>NC_084945.1:7627897-8227897 GCF_949316205.1 Platichthys flesus | reverse complement strand
CAGATGGATGAAGTTATTATTAATCCTTAACATGGAAAAAAGTCTTACTGTTTCCTCTGGTATCCTCCATGGTCAGAATCCTACATGGCCCTGAAGGCACATTACTTTAAAGACTGTTCACCACTGTGAACTGCAGGTTCATTGCAAATCCATACATTTTAACAATTACTTTAGAATGGAGACAAACTGCAACTCAATTGATTAGGGTTTTTTTAATTTTAAAAGAACTGCATGAGATGGTAATTTGAAACAAATCTGATAATTTATGAAAATCATTATTTTACAATTGCAGTAATACAGTAATCTTGGGATGGCCATATCAAAAATATTAGTATAAAGGTACAAACACAACTGATTATAATGTAATAACGATGCTTCAATATACAAATAGCTAGAGGAAATTATAAATATCCTTTAAAAGGAAATATCTTCCAAAGCAGGAACTTGGGTCTAAGTGATCAGAGGGGCCGGGTCACAAATGAGTGGAACCGAGCCGCAGCTTGGTTTGAGATCACCGAGGGGCCAGAAGAGTTTTAAAGGCACAGTTGGTAATTTTAGCTCGTATTTTTAATTGCATTTTGAAGACAGTGACTACTTCCTTGATAGGATTAGCCACCAACCCTCAAAAGATTCATCCATCTTTCTGTCAGCCATCCTCTAGGACATCACGGCCATGATTGGATAAAAGGGGGGGAAATGTTACCCACCCTGTTGTCATTACCAGTCCAACACTGGCCCGTCTATTTTTACTTCAAGTAATGAGGAAGGAAGTTGGGTAATTCGGCCTTGATCCGTCTTGAAAGAACTCAGTGGGGTTTCATGCAGGGGAAGAGGGGACGTCTAATGGTTTCTTTAATGTGAACTTTAAATATATATATTTCTGAGAGACCTTTAACAAGAAAAGTACAGATGAACAAGTGTGAATATCAAACTGTCGTTATCTTCAAGGCTTCACTCACTTTTATGTGCCTGAGATGATTGGCATGTGCTCGCCTGTATGATAAGTACGTGTATGTGCTTGAAATATTTTCATATACATATATGTGCTTCACCACAGAGGAGATTTTCTGGAAAATAAATAAAAAAATGATATGTGTGGATAAAATATTCAGACTATATTGTTTGTTTTAGGTTAATCCAGCAAATCACCTGAGACAAAATCCAGTTTTATTCCAAAGCAACACTGGTGATCCAACTTTTGAAGGTCTCGACCTCACTATGCACAGTGCATTGAGATAATGTTGATTATGATTTATGATAACAATATGATAACTTTGCCAACATCCGATATAATATAGACTTTTCATGTGCAATACTACTTAAATATTATGATTTCATCATTGTTTAGTTTGAGATTCTATTGTTTCATTGTTTTTATTTTGTATTCATTTGCTGCTTCTGCTTAGTTTTTAGATTGTAGTGTTTATTTTCATTGCTGCTTTCATTGCTATCATGTACCTCATATCTTGGAATGACAATAAATCTTCTTGAAACTTGAATCTAATTTTGTAATAATAAGTGAATGTGTATGGGGGTGTATTTGTTTGTGCTTCTTGTGAGGGAGGTATTTTCTTGATATATTAAAGTTACTTCTCGGTAACACTCAGCTGCTGCAGTAGTGACTGTGAGGCTGCAGCCACAGTGGAGCTTTTGTGTATATTATACTTGCACTAAAGCTGTTCTTTATGTTTGTTCCTAACTTTTGTTTATACTCTATATCAGCACACCATTTCTCCTCTGTTGTTGCTCTTAATGTCCTGAATATCACTGATTAACTAGTTTTAGTTCTGGGTCATAGACCAAAGATAAAAAAGACTCACAGGCTTGAAAATGATGAATGTTTTTTAGTAAACCTTGTCGAACCTAAAACAAAACTGTCGACTCCATGAGGCTATTACTGTAAAACACAAGGGATCACACAAAGTCATGGGACCCATCCTCTGCAGGCCATGAATGTTTGCCTCAGTGTGATGGTTACACAACGGCTGCCAAGCTATTTCAGTCTCCCTCCCGCCAATCTCCAGAGCCATGCCCCTTCCAGTGCTGCAAAAAGCAAGCATGTGCATGCGTTTCCCCGTGATAACTCTTCACTTGGCGCTTTAATTACATACTTCAATTTCTGTGTTTTTAATGTTGGGGGGGGGGGGGGGGGAGCAAGAGAAGGCATGAGAGAGGGAGAGAGGGACACTGAGAGACAGAGATTTAGCATGGTGTCCTCCTGCCGCAGGGTGGTAGAGCATATCACACGCAGGCTAGACTGCAGTGGGCAGGTGCTGTGGCGTAGAGATGTGCCACCCAGACACACAGATGAAGAGTAATGAGTCTGTGGATGGACGTTTTTTTCTAAACTTGTCTTCTCTCTGTCGCTCCCTTGTTCTCTCTCTCTCTCTCTCTCTCTCTCTCTCTCTCTCTCTCTCTCTCCCTCTCTCTCTCTCTCTCTCTCTCTCTCAGTATTGTGTCTCACTCCGTTTCTCACACGTTCATCAGAGCTGAGTTTTACCTTAATGAGCGCTGTGCCCACCCTTGTTTGCATGCTGAGGAATGGCAACAACACAGTGTTCAGAGGAGGACTCGCCTCACTCGTGACCGCGTGGTAGGAAAATAAAGTTTAATAAGGTCGGATTACACAAAGCGGCGGCAAAGGGCAAAATTTGCAAAGGTCACAGGCGGGGGTAGCGAGGGCACAGCATGTAGCTCAGTGGGCAAAAAGCAGGATAATGTGACAGCAGGTATCGATGAGGGACAAGAACACAAACTCACTGGAGCTGCTTTCCTGTACAATGCTCTCCTGGCCTCATGTAGCCTGAGGAAATGTTTTAGAAACCAGAAATCAGCATGATTAAATTAAGACAGATTTCAAACTTAAAGAAGTCAATGTCATTCTCACCTCATTCCCATGTCACAGCAGTTTGCTATGTTACATTACATTACATTACATGTCATTTAGCTGACGCTTTTATCCAAAGCGACTTACATTTTTTAGAACACTCATCATTTTTTATGAGGGGCCATCTAGGGGTTCAGTATCTTGCCAAGGACACTTAGGCACTTAGGCATGCAGATGGGATAGAGTGGGATTCGAACCGGCAACCTTCTTGTTGCAGAGCACCCGCTCTATCCCCTAGGCCACGCTCTCCCCATGTGACCCATGCAGATTCCTCCAGGAGCACAAAGCGATGGATCATCTAAAAGTGCAAAGGATTAGAATTCAGAAAGTAGTTTGTCATTGGGATTTGTGATCAAATCAGGTGAGAAGTAAAGTCTCTTTATTATGTCAACATAAAACAGCTGACAGGTCTTTGATAGAGGATTCAGGTGAAATGTCAAACCTTGTAAAACCATCTTTGAAGAGGAAACAATTGCTAAAATAGATTTAGTGTGTCTGTATTGGTCCAAATTGATTGGTAGAATTTTCAAATTGATCTCAAACAACAGTCAAAATATAAGCAATTAATCAAGAAAATAATGCTAAACATTCCCCGTTTTCCAACTTCTCTGATTTTGAAACTTGTGTGTTTGAGATGATTGTTGTGCACTTCATTGGGGTTTAGAACTGTTGACTGAAAGAAATCTAAGCAACCAAAAGAAAATGAGATCCAGATTTTATGAACAAATCAAATATTTAAACGAAAACTTCAATAGATTATAAGTCAATAAAAATTATTCTTTGTTTCAGCCTCGTATGATGTTATATATCTTAAAAAAACTGTAAATGACAAACTTTTACTCTAGAGTTGTTTCCCTTACATATACTTTACTCCATCACACACACACACACATACACACCTCTACCCAACCAACACCAGTTGGAGTTGCAGAACAAGACTCCAGCCAGACATGTTCCAAACTCAGACACAATGCACTGTGTTATCACCAGCTCCAGTGGCGTCCGCTGGCTGGCTGGGCTGATGTGTGGACCCAGCGTGGCTGGATGTGGAGGAGAGATAGGGCGCTCGGATATAGCCCGGGGCTAAAGAAGAGCACTGTGTGTTGCTAAACCACAGACCCACAGTGTTGTCTTAGTTATGCATCAGAGAACTGGATGCGTCTTCTTAAATCGCCCCGGTTTCAGCTCCCCCCAATTCCCTCAGTCGCTCACATCCTGCCAGTTCCCTAACTTAGTCAAACATGCAAAGCTATGTGTGCAAGCTCAAATGGTGGAGGGCGATGGCTGCTCTGCCACACGTGACCGCTCCTGGTGTTCTGATGTGAAAAGTGAACGTAATGGACTAGCGGGGTAATGGTTGATTGCCAGTAAGTTCCGGGAGAAAAAAGGCTGGAGGGGAGTGACACAGGGGAAAAAAAACATATTAAAGGGTCGCAGTAAGTCAGGGATGAAATAGGGAAATAGGAAAAGGGCTGCATTGATTGGATCACCGGGCAAACTATAGAGTGAGAGGGCGAGGGAGGAAATGGCTCAGAGATCTTGGTTTAACAGTATTCTTTCAGACAGACACCAGCTAATCATCGGAGAGTGTGACTGACTTTGAGTTATCACCCCCTTTTATTGTATGAAAATTGATCACACTAACTCCCGTCCGTCTCTGTACATTCGTCTCTGGTGAAAGTGGTTGTCCAGAGCATATAATGGACAGATTAGGAGAAAACCTCTGTTCTGGCAACACTCAATATTTCCCCATTAGTGCGGTGGCCTCTGGGATTAGACCTTTGCCGCACATTAAAGATGTCAATACTGCTAATATTGTTTTTGGAGGTCCTCCACCTTCTTAGAGCTACAGCTTGTGTAACCAGATCTGTTTGATGGGATCTATCGAGCAGCTCTGAGGCCGAGGGGTTTGGTCTGTTTGAGAATGTAAGAATGAAAGAATATGTTCCCTCAAAGTAGCTCTGTTCAGAATACTGGAGATCACTGACTTGATTCATAATGCATCTAGGTATCTGTGTACTATGCACAGATACATAGTGAAAAATGGATGAATATGCCTTTTGTGACACAATAACACTGTGGGATCGTAGAGGAATGGCTGGAGGTTTGTTCTCTCTGTCGCCGACTCGCCTGCTCTTCGTGGGAGCGGTTTTCTCCATGATGTTATAGCAGGTCTTAACCTTGAAACATGACACGATAAAATATGTTGTTACTTATTAAAAAAGCTGAATTGATTTTAATCAAATCACTTCTGTAATGTGTGTGGTCCACGTAGACCGAGGTAAGACAGACTGCAGAGGATTTCCTATTTTCATCATTAGTTTTGTGTCCCAGCTGTTGCATCATAAGCCTCCTTGAGCAACTGCATATATTGAGGTTAGCCTGACAGCATAGCTCGCTAACTAGTCATCTTAAATTTAAAATATTGAATTTAATGTAGCTTAACACTTGCAGATATCATAATCATCATAGTAATGGGAAAACATTCAGCTAATTGTTAAGATTATATATTAGTCGTCACTGAAAATCCAAAAATGCAGGTTCACTTTGACATGCATTAATGCCCATATTGTGTAATATTTTGATTGTGTATTTATTGATTTTTATTTATCTATTTGTTATGGTAGCTGCAGATACAGGGAACCACTACATATAGCATACATGAAGTTATACTCAGGGACGCTGTTATAGCAGCCAAACAGAGACAGCAATACTGTCTGTTCACCACAAGAGAGCAGCATTGCACTTCCTCAGAACACCAGAGTGTAAATCCAGCAGTTATGTGCTGACATTGGATTTGTTTTTGAAGACATAAGGATTCATACAACCTGTCATACAATAAACATTAATTCCCTTACTATGACATTAACTGCAGTACTTTATACTGTAGATTAATGTCAGAACTTTGAAAATTTGTTTTCTACTTGACCACTGATTTTAGTATTAAAACGTTGTTTTATAACACGAAGCAAGCAAAAGAAATGATTCTAAACAAATGTGACCTAGTTTGTGGTCATTCTTTCAACAGTGCTGTCTCATGAATTATCGTCACTTGAATCGCAGCCTCCGGTGCGGATCTGTATATAATTTCAGCCGTAAATGAAAACACAGACTCCAGCGCGTGCGAGCGAGTCCTCTGGTTGCAGCAGTGCTGAGGTCATATCCACTGGGACGGCCCGGCGGTGTGTGGACAGGATGAGGAATAGAGCCCCTCTCTCTGAGTTAGATAAATACCTCCGTCGGCCTCACCAGAGCGTCCACCGGGGACAACACAAAGACCAAAATCAGCAATACATAAGCATCAATAATTAAGCAGCCACACACAGTGCGAGGGGGTGAATGGAGGGTGGGGTCCTGGACGGAGCGCGAGGTCGGCTCTGAAGTGATCCTAAACGCTGCTAATGTCTCTGAAGCTCGTCACTCGAGGGCAAAATTGAAGAGCATGCGTTTTTAACTTTTTATCCAAACGACATAGCTGCAGTTCACCAGGTCGGATTCTTTATCGTGGTTTTATTTTGTTTCCCTCCTTCACAGAGTCACTCTCTTTCTCTCACTTACTTCTATTATTGTTTCCTTCTCTACTACTTTTCACAGATTTTTCTCAGACGACGAGAGGCACTGGGTCAAACCCATGAACAAGAACACAGGAGGACCCAACCTGGCTCAGCCTGCGCCCTATCATTTATTTATAAGAGCCACTATCATTGCAGTGCCGAAAAAAACAACAGTGATGTCATGGCCTTCATTTCTTTGTGTTCAGCTGAATGAAACTTTCCCCTTTGGGCCACTGGCTGCAGCGTGTTGGAAAGCTGAAACTAAAATTATAATTAAAACTGTAAAAGTAAGAAAACACAATGACTAAAAAATGTTGAGCTTTGCTTTCGTGGCTCTACCAACCGAAAGAAGCTGTGGAAGCTTGGGAAGTTTATTTGTTTATTCCCTCTTTTCTAAACACACAAATATGTGGTGTTATTGTGGCGAGTCCTCCAGGAGACTCAGTGTACAGGCAGCTTTATTTTGGAAGGAAGGGGGCTTTGGTGTCATGTTCCTGCAGGGGCTCTGGGAGAACTGGAGGTTCTAGGATTTCAACCAGTGTCACTGTGTCCTTGTGGAGTTCGTATCCCCTCGCTCTGTTCTTTTTTCTTTTTTTTTTTGTATTCACGCACCAACAGGAATGGCAGTCACTCCTGTGGACTGCATGGAAAGATGAGTTTGTTGCTGTTAGTGTAAATTACGAATGGGCCACTAGGGGGAGAGGTAGAGCTGACACGGCAGACATGAGACAAAAAGGGGGGAGGAGGGGGGGGGGTGTAAAAGGAATGGGAGCACCTGGAAAAGAAAGAAAAGGGGAAACTATTTAACTGAGACTGAGAACATGTCTGAGACGAGAAAGACATGAGGACGACATGATATTGTACTCAAGGAATGAAGAAGAAGAGAAACGCGAGGATTGTAGCAGAAAAACACAGAGGAAAAAATAAGTAAAAAAATGTGTTTGTGTGTCTACGTTCTTTTTGTTTTGTTTTGTTTAAGCGGGTTGGAGAGAGTAACCTGTGTTCCCTCCCAGTCGTCTGTGGCATCTCGCTCAGCGCCGTGTTTCCATTCACGGGGGCATGGAGAGAGCAGTGACCTCAGGGAGAGCCTGTAATTATCCTCTGTGTCTGTGACAGGCCCCGGATAATCAGTCTCACTGGGAATACTGGTGCAGATCTGTGGACGAGTGATTCCGAGAGACCTAATCCTCAATGAAGCATTCGCACAGCCCCTCGCACTGATAACTGGAGTGCTCTCACATTATGCCTTATTGGACACACTCACAGGTCACAGTGTGTGTAATCCCTCCGTTGTGCTTGTTCTGCCTCTGCATATATTGTCGTCTTTATCTGACCTTGTTGGAATAAATTGATTTTGGTTTTACTGTAACAGAGGTTGTAGGTGATGTAGGGGAGCCACAGGGTAAAAATCTGTCCCCCCGAAAAGATAACATGGAAATTGACTCAACTTAAACACACATCACAACTTCTATATTTGAGACTTCTACTTGTTTTTCCAGCAGCGCGAGAAAATTAGCTTTATTTTTAGTGCTTGTTTGTGATCGTCTCAAATCCTCTGTACCGATATTTCTTGTCCTCACTACGTATTGCCACATCTATTTTATTCTTTCAGCAGTCAACAGACACCATTTGATTCTCTGTGTCAACAAAGAGGCTGTTTGATAGGCCCAGCAAATAATAAGCTACACTTCACATTACAGTGAGTGTCTGGGCTTCAGGTGGAAAGCGGAAAAGTAAAGGTTACCATGCACACTTAAGCTTTGAAGTGCGCAAATACACACAGTTACAGTATTATGTGCACACACACAAACACACAGACACACACACACACACACACACACACACACACACACACACACAATGGTTCAACAGCTCATCAATTTTTCAAAGAGGCTTCAGAAAGAAGTCAGTGATTTATCACAAGCCACAAATACACACACACACTATGTTTGTATATCTGTCTTAGTGAGGACACTCATTGGCATAATGCATTCCCCAGCCCTTCAATCTAACCTTTAAACATCAAAACTAAATGCCTCCCACTGAGCTAAACCTGATTTAACCCTTAATCCAAGTCTTAACCCTCAAACAGCCCATTTAAAGTGGCTCAAAAGTGAGGACCAGTCAAAATGTCCTCACTTTCCCAAAAGGTCCTCACAAAGAATCTGTACAAGTTGTACACACACACACAATTGCACAAAAAACATGTTTCACTATCAATTAATGTGCTGAAAACTATGAGTGCACAGGTTTTTGTATGATCTGCATCTCCTTTCCAAGAGTCCACTCTCACTCTGTGACAGGAGCAGCAATCCTTCCATTTCTTGCAGGTCAAAGTTCTTGTAGAGATGCAGGCTAGGAGGCACAGTCTATATGCTCGTTGAGTTGTTTTTTTCTTTTTCGGATACTCTCGTGCAACCGTGCCATGCAAGTTGAGGAGAGCAGCGTTCCCACGGGGGACCTGGGAATCAATTACCTCTCTCCCGAGGCAGTGGATCGGCTATACCGGCGAAAGACTACATGCCAGACAGGCGCGCGGTCAGACTGTCATCATTTGATTCACACATAATCAGCTCCTAATTGTATCACATTGAGCTGCAGGTACATGTAATTTGGAACACAATGTGAATTCACTGGGGTTTTTCCAGGCAAAACTCCACATTCCCTCTGGTAATGAAGGCGAGGCGAGCGCTTTAATGCTCTTGGCCCCAGAGTCGTCCTGAGCTGCTAACCGCTCACAGTCATGGAGGCTGGAGAACCAGACTTTTGTGCTTTGACAGTTTGATGGACAGCTGACATGACTGGCTGCGGAGTTGCCAGTCAATCCGACACTGGACGTGGCCCCGGTGCACCCGTCTTCCAATGAAGAAGAACTTCAAAGTGTCCTCTTCTGCTGTCCGTATAGTATTGTTGTCTTCTCTTGGAGAGATGGGCTCCATGTTGCCACAGTATCCTCTGGACACTGAAAGTTTTCTATGTGTGGAACTGTTCTTTGCAAAGTTTACATGAAGAAAAATGGTGTTCAGGTTCCTGCTTCACCACAACGCTGCCGTGCAACTTAAATAGGTAATTTAGTTATGTGACACTCTGAGTGCTCTTACATCAGATGCAGTAAATCATCTCAGCCTTATGAGGCGACAGATGAGGTTTAATGTGGCTTCTTTCTTTAGCATTGTCTAAACTTACGCCTGTAGTGCATCCATGACATCAGAGGGAAGGCTGCAGACTCCCCTGAGCATCAAAATGCAGACGGCCTGAAAAAATAATCACGACTGCTCTATTAATCTGCTCTGCCATGGCCCTTGATCAATACATATTTTGCTCTTGTTCAACAATAGCCATTTATCAAGTTCACCTCGTCCTGCAAGGAATAACCTTTTAAGATGTCAAGAGGAGGAAGAGGATTCTGTTTAATATGCAGCTTTAAAACATTTATAGTAAAGTACACTTAATGTCCATGTACTGTAATTCTGAATGATGTTTTCCCCTTTAAGAGTGAAACAAGTCTCGGTTTGTTTAACACTTGTTTTGTTCTTGAGTCATGGTAAAACAGGACAGAAGGTTTGTTGACCTTCACTGAATTTTAGCACAAACTAGTGAAGAAGTAAAACCTGACATGATGGATGTTGTGACAAACACATCACCTGCACGAGCCCACTCTGGACGAGTGATACAAGTCTGTTTAAATTCATGAAGGTGCGTCCATTAACCGAATAATCTGTTTCCCTGTCAGGTGCAAGTTGCGATGCAAGTCAAGGACAAAGGCAAAATTAAACCCTGAATCTCGTCTGCTGAGTGAGAAGGAAACAGTTTATACACATGTTCTAGTTTAGTCCTGTTTCAGTTCCCTATTCAACCGATCAAATAAAGGTATATTGACGGACAAGCAAACACAAGATCTTTAATCATCTTCAATGTTAGATTTAGTCAATGTGAGATCTACAGCAGAAAAACAGTGGCACCACTGTGGTTGGATGATTGTTGTGTAACATTTTTTCACTGATGCATCACAGATTATGCATATTTTCAGTCATGAGGAAAGAGTAAAAGGTGAATTGAAAAAAAACTCGCTGACAGATATTACCAGTGCCAAGCAGTACAGTAATTCACTGAGCTCTAAATCGTCATTTTATATTAAAAAACAGACTAACAGCGCCACAGAAAGTCTCAGAAATAAAAAACGTTCTAACATCAATGTTAACATTTACAGTAGATAAATTCCAAAACTTCTTTGGGGTTTTAGGGCACCTGTAGCTGAACTCACTCAAGTCCCTTTCTCACTAGCGTGGCAGCATTGCACACATTTGCAGACCTGTTAGAAAGCAGTAGTTATAAAACAATAAAGTCTTTGTGTGTGTCAACTATGCTTTACTTTGTCATGGTGGCACAGGCACGTGGATGGTGGTGTGGACATCTTGAATTGCTACTGATTTCCTTAGAGATTATCGTCACTCAAAAACACACAAAACAACTAAAACAAAATTGAACAATCATTTACTCCCATTAATATTTACTTCTCTAACTATTCTCAAAACTGAAAACAATGGAGGAAAGAACATGGGTCTAAAATAATTTATGGCAGTGAATTAATTAATTAAAAAGCATTAACCACACAGCTTACACAACAAATATTACAACATCAATGAGAGCTAATGAAATTAAAAGTCTACTGTACTAATATTTACATGATCTCTCAACAGAAATAAGTACTAGAAATGAAAAATGTATATTGTGTATTTAGTTGAGTAGTAATACAAATGCATTAATCCCACTTATTTTGTCTTAAATACACAAGTTAAATAGATAAATTAACCATTAATTAGTTTATTAATTTACCATTAACAACACATTTTCAGTTCAGTGTACGGTTGTGTTCAATTTAAACAATTAAATATGTGAAACAGTGATTTTATAATTCAATACAATTTCACTCTGATAAATGCAGTAATACAGACGCACAGAAACGTACAACACCCAAAACAAGAAGTGGCTCAGAAGCCAAAGGCCACGGCAGCTACAGGTGCACCTCATTCTTTACAACCTGACTGAGATGGATCTCTGCAATTTCTGGTGCTAGCATTGCACTAAGTTGAATCTAAATAATTCAGGACCTGGAACGCTTTTCAAATTGCTTTTATTTGGAACAGAATACAAAAACAGACAATGGAGGGGGGGGAAACCATTTTTTGTGCAGAAAGATTTTCTTGTCAGAGGAAAAACAGGGAAAAAGATTGTGCGGTAAATGATTTCATACATCTCTTCTCGTTTCTGTATTATACTACACACTGTAGATTCACACTTTCACAGTGCTGCCATTTTAGTTTTTTTACATGCCTTTATTGCTGTTGTATTTTTTTTACCCCTTGTTTCAAAGAGCGCTGCAGCAGCTTCAACATTAGTCAGCATTTGTAGGGTCCATGGCTGCAGCTTCTAAAGAACAAATTTACAAAGCAAGCTGTTTCACACACACAGACACACACACTCGACTCCTCCACTTAACAACTCTCCCCCTCTCTCTCTCTCTCTCCTTCTCTTCCTCCTGTGTTTTTTTTTTTTGCAAAGTAAACAAACATCATTTCGAGTGATTCCTCACAATCCATCCCTCTGCCTCTGTAGTGTGCTTGAGCCTGCCTCGCTGTGCTCGTCAGAAACGGCTCCTTTCATCGCTCAGTGCTGGCATGTGATGTTCAAGGCCCCGCTCCTCCTCCCAGCCATCTCCTCTCTTTATCTGTCAATCACGAGTGCTTGAAAAAATAAAGCTCCCCCCCCCACCCCACCCCTCCCAATGCCTTTATTTCAAGAGGTGCCTGATCAATATCATCAATCCGAATGCCACCCCCGCACGCAAGCAACCCCCCCCCCCAACATCTTCTTTCTATTCATTTCACCCTCCTCCCTCGTTCTCTTTCTTTACTTCTCTCTCTCTCTCTCCCCCTCTCCCTCCCTCCCTCTCTCCCTCTCTCTCTCTCTCTCTCTCTCTCTCTCCCTTCTTCTCTCTCTCTCTCTCTCTCTCTCTCTCACTCGGTTGCTGCAGCTGTATCCATTTCCTCCTGGCAAAAAGGGACTTTATGAATAAATGATACTGAATTGCTGAAGGTTCAGATACTAAATAATGAATTTCACCACCAAAAACACAACAACTTCTCCAATCATAAAATAGCTCTCCCCTTCCATATTGATTGTGCTTGTGCAACCAGATGCAGAGAGCGCAGTCTGCATCCGTGCAAGGTGGAAGAACACACAGTGGTAAATGTATAAAATGATAGGGAGCCTGCACCTGCTTTTTTAGCTATAGATATCAGATAAGAGGGGTGAACAGCCGGCTGCCTATGGCGGGCACACACTTCCTCTGAGCTCCTCTCTCCTCTTTGCCGAAGCACAAAGAGCGGAGTTGGTCTGAGGGAGGTGGAGGAGAGAAGAAAAAAATCTGAAAACTTTCCTTCACGGGACATTTAAAGTAAGTGCGGTCATCTATTCTGCGCTACGGCAATGGGCGATGGTGTGTTGCTGTGTTTGTGTTTGTCAGGGAGTGTGTGTGTGTGTGTCCATGCGTGTGTGTGTGAGAGAGAGAGAGAGAGAGAGTGTGTGTGTGTGTTGTGTGGTTATGTGTTCAGTGTGTGTGTGTGTGTGTGTGTGTGTGTTGAAGCTGGCTTGAAGGAGAAAGAGTATTGGCTGGTGAGGCCATGATTTTTTTTTTTCCTCAGGTCATGGCTGGTTGAGCTGCAGCTGTAACAGTGCGAGTTGGTCGCTTCACCGCGGAAATTATATTTTGATTAGTCATCTCATTGTTTTTTGCTACAATAATAATAATAATAATACTAGGAGAGAACAGCTCACAGGGGCAACAGCGTGTAAATGGGAATGTGTCTCGGGGGGTAATGGGGTTATTGTACGAGAGGTTTTCAAATATTGTGTCCTATTGGTACCTATGCATACGCTCTAATGCCTCCTCATATAAACATACATATATTACATGCTAGGGGAGAGCATTTCAGTCGTAAGGGTTTGTGTGTGTGTGTGTGTGTGTTTGTGTGTGTGTGTGTGTGTGTGTGTGTCTGCATGTGTGGTTGTGTAAATTTGAGCAAACACACATGAAATGTACAGTTTGTTTAAAGTGATTGGACCAGAACATGTCAGCAATTTAATATGGTTTCTTCTATTCTGACCTCTGGTAAACTTAGGCTGAACAAAATGCATTAATGTTGATAGTATTACATTTTATTTAACAATTTTAAGTGAGTCTATATTATACAGTGGAAAAATAAAATGTATTCGTTCTTGGCAACCACTGACAATTTAAAAATGTCAGGCCTTTTTATCATAAACAAATAAAGATAAATAAAAAATGCAAATCAATGCTCTTTATCTACATTTTTTTTATTTTTCAATATATCTCTGTAATTTAACAATATTCCGCTGTTGTTCTTTTGGCATTATACTACTTGCTGATTTATTCCACTTATTTTATGCATTATTCAGTCAAATGAATATAATGCTATGTTATACTGTATAGCGGCACATATAATACAGCAAGTCATTGTGCTGAGGGATAAATAATTGATATCTCAATGAATATGCAAATAGGGAAAAAGGGGAAAGAGAGCGAGCGAGCGTCGGGGAGGAAGGAGAGTGGCGGCGTGCTCCCGGTGCACCGAGCTAAACAAAAGGCCCGTGTGATTTCCATCATCCAATTAAGAAATATTACAGCCGCCATGTTGGGACCACAGCCGTTTAGAGTTGTTCGGGGTCCCGTGTTCAAGTAGCTCTGTGTTGTGTATTTTTTGGGAGGGGAAGCCTTTGAAGTACTTGTGTTCTATATTTCCCCAGATAGGTTTTTTTTATTATTACATGGTGAGATACAGTTTAACTCAATAGACTATAATTCAGTCAAGGGTGGGAATTTATTTTAATGAAGTTGTGGCCATTAGCATGTAACAGATGGATGTTGTATTCGCAAACAAGCAATTAATATAAACAGCATATGCAGTCATGAAGAATGTATAAAGTTTTTTTTCACGGGGAAACACTCGTATGTGTAGGCGCACACCCACATGTCATATCGTATTGCTTGTCCCTGGTTTGCGTTGGCCTCCGAACCCACAGACTCAGCGAGACGGGAGCTGGTGCAGCAGCAGCCTTTCAGTGTCTGAGAGAAAAATTAAAATTTGATGTTAATCAAGCAGCCCCGAGAGCTGGAGATGACAGGTGCCTTCTACTCTACTTACTCCAGTCTCTTTCCATTCGCCGTCACCGCTGAGCCTCGGCACCGAGTAGCCCCTTTTAGCCCTTCCGTCGAATGGAAGTTGCCGATCAGTCATTCCATGTTTTAGCAGCATTTATAGTTTTGACCGACTGATTCTGGTCCCTGTGAATAATTCAGCTGATTAACGAGAGGAGCCACGGGAGGGGAAATGCAAAGTGTGGAGTTTGTGAGCTACTGACATAGAAAAATGTGAAAAATAGGTTTCAATGACTCATTTTCCTAATTCAATATCAAATCAATAATCTGCCTTCTCCAACTCTATTCCTCTGATCCTCTGGAGATTTTGACTTTATCTTCAGATTATGGCGCCGACAACACACACACACACACACACACACCCACCCTTGTCCTACCACAACACACACGCACACACACACTCACATCACCCCCGGGGACCTGGCTCTCAGACAGGAGTCACAAGGTTGAGTTGGTCATTATGGGGGTCCTCGACTAAGGCTCAACACAAACTTATGATCCCCGAACATTGGCCGCCTCCATTCCCCTGTGGGTGATACATGGAAAGAAAATGTATGTGTGTGTGTGTTTGTGTTTGTGTGTAAGAGACAAGGCCAACTACCTGCCCTGTCAAATTAAATATGTCCATTATGTTGTTCTGAGAGCCCACTGCAGCACAATGTAACTTCAATAAAACAGGAGGCAATTTCCTAAACTCCATCGTGCTCTAATCTACTGTGTGAACCCCCCCCCCCCCCCCCCCTCTCGCGCTTGTCAGTGATTCATAATGACTGAACGCTGGACCAGAAAAAGCTGTAAAAGATGGAGCTTCACTGCATTTTAGAGCCATTTTAAATCTTATTTCCCTGCTTCCTGCGAAAGATCTGAAAGCGAGAGAAGAAAAAAAGAAAAGAAGAGATTTCTCCCTCCACTCTGTCGAGCCCCTGAATTATTAGGGGCATCAATATCTTTAGCATATCGCCAAGGGCTTCCAGACAGTATCTGCTTTCATTATTAGTGTCAGCTCAATTATAGCTCACACCCAACTGTTTCTCAACATCTAATAGCATCAATCGACAGGGACGGGTGACGGGCCAGCACTCGCTCACGCACACACACACACACACACACACACACGCACGCACAGCCAACGCTTTAACCCGCGTGCACGCCTGCATGCATTCCGCGCCTCCCATCCATCCGCGCGTTCTGTCATCTTGCTAATGCACGCGGCTGAGAGGAAGCACGGGGCTCGTAATGGAGGCCGCGTTCTTAGTGGCGATGAGCAGCTGATGCAGCCTGGCCCATTTTCATCAAATATTAATGGCACGGAAAAATACACCCCGGACTGAGGTCTCGTCCACAGCCAAGCTGGAGAGGCTGGGGGAAAGAGCAATGGGGAGAAAGTGCAGTGAGTGTGTTTAGAAGTACTGTCTGATGGCCATAATTAGGGCCGCTCCAATTAAAAATTCAAAGGCCCCAGTTTATTTGAGCACATGAATCTTCCACTCACTGCAGCATTTATTTCCCTCTTACAAAGTATTTGATTTTACAATGTCAATTGGAACTGGGCTCTTCTGCCTCTGTACTTCCTCTCGCTCACATGCCTCTCAACTCAAAGCCGTTAAAAGAAGCAGAAGAAGATGAAGAAGAAGAAGAAGAAGAAGAAGCAGAAGAAGATGAAGAAGAAGAAGAAGAAGAAGAAGAAGAAAATAAGCATTTTAAACATGCGCAGCTCATTTTTCAGGAAAGCTCTCATCAGTGTCTGCAAATGATTGGCAGCCATTAAAAGGGAAAAGACGATATTGCATGTTGAAGACACAAACAATGATTTATAAGTGGTGATAATGGCCACTGCACTCAGGAGGAGGAGTGCATCTCATTTCCTACCAAGATGTGTTGGGTTTTAACCCTGAGGACGACGCTGTGGTTGGAGCTACAGTCGCACTGCGAGTATTCCTCATGCATGTTACTGTTCGACCGGCCCGCACCCAAATTATTCATGATAAACAACCTATTTTTATTTTCTTTCTTCTCCTCATTGCTGCTCCGTTTAAGCATGAAAGCCTCACTGACAGCGCACAGTGGAACCTTTGGCTCGGAACACAGCAGATAAAAGTGTGAGATTTCTGGCCTGTGCTTTGTTTGATTATACAAACAGCTGCCTCACCTCTTGTGTCAGCATCAGAAGGAGAAATGAGTGATTGAGAGGCGAGTGTAAAGAACAAGGCTTTGGGGAGGAGGTGACTTCCCTCCTTCTTTTTTGCTTTGGTCCAGTATTTTCTCCTGATGGCCTTTTTATCACTCTCGCTTTTACCGTCTTTCTCTGTTATCTTGTTTTCACTCATTTTCTTATCTCTCTCCCTCGTACAGTTTTTTCATCCTCTCTCCATCTCTCCTCACACACAGACACACACACACACGCACACACACACACGAGCGTCGCACTCAGTCAAGCATTCTATTCCCTTTTTGAATAACACCTCTTTTATTAGTTCGGGTCTTTTCTCTTTTTCCCGCTTTAAACAGAGAGGGGAGATGGGATTCTAAAGAGCTGCCAGGGGCTCAGTTTGCACAGCACTTTGATGTCATTGAGATGCTGTGAGAGCAAACACACACACGCGCACACAAACACACACACACACACACACACAAACTAGACACCTCTACATAACCAGACAGCATTCAACCCCCCTCTAATACACACACACACACACGTGAACATGCTGCAGTACAGACGTGCGTGTGGCTGCAGCACCTCACATGCATCTTCACACTTCTCTGTGTTTTGTGAGTCGCCTGGTTTGCATCTTTATGACACAAGACAACAATTACTCATTGAAGTGCTTGAAGTGATCTCAGGTTCTGAGAAAACGCCCCTGACCTCACTTACACCTGATGAGTTGGTCATGAGCGGTTTTCAGACAAGAAACCCAGAAAATGTCTGAAAAATTGGGTCTGGACATTTTCAGAGTTTGGGCTTTAACATAATAAAAACACAGCGGGAGATTCTCTGGGTCTGACGTGTTCACAGCAACAGAAATAAGGTGATGGATGGCGCTTAGGTAGAACATGCAGGAGGCAGGACATGACGCATATGAACTGCTATCTAAAGGGTTTTTGTTTACAGGACTTCGACACCGACATTGGCCGTGATCGCCAAAAGCTTTTAAACCACCTTGTTTTTCCAAATTTAAATCTTAAATACTTAAATTTCTACTTCTTCTACGTGAATGGCTCCGTTTTTTAATCCTGAAATATTTGCATTATTCCAGTTTTGTGTCTGTCGCGAGTCATCAACATGCTCAGATGCTCAAAGTGGATTTTGAGGAGATTTTTGTCTGTAGTCTCACACATTTTTATGGAAATTTTACCTTGTGGGTGTTGTAGGAAAAGTTCTGGAAAATATCCAGAGCAACAGACTGCTAGAATATGTTGGTTCTGTTATTCAGCCCCTCAGTTAAACTTCAGGTAAACGTTTGGACTCCTGTGCATGTCTGGAAGAAGCAAAGGGATGAAGTGCTTTGTCACAATTTTTGGGATTTCCTCGTGGAGAATAAATTGCCATAACTTAGCTTAGATACACACGGACTCTCATCTGTTATCTTGATTGGTTAAAGAGATTCTATTTATCTTTTCACAGAGAGGTCAAGAGCCCTGGGAAATGGGGGGTGGGGGGGGGGGGGCTGGATAATCAGAAGTAGGGGCCGTGTCTTCATTATGTCCAAATGAGGTTGGGAGAGATTGGACAAATAGGACGATGTGCACATTCAGCACCTCATATTCATGACCCTATTAAAGTGGTCCCGAGTCATTTTCAGAGCAAATTTGATCAGAGCAATCCGAGGCGCTGACGCTGAGAAGTGTTATTTGAATTCGGACAAAAATGAAAGTGCGGAAATGAATACGTCGGGTAAGTGCTCAGAGTGACAGATGCACACTGATTTTCATGTAAAAAACCTTGTCTGTAGAGATTGTACTTCTTTAGCTTGGTGTTATATAATTCAGTGTCTGCCTCAAACCGCTGTAAGTACCAGTGTGAGAGGCAGATCTTCACTCCTGTGTGTGTGTGTGTGTGTGTGTGTGTGTGTGTGTGTGTGTGTGTGTGTGTGTGCTATGGGTCGCAGAGCCTCTAACCAACCTTGGCTAACAAGCATATGTTAATTATGAAGGAGATCACAGGCAGGTCATCCAGCACTCTGCCACAAAAAAAAGGAGTGAGATGTGTTACTGGAGGGCAAATCCGGTGCTGGGGACTGGTATATCACCATCCTGCACCACCAGCACCACCACCACCACCACCTCTCTCTGCTACCCAGCCACCTCCTCCTTAACTCATCACCTCCCGCCTTCATCATCCTCCTTTTCATTTGTTGTTGTTGTCTTTAAAAAAATACAACTAGTTCCTTTTAGAATCATCTTCCCCCGCTTCAAAGTTTTTATTTCATTAATGACTTCCTCTGTGCTCCTCTGATATGAAGCACACATCCAATAAAAGCTCAACAATGGGTTTTTATATTAAGCTCCTCCGAGTTTTTATCGTCTGTATTAGGAAATCATATCACATCAGATCACACATTTATCATCACAGATCAGTTTATTAGAGTTTGGGCTTTTCTCTCTATTTGTTATATGAAATCTTTCTAGATGGAAAAGTAAGTTGCGGCATTTATATTAATTCCTTCCTGTGTGTCAAAAATCCGGATGAAATAACAAAGATCTAGTCAGATTATTAAACAACTTGTTTTGAACTGAGCTCACACAAATGTCTTGATAATCTCTCATCATACAGGAAAGACAATTGTGCACAATAATTGAGTTATTAGTTCAAATCCCAGTTTGGAAGCATCCCAGCAGTTGTCTTGTTTTATGAGTGTTTGAACTTGATTATTGTAAAAGATGTCTTTTGTATAACAGTGGATTTGAGCAAAGCTTTCTCTTTGGTCTCTGTGATATTTTTTACGACAAACTTTCCCAGCAAGTCTTGATGAACAAGTCGTTATTAAACAATTAAAGGATTTTGACATATCTGAAAAAATTGAACATTGATTTATATTGAAAGTAACCTTAATTCGGTTTCCTCCCATTGACATTTTACCCCACTGTCCTGGGGATTTGTTTAAAGCCTCCCGTGTAAATGATCATGTTTATTTCCACACTGACATTATTTTTTGTCATTTCCACCACACACCACTATCTCACCAAATAACCCCGTGAGAGCAATGTTCCAATAGCATTGAGAGACAAATAACTCATAATAAGAGTCCTGATGTAAAACAGAAGTATCTTTTATCAAACCTAATCCTGAGTCAAGCCAACGCACAAGACTCTCTCCTTTTCGTGCGTAAACCCCATGGCTTCCTCCTGACTCCCCCTGCTGCTCTCTCCCCTCTCCCTCTTTCTCTGCCCTATACCCCCTGCCTCTTACCCCACCCCCAGGCCTTGCCCCAGAGCACATTGATTCTGCTGTATACCTAATTACTGCTCATAATCTATTCATTTCACCACCGCCAAAGAGGGCAGCAGCTGTCACACAACGCAGCACCAGGGGACTGAGGGATACTGGGGCTGGAAACCGGGATGATGGCGAGGATTTAAACTTGGAGGAAAGATGGAGGGATGATGATGATGATGATGAGCAGTGATAACAGTCGCTCCTCTGAGGGGCTCCATGCTGGAAATGTTTTGCTCAAATTCTCCAGAAAGGGAAAAGATTTGATGTGAATGAGATGTTTTTATTTGTTTTTGTTTTTGCAGCTCAGGGTTGCACTTCAAGTCTTCACTGTGCTCCGGCTGCTGCTGAGCAGAATTATGCTGGTGGAGGTGAAGTGTGTTGTTTTGGCAGTTAGAGGCAAAAGGGCACACACACTCAAAGTTTATCACGGTGAGATTGTGGAGAAGTGATAACTCGGTGGTTCGGAGACAGATACTGGGATGTGCTTTCGCTTCTCTGAGTTTCAAGCCTAATCGTTGACCATGTACTTCAGTCATATATACAGTATAAATATATATATACTATATCTGTCTTTTTGCAGACAAGGAAATATCAGCAATACCCTGATGTGATGAAATTCTCATCCTCTTGTATCTATCCATCACAATATCAGCCATTCATACTTCATTCTTCTATTGATTTATTTTAACATATTGGAGCTATTAAGAAACAATTGTTCTCTATTGACATTTCCCCCCCAAAAAATACATTATGTCCTCATATCATATAAAAAAGTTGAAAAGGCTGAGAAGAAATGGAAAATCATGTTTTTAGATAGATAGATAGATAGATTACTTTATTCATCCCCGAAGGGAAATTAAGTCGTCATAGCAGCCGGTATATTTGAATACAATAAAATACATACAATAGAAAAATAAAAAAATAAAAAAATAAAAAAATAAAAAAATAAAAAATATTGAGGTAGAAGAGTAAAAACAGAAACACAAGATAAATAGGTCGATAAGGTGCAGTGGCAAGATGATGGTAATAGTACTGATGATATGATGGTAATGTTATTGTTAGACAGCACACAAAAATAGCACAGTACATGTAGTACACAACACAACACAATATACATTCATACATGATAGTCACCATACCAATACAACAGCAGTACACAGTAACCATGCAACAGCATATACAACAACAACAGCAAACACAACAATAACAACATGTACACATGTACAAACACGTTCACATAGACCCACATATACAAAGAACACACAAAGAGTACGACACAATATGACATGATACACAGCAGAGGAACAAATAGAAGTATTTGACCACACAACAGACAATACAATACACCATGAGTGCAAGAACATGTATACAGAGCGTGCAAAAGACAATACCACTGCACAAAATGATATACAATATCAATATGGTTTATAAATGTGTATGTGTTACTGTAAATTAAAGGTAATCCAAAATTCCTACATTAAGTTTGTAAAGTACATAAAAACGTAAAATGTCCCTGTAGATAACAGTCCACATGTAAATACGAGGAGGCATCACATCTTCCAAATATGTTCTTGCACAGCTGTAATGTGGTTTGTGAGCAGATGATGTTGTTCAGGTTTACGTGATATCATTGGTAGGATTCATGGTAGAAAAGAAACTACCATTCAGCAGTGGTAGAGATCATTTAGTGTTAGCACTCTCTCTGTCTCCAGCCCTGGAATCAACAAGTTCACAGCACTTCACACCAGACGTTCACGAAAACACAGGAAACCAGAACACACAGTAGAGTGCATACCTCCGCCAACAGGCCCCTTACACTAAAATCAAGCTGCACCAAATTTCTCAAACTCAGAGATATCAGTTTCCTCAATTTATTGGTCCTGGATTCACCTCCTGATCCAAATCCAAAATGCAATGGCTTCTTCTGTGGTGAAAACATAACTTCCTTGGCAAAGGTTATCATTAGTTACCAAAAATACATTCAAATTTTTCACCACGAAAAACACAACCACATATTTAAGTGTGTGTCAGCAGAAAAACACCACGTTGATACACACATAATCTAAGCAGCATGTCCTCTGATGACTTACTTCATGTCCCTCCCTCTCTCTCTCTGTGGATTCTCTCTCTCTCCACACTTTCTATCCCATAAAGGCAAAAGGGTCAAAAACATATGAAACCAAAAAAATCATATGAGTGCACCAGCATTGTATTCAAAACCTCTTCCCCCTGCTTTCTTTGTCTCGCTTTCTCTCACTCTGGTCGACTATCTTTCCCTCAAATCAAATATTTATATGTGAAAAATGCTCCCATGTCTGCACCTACATCTCCCTACAGGAGGACTCTGAGTGGATTCAGTTACTTTCTAAACATTTGAGCTGGTACCAGTTGGGACTCGACAGGTGTGCAGCACCTGACAGTTCACACGGAGGGTTCGGCCTGTACCTTTTCCCCTTTTCCACTAAATAACTGGTGCTTTGTCCCACGTGTGTCACATGTGTGAGACCTGCAGCGGTGAGCGTGGCACGGCTGAAGGCGAACGGCAACATGGCGAGCACGCCCGCAAGAAACGCACCTCTCAGCCCGCCCAGGGGCAATCAGCATCTGTTTGTTTAATCTGCTTAATCTGCTGGTGAGCTCCGCTGGGCGTGCCTAATTAGCAAAATTAATTTGTTAAGACATTAGCGTTGTTAGAGATGGCCAAATGAAGCTGCACTCTTTTATGCAAATGGGGCCGTGGATTTGAGCTGGCTGTGTTACCTCAATTAGACCCTTCTTTGATATCCGCCTCTATTTCTCTCATTTGGTGTCCCCTCTCCTTCCCTCCGCTTTCATCTTTCCTTTCTCCTCATTATCACTGTCAGATTCCGCTAATCGTGAGATACTGCTATTGTGTGACAGCAGAGATGGGGCGTGTGGGGGGGTGGGGGGGGACAGTGGTGAGGCTGTGAAACTGCTAATCATAATACACAAAAAAAAAAAAATGGAGATCTGGGTTTTTCAATTAGGGCGCACACTCAAGTGCACCACTATCACTGTTATCATCGCCCCACTACTGGCACCGTGCGAGTGTCTGCGTGTCGGAGCAGGAGAATATTTCTCCCAGTGTGTTGTCGGGGTAATTAGTCTCCCGTATATACGCCGCACCCCTCACAAGCCTGTTTAAGGGTTAATGAGGCCCCGGCAGCTTCCCAGCATGGGCTGTGGGGGGGGGGGGGGTTATGTCTGAGGGTCGTGGGTTGGTACAGGCCTCGCTTCAATGAGAAACCACCCATAGGACTTCCCTTTGAAGTGTCAGAGGGCCCCCCTTGTTCCGGGTGGCTCCTGTTTCATTTGTCTGAGTGGCAGCATAAAATATAGATGAGCTGCCAGACGACACAATCTATGCACCCCCCCCTTCCAAAATACCCCTCCCTCACGCATCACTCCACCCCCCCACACTTGACATTATTTACAGATTAACCAACGCCTCCCTGTCACCCGATAATGACCTCCCTTTCCCCTCCTAATCTAGCTTTTGGGGGGGGGGGGGGGGGGGCAGTAACAATTGGACACACTGTGCTTTATTTCAGGTTTTTCTTTATTTTCAGCCTCTCAATAACAATAAATGAACCTGTTACCAGCAAAGACCTCCTCAATGCAAACTATTATATACGATAATGTCGCCACAGACAAAGTTTACAATGAGCGTTTGCTAGTTTTGCCCTCAGGTGAGGTTTCGTAATGAGTGGTAATGCAATAGAAGGTGGAGTGATATTGCGGCCTTGGGGATTTGTTGTGGCCACCATTGTGACACCGACTGTATTTCATCTCTCCTGGTCCCAGTGGGATGTCCGGTGGTCCATTTGAACACCGTCTCCAGCGAGGGGGGGGGGGGGGGGGACGGACTTCGTCAGCTGCGTCCACGGACAATAAGGACCATAATGCTCTTTGGTACTTTATAACCATGCTAATTTAACCATTGCTGATACTGGCTGGAAACAGGAAATACTGTGTTTTCTTCTCAGGCTGAGGAGGATAACGCACTCAAAGATAAAAACTCAAACCTGCTTTGTCATCGCAATAGAAGAAAACTGTAATGATATAAAGTAATATTTGTCTTTTGGGGGATTTTCAAATCCACATTGTCCAGCAACAGCCCAGTAAACACTAATGTTTGGTTATTCCATTTATCTGAAGAGGTGTGAAGGACCAGGGTGACCATAATAACTGGGAGAGCAGGGATTGGTAGAAAAAATAGTTTTTTTCACCCAAAGTATTTACAAAATATAAGAGGGGTAACTAAACCAACAAAAGTACTTCACATACAGACTGCTTCTCAGACCAAATGGCATCATCTTAGCTCCTACCTGCTGGTTTATATAGTCTATCCTGGTTAGTCCATAGGTTATTGCGGGGGAGAAAAGACAGTTAAACCACTGTGGCTCAGATGAAGGTGGCTCCTGAGAACACCCCCGTCGGTCTACAGCAGAATGGTGTAGTCTAATCATTCAGCCCTCTTTACTTATAGAGTTGGTGTTGCAGCAGCTCAGAGTTTGACAGTTTGCCAAGAGGATGGTGGACGACAAGACACTGACAGGAAAGCATTTAACAGAGCAATTTTAACCTCACTAAATTCAATCAATTTAGAAAAAATAAAGTGGGCTGAAGCAAAGTCATCACAAGGCTTTTCTCCATTTATTTCTTCCCACATGAACTGGCACAAACAGCTGCTTCCAGTTCATCAGGTTCACTGTCAACTGGTCTCTAAGTTTACCGACCTTTCCTTTAACTTCCATCGAAGTGAGTCGCTGGTGTTTCCTCAAGAGCACAATGTCAGGCTTTCCCTCCGCACACACAGCTCCCAGTGTCATTCACTTTACTACACAGCAGCTGATTTAGACATCGTAACTTTCTGTGGCCTTAACTTGTCACTTCAGGATGTTATCTGTGCAGCAGCTCGGTTAATACCCTGATGTTGTAGTGGGCTTTGTGCATGTGCCATTGTCTGACAACAGAAACACAAAAACTTGTAAATAAGAACATCCATATGTTGTCTTCTTACTGTCTACTCCTTTCTACGTCCAGATTTTAGGCAGGTACACAACAACAAATGAACGCCTGTACAGTAAAACCATTATAACAGTATCATCAGACACAATTGAATCCTATAAAACATTGTCGCCATTGCCGTCAACATCTCTAAATTCTTGAAATATGATGCATAGCACATGATTTCATTGTAGATCGTATTTTAGTCCCTCACACATTTTGTAGAAAGCAGTGACAATCAGAGGAAGTTAACTACGAATGAACTGTGACTATTTCACTTCCTGACAAACGAGTAGAACTCATGAATCTATTACTACATTCAATTTAAACCCTAATCAACAAGTTGACTCGTGTTCATAAAGTGTTAAACAGTGCAATCCAGTTAGTGATGTGGAACCCTTAAGTCCATTCACATCACATCTAATATGACAACATCAGGTTTAAATCTATCTTACAAATCAAATCTTCGCTGTTCACATCATGTTTAGGAAAAAACGTAGAATATAAACTGAATTTTACAGCCATGGTCCCTCGATGTTCATGTTTTTCTGCTCGTCTTTGTCTCCGTCGGCGGCATCAATCAAGAGAAAGTTAGAGACGAGCATTAAAACGTCCTCATGATGACAAAATGCATTAGAGTCGGGAGGCACCACATTTCATTACAGACTACAGGGACCTCTAATTTCATTCCGGTCCACTTTGTGGAAATGACAAAATGTTATTACGTTCAGCGGGTGTATGAAACATTACATGGCCACTATTTATTTTCACTTTATTTGTTTAAGTAACACAGGGGCATCTGCAGGTAATTGTTTTAAGCTTCAGAGAATCCCTGTACATAATAAATCATCTTTTTCTGCCCTGATCTCCCGGGCACTTTGACACCGACCAAACTTTAAATGGCTTCCCTGCTACAATTCCACTTTTCTCCAGTCACTTTATAAAACTTTCTCATCCCAATTATTTTTTTATTTTTTTGTCGGAAGAGTTTATTAAAGAAGTAGGGAGATTGCTTTGACCTCTGTCTTACTTCACATGTTTGCTTCAAGAGTGGAAACAGATAACTGAGTGGCCCGCCTGTCGACAAGGTCCGCTCTAATTACGGGAAAATGATATTATACAAGATTAAAGACAGCATGTAGATATTAGATATTGTAATAGTCATCCATGAGAAAGGGAGTTGGCTTTGTTCTGAATAATCTACGACAGCTTTTTAAAGGCATCAAGTCAATTTCATGTCGTCCGGGTATGAAAGAGTTTGAGGAAATTGAATGAGAATAATTGGAATATTCCGTCTTTTGAGTCTTTTCGGCGATAGACAGAATAGAAATTAGTGTCGATAAGGTCGGGTTATCTGTCTGTGACAAATGCTCAGGGATGGAGACTGTGTCGATCGGCACAGAAGGCCAATTGAGCAGCAATTACAAGCAAGATAACAATTTTGTTTCCTTGCTTGAACTTTGAAGGGGGATATAAGAGCTGACTGGAGGACTGAGGGGGAGAATGGTAAGGAGAAGGAGGAGGAGGAGGAGGGGACTTAATCTCAAAATTATTATATCTGGACTACTGACTCTTCAAGGTTTATCAGATTGCTTTTCCTAATCATTGCACCCTGCGTATGTTTGATCTCCATGATGAACAGATGATTAGTTTTTCATGAAACCGTTCAAGCAAAACGCTCCAACATGAGCTGTGGCGAGACGCTGTTGATTTAGCTGTTTGAGCGGCAGCCCCCCCACCCCCCCCTCCGTCTACCGCGCGCTAGCCCGAGCAGCAGCCCACATGGGAGCAGGGAGGGGTCAGGCGGGGTCAAGTCTATGGGTAATGATATATCACCTGCCATATATTTAAGGTTTTGCTAATTCTCCTCTCAATTATGACCGATCCTCTGGCCTGTTGGCCTCGGAAGCAATGAGGCGACACAATCAATTTGAGCAGGGGTATACATTTTTGGCAGGGATGTGACACCGTCCGGATGCTGCAAATCACAGACGGGCAGCACAGATGATGCCCTATGATGACTTGCATACATGATGATGTCAGTGTCTGATGGAGGAAGGGCCCAATGTGAAAAGTCACCAGAAGTGAGTGAGACTATAGGGATAGATAGATATATAGATATACAGATATATAGATATATAGATACATATATTATATATTATATATTATATATTATATATTACATATAATATAGAGGACACCACTAGAAGGCAACTTGACAGTAGAATATTCAAATTTTCATTCCTACAAAAGTCATTTTAAAGCATAACCTGTGAAGATTTGCTGTTTTTCTTTAGTAACTAAATTAGAAATCTGGGGAATTTGGACCATTGGTTGGCTTTAGGAATCTACAGCAGCCACTAGACTAAAAGATGGACAAAGACAACAATGAAGCCCTAAAGTGATAAAATGGTACACTCAAAAGGTTGTAATTTATTTTATTAAAAAGAATATAAGGCTATATATCTGTCAAATGCTGCACAACAAGCTACCACCTCAAAATATGCCTGTCAAGCTGGTACAGTTTATAAGTTTAAAAAGAATGTAAGTTTTATAACAGCATTTTTAAGTCTGTTTTAGGGTTTAATGGTCAGTGAGTGTGTACTATCAGGAAATTAGCTGCAAAGAGGGCACTGGATTTGTGTGAACTGGTGTTATGTGAAATGTACTGTAAAATCATTCTCAATGATGAGAAGAAACTAAAGCACACTGAAGATTTTATTGAGTATCAGATATTTCAGCTCTGTGAAATACTTGAATGACACAGAGGCGCGGGAGCCCTCCTCTGATAAACCGTTGGAACCTCGGTGTACGCGAGGCGCCGGTGCTCAACGTGTCGGCATAATACGATGACAGCTCGCGTGAGCAGGAGCAAGTGGGATGAAACGAAGGTGAAACGGCTTATTTATCCAACAGAGAGGGAGGAACTGCAGGGGGGTTCAGTTCTCTGTCGCTAACTTTGTTCTGCTTGGTTAAAGTAAAGAGGAGACAGGACGGCGTGTGTGTTCTACCCTTTGCTCAGCACAGAGATGTGTGGTATACGTCCTCTTGTAGTTATATAGTCTGTATAGATGCACGTTCACAAGAGGCTTTTAGAAGAAGTGTGATAGTTTCTTAGCAAAGGTCTTACAATGATTGTGAACTTTGTTTTTATTGCAGCCAATTTACTCAGCAGAAGAGAAAAGCTTTAGGGACTGTGTGAAAATTATTAGGTGTAGAGAGAACGTCAAGGGGGAGGATTGTGTTATTGTTTTGCTCTCGGGGTGAAGAGAAGCTGTGAAGGGACCCGCTTTTTTAAAAAGTGGACCATAAAGTTCAGCCAGCTTTTCACCACCCCCATCATTTTGTGTGGTCTTTTATTTGAATTTGCAAAGTGTGCTGCTGCTGCACGAGCTGCACAAAGCAATTTCAGATTTCCCCACCTCCAGCTCTTATTGCCCATTGCTCATCACGAAACATCTGTTGACACTGTTGTCTAGGAGTCCCACCATGTTGACTTTGCAGCACAAGAGGTGTAAATTCTTGAGAAATAGCCGGTTCTTCTCAGACATACATTTTTTAAACTCAGCGCAGTTTCTCATACAAAAGTGTAGTTTAGTGTTGCAGCTAATAATTGTTTCATTATCATTTAATAACCCCATTATATTCTTGGTCTATAAATGATGAAAAAACTATTGGTCTATGCAGCTTGTGTTCATGCATTAGAGATAAATCCTTTGTTTGCTGTCATACATTGTCAAGATGTTTGTGTTTACAAGCAGCAGTTGCAGTTCATATAAAATAAATACAGTCTTGTTTCTGTTGTTTTGTTTAGATTGTGGCCTTTGATTCAAGTGCATATAGCCTAAACATACAAATATTTGATATGAACATTTACGCAGTATTTCTGTGTGTTTATAGATTTACCTGTACTATTCTATCCCTCTGTGAGTCTACAGGCTATCCAGCTGCTGGTTTTCGCAGGAACTCTACCAGGATGAGAAAAAAACTAACAAGCACTTGTCAGTTCTCACCTGTCACTCTCCTGACAAGCCACTCTTGTGGACTTCTCCTCTTCTCCTCTTATCTTTCCTCTCTCTCACCTTGCAGTCATCTGAGGGAGAACATTTCATTGGATTTGTATGTGTGCACACGTGTGAATGTGCTTTTTCGTGTGTGTTGTATGTGTGTGCGTGTGCGCTCGAGTGCATGCTTGCCGGCATGCATGTGCCTGTGTGTGTATACGTGTGTGCTCACATGTGTCAGAAACTCGACATGATCTTGTCTCCGGTGAAGGCCTTGGATCACCCGGCCCTGCTCACTCCAGACCTGACAGTGCAGCTGAACTAATCAATATCTCTCTGCAGTCAAAGGTGGGTTCTGCCACGAGGCCGCGGGGGTGCACTAATTGATGGAAACTCACCGCCGGCTAGCTCCATGCCCTGCGGCGCTGGAAGACGGCAAGCTAGGGCCTTCCACCGAAATGGAAGGGGAAATAGAAATAGAGGACAGGCCGAGATCATAATCAGGATGGAATCAGGATGGAAGAGCTGTTTAGTTTTTGTCACTTCTGTCTGTTTACATGTGTGGCACTGTGGGATTTTACATACATGGGACACGCTGCTTGGCCGGTGACATGTTTTGCACTTTGGCAGTTTTTGGGCTGACTGTCTTGTCTTCTTCAGTTTGGCCATAATGTTCAACATGACCTGGTGGTACAGCTACAGGGGAAAAAAACATGGTTGGAATTTTTATTCAATTCAATTTTGTTTTCCCTGAGCCATCTGTGCATTGGAGAATCTCTACGAAACCTGAAACTTATGTTCTGGTGTTATAGAAGTGTTACAAGGCCGTCGGTCCTTCCCCAGCTGCTGGAGTGAATTTGTAGCCGCATTAATTATCACATGATGTGGACGAATGGCCAACATCAGAGATTCCAGCCAAGAGGAAAAAAACAAGCATCCCACAAGAAATAAAGGATAATTTGAGACAATGCCCACTGACTTGCCTCTTGTTAAGAATATATTGTTATGGTGCAGACTAAGCACGACATGATAATTACCATCAATAATTGAGTAAGGGGAAATGGTAGCGGGAGCTGCGTTCACCGCTTGCTAAATGTGCCTGAGAGATGCTGAGATGGACAGTCTGGCTAGCTAGCTAATTTGGCTCCTTTTTTATGTGGCACTGAAGATTATCTTTATGTTTCCACTCGCTTAGCTTCGGCTCTCATGAAACCTGGGAAGCAAACGCATGGTACTTCCTGTCACCGGCAATCATCAAACGTTTGGTGGTGCGGATCGATCCCAAAGAGCAACACAACAACACAAAGTGAACCGCATGTGTGATACTGAACGGCAATTTATACTTTATAGCTTTTGATCTTCACTCATTTTAGCATAGATTTGAGACTGAAAGGTAACAGGAAGGAAAAGCCAGTTGTAAACAAGCTTTCCTCACGATATGATAGATGTAAATCAAATTCTTACACTTGTAAATTTCTCGGAGGATCAGGTTTTTACAGGCAAAGGCACAGAATCGGGTGAAAGTTGCTTCCTTTCACTTCTGTGCTGTGGCGTGTATTTTGTTTTTTGCTGACGATTACCCTTTTCTTGAAATCTTGAGATAACCTTAATGCAGAAGTGGCTGGAGGGCAGTTGTTGGCAAGAGCTGTTGCTTGTGTCTTTGTGTATTTCAGAGGGAGGCTGCCTCTGAACTAGGCCACAGATCTCTTGCAGTCCAATCATGCCTGCGAATAACGTGATCAGCAGAAAAACCGGAGTAAGCCCGTTGAGGGAAAAACTAACCTTGAAACTTGATGTATTATCCGACTGATGAAATCCTACAAACATATTTTGCTGCAATTTGTTGAAACCTTTCAGAAAAATATCTGGGTTTTATAATTACAGCTTTTCTTTGTATATATTTCTCCCAGACTGAGTGATCATCAACCATCTACCTTGCACAGCATATTCATGGATTCAGATGTGGGTTTTCATTGCCACTGAAGCCACAGTGGAGCCGGTGTGTAAAAGACCGGTGAGTCTCCCACAACAAAGAAAGTTCAGAGACGGTATTGACTGAAAACGATAGGCGAACTCCCCCAGGAATAAGGTGCACTTTCCAAAATGTAAATCAGGCCTTGCCAGAGACACGCAGGCCTCTCCCTCCCCTGCTGCTCAGAAAGCTTTGCCAGTCACCTTTAAACAGCAGAACAATAATCAATGGAGCATTATTAATGCTGAAATAATTCATGTGCCCTCCTGAGGTACCCTGCTGAGTATAAAGCCACTGGAGTCATGTAGCCCCGTACACGGGATTGCATCATATACTGTACCTGACGTGGGAGAAACGGCACACACTGACCTGGGATCAATATTTATCTAAAAATCATGACAGGAATCCTTTTACCATGAGCTAGAATCTGGATTTTTTTTTTCCCTCACTGTTTGCACTGATCATGAACTATTAAAATAGATGAGATCCTCCGGGGCCTTTGATACATTCGATTCTCCCGCAGTATCTTCTTTCTCCACATCTTCTCTAATCCCCCAAGGTTTTTTGGGCTAAGGTTTCCAGGATTCCAGTCCTGAGACAGGGGAGCGTCACGCGTGTATGCTTCAATCTTTAATAAGCCGTGTTTCCTCGCGGTGTTACACACAAACCCTTACTCCATCCCTCAAAGATCCCGGTGTGAATTTTTCATAAACCATGTCTCTGTTTCTTGTTCATGAGCCCGTCTCAATACGCAGAGGCCTATTCCTTTCCGTGGAGTACAGCCCAGCGTATTTATTGGACATTAGCAGCGTGAAGACGAGGGAAGGAGCGAGGGGTCTCCTTCATTACAGGGGCCAGATATAAATCAAACTAATTATGGAGCCACTACTGTATCAAACCCATGGAGGGGAAATGAAGTGATCAGAGGCAGGTCGCCGCTCAACACAGAGCCAGTTAATGAAAATATTAATTACCTGATGATATACCGAGTATCTGCAGCCCCCACCCCCTATGTGTCTGTTAATCTCAAAGTCCCCACCACAGAGAGCATTTGTTTTAATTGAGTAATAATAAGACGGCTACATTTGGCTGAGTCACTTGATTTGAGTGGGTAATTGACCAATAAAGGCCCATGATAGCCAATTATAAATCCGATGCAGCGCTAATTACTTTGCAACTCTTAAGTGTCGCACTAATACCGAGAACATTACGCTCGTGTGCAGATGGTGATCTTAAAAAGTCATAAAGTAAAAGCCAAGTGAGTTCAGCCGAGTGAGTTTGATCCACCTGACGGATGCTAAATTAGCTACCTCTGACACACACACACACACACGCACACACACACACACACACACACACACACACACACACACACACACACCTGGTATCACAGTGTGATTTGCTGTTAATATCAGATTTTGGCCTCATGATCGATTTCCTCTGTGTTTTAGTTTTGAATTATTCAGTGGTACACTTTATCTCCTCACCTTCCCCGCTCCCCGGTCTACCGCCCCCCCTCCACCACCACCACCATACCATTTGCCACATTGGTCAATAAGTGGGTGATATTTGGATCCTGACTGCGTGGGACAGGGTGACTTGTAGGGTGTCGATGAGAGAGTGGAGGGGGGGGCCCAGACAGATAATATTGCACAACAGTCAATCCTGGTAATTAGAGGAGGTATCAACAGTGGTCTGGTCTACTGAGGCCTGAGGTGAAGGATGCGCTGAACTTCATGCTATTCTTAGGTCACGTTCAATTGCTCCTCTGAATGAAACAATGAGCTCTCATGTCGACTTGGGCTGAGGAATTAAGTTCATCTAATTTAATTTACGTCTGCAACTGCTGAAATATGTATTCAAAAATGCATATTCAATTTGAAAAAAATATATAAATATCAGAAGGCTTTCAAAGTAACAAATAATATCTAAAGTTTTATCAATTTTTGTTTGTGTAGCTTTTAAAGGTACACAAAGATTCCTGAAACATATTCATTACAGCCAGATAACCTTTTATAAAATTTGCAATGTGTTACACTTACAATACACATACAATGGTCCCCATTCCCATTGAAGTGAATGGGAAAGCTCCTAAACAAACAAACTCTCTTGGTCAGTTATGACCAGTTGAACCAATATTTAATTGATTATTTTCTTAAAATAAAATAAAAGCAAAGAGTATAAAGTTTGAAAATCAAGGAATTGATCTCTCGAGGCCTTTGGGTGTCTTGGCCCTCATGGTGTTAACTACTGGTTTATAAACGTCATGCATCTGTTAAAATAAGTAAAAATAATTTAATAGTGAGGCTAATAATGATGATCATTGATTTATTGTCAGGGACAATGCCCACTGAACCAGAGTCATCCATAATTGCTTGTTGCCAGATGTTGAATAAAGCATCATAAAAATAGGAAATAAAAACTTCTTTCTCCGATGGAGGTTTGACGGACAAACTGATAATTCACTTTGTTAATTCACTAGATAACTACATTGTGTTATTAGTGAACTGGCAGTGCAATTACTAAAATGAAACCAAAGCCAACATCTGTCAGCAGTCAGCAACAATGTGAGCGGTTCTAGTAGCTCAAGCATAATTAGTCATCTCAGTTTATCTATCCGGACGAGGTGATGTATTCAGCCTGCCACCGATCGGCCTCACGGGGAGTCAATGAATGAATTTTACATAGTTGGTGGCTTCCCTCCATTCAGAGTGACAGGCTAATCAGTACTTTGTCACAGTCAACTCCAGCTCCACCTGTCAAAGCTGTCAGTCTTCTGAGGAGCCCATGCCGTCCCCCTGAGTAATAAACCGGAGAGCTGATTTCACACCGCGTGACCTGCGAGGTGTGAAGTCAGGACGCCGAGGACATAACAATCAATGTCGGAACATGTGGTATTGATGAAAGGTGTCAGAAATGGCTGGAAGTTGCATCCTGATCCTGCAGGCGCTCGGCGGGCGTCTCTTGGGCCTGATCGTGATTAGAACACAATGTAGGTAGTGTTGTATGCTAGTGGCAGGAGGCAGCTGTAAGGCTCTGCCGGCTGAAGCACCACGGACCGAGAAGTCACAACATCTCAGTCAAGTGCTTTTACCTGCACGCTTGTCCTGTTGAACTCTGCTAAAGACCAGTTTACGTCATGTTCCATCTCTGCTTCAGGAGAGTTTCAGCAGGGACACAAACGCCAACCAGTGGTGCAGCACCCATCCCCTGTACCGGGCGCTGCCGGGTCCATTGGTCACTCTCGGGTTGAGGTGCTGATTTAACCGCTGTGTCATGAGTCGGATATTCCAGTAAGGGGATCCAGAGGATGATATTCCAGTCTGAGTAACCAGAAGCTAATACGATCACAGAGACAATCAATGGCCAGTAAGATGAGCTCTCTCTTTGTCTCCCTCTCCCTCTATCTCTCTCTCTCTCTCTCTCTCTCTCTCTCTCTCTCTCTCTCTCTCTCTCTCTCTCTCTCTCTCTCTCTCTCTCCCCCTCTCTCTCTCTATCTCCCTCTCAGACACTTGTTTTCTCTCACTGTTGCACGCTGTCTGATTATTCAGGTTTCTCATAAACAAACCTCCACGATCCACTGCACATACCATGAGATGCTTAAGGGAGAAAATGCAAATGATTCAGTCTTTTTGTTTTTAAGGTTTTAAAAAACAAATGGGAACTGGAGTTAAAGATATGGGATTGTGCATTAGAAATGTTGCTCTGCCCACATATGATGGTTAAGGATTCATGCAGGTGATATGTCAAATCTTGGGCATATCACCCAGATAATGCTGGTGTTACAGGCATTGAGGCAAACTGAGGCCTGAGCCAAGTTTTTAGGATTCAATCAACAGTCAATCAGGAAAAAAAATCCTAAACAACTGAATCATATTTCATTCAAATGTCAAACATTTAATAATGAGCATTTGCTTTTTTTTATTTCAATGCAAAATTCATAATTTGACAAGGGCTGGGGGATTTTGCAAATAAAATCCTATCAGGATAAAAGTTTTCATATCAGTCAATATTGATATTTATCACAATAAAAGTCACATTATAATTTATTTTGTGGTTTGACATTTAAACATTTGCAAATCTTACTTTTGTGTTCTCAATGCGCTTGTAGAGTGTGTAGACCTACACATCATATTGATAATCTATATACTGGACTTCGGGGATATGGCTGTTATTATATTCAATTATACTGTGACCATTATTGATATTGTTTTATCCTCCAGCCCTGCTATTGATCAAACATATTTTTTTTCATCCTCACAGCTTTGCTTCATGAAATGTAATTTGTTATGCTTTCGTATGTGATGAATATTATTTTGTTCACATTATCATCTCCCTTTTTCAAGTTTTAACTTGAATCTTATGAGCAACTGTTTACATTTGTGTTCTAAAAAGCACGAGGGAGTGAGAAGCCATGGGAGCAAAAAAAAGGACCAAAATCAAATTGCCATCAATCATCCAATTAGACTTGTGTTGTCTTGCTAAATGAGCCGTGGGACCGTGAAGTGGCACGAGCCAGTGGAGTGTGCGTCTTGACAAGAGGGGAGGGGATGGGAGGGGAGGGGAGAGGGGGGGAGACCGAGGAAAGATTGTCTGAGAAACAACAGAAACACGTGTTAGAAGTGCTGCTGCTGTTGTACTGCTATTTACATTGTCACTGACATTCAAGAGGGCAACCATTCAGCCAATAAGGTGTGTGAGTGTGTGTAAGTGTGTGTGAGTGTGTGTGGGAGTGTGTGGGAGAGGGGGTAGGTGGGTGATGGTGGTGGGGGCTCCATCAACATTTGTTCCCCTGCATGCTTCTCAGCCCGAGTTCAGCAAATCAGTTGGAGCAACCTTCCTGGGAAGTCTTTCCTCTCTGCTCCAACAACTTATGAAATATTTAATGTGCCTCACAGTAACCTCTCTCCCCCCTCCTCTCTCTCTCTCTCTCTCTCTCTCTCTCTCTCCCTCGCCTCTCACTCCCCCCTCTCTCTCTCTCTCTCCCCTCTTTTATTCCTGTCATTCCGGCTGCTGATGGTCTCGGGATGAAAATGTCAATGTCCACTGAATCCCTGCTCCATTTTAAGAGAGCAAGTTGTACACACATTCACGCACAGATCATACAACACACACACACCTGGTGAACTTCTTTTATTATTGTTATTTCTCAGTAGCAACTCGCTCTATCCATCCTGGGTGTTGGTGGACGTGCAAAGGTATAGGTCTATGTAGGTTGGATACAAATTTGACACCCGGCCGATCGGCAGCTGCCGGCTGTTTAATCAACACTGATGAATATTTGATGGTGTGGCGGCGGGCAAATGGTGGCCGACACTCTCCTCATTATCGAAGTCCATGTGTACAGAGGGAGATATTCAATATCTACCTCTCAGCCATGAGAAATACCCTCACAGGTCCTGAACAGGAGGAAAATAGATGTAAGGCTTCAGTGGTGCTGCAAAAAACAAACAAGTAATAACAGAGTATGGGCATATTGTGTATATATTTAAAAGTTAACAGCAGTTTCGTCATGATATATTAAAGCACGGTGTGACCACTTGTGTGTATTACATATGTGGAACAACATCCTTATATTATCGCATTAATGTTATTGTTTTTAAGCCCTATAACAAAGAAATGATAAAAACATTAGTTGCCCTTATACAAAAGGCATTAGTTCCTTACAAGTGCTTTCACACTACACACACTGCACATTCTACTGCATAAACATTTGAAAGGTTAAGATTCAATTTGTTTTTTAACAGATTATGATTATTGTACAAACACAATGCACTGTCACAGAAGCATCTCCTGTCCTCGACCCCACAGAGACCTGCTGTTATTGTTTTGGTCAATCTGCTCCTAAATAGCTTTTAAATGGACTCCAGACTTTACAAAACTGCAAAGGTTCCTCTCTCAGATATTAACTAATTAACCAGTAGAAGAATGGAGGAGGAATTTCAGACTATAGACCTTTAAATCCAATTTTGTGGCATCGAAGTGAATCTTTGAAGAAATACATTTTCTTTGTCTCTTTCTTCTCCTCTTTGTCCTTTTGAAAAAGTTCAATTTAAAACTTGAGAACAATCTCAAAGCTCCATGCAACCAGCCGGAGAAAAATAAGTCAGCACATCCCCTGCTGTCATGTGCCTGTGTATGCAACAGGCTGTTTCATCAATACGACAGTTTGTCTGTCTGGGATATTCCAACGCAGGGGAACATAACCTGAACTGAGCGTCACGCTGTCATGGTAGCTTTGAGGCTCATTGAAGTAGCAAACGATTTATAAATGTTGTTCTTCATTTGTGACATCAAATACACACAGTGACAGCCAAGAAGGAGGCTTGAGCTCAGTCTGGAGCAGGAAGAAAAAGAAGTAAGGAACAACTTGTTTCCGTTTTATAAAGGAAACAGGTGTGAGACCAGACAGCTTTGATTATTCTCTTGATTATTCTATAAGGACTATTGGGTTTTAACCTACAGAATATCTATGGGTTTCTATTTAAAACAGTACATACATTTGAAAATTGTCTTGCACTAAATCAGATACAATTTCAGGAATCTTCTGTAAGAGTCTCTCGTTCTTGCCATTACCTGAACTCACACTGATGCCAAAAATCTCCCTCTCCAGTATCTGTCTCCCCTCTTCACCGTGCACCTTCTGTCTGCAGCGCGTGCAGGTAATGACTACAGGGAATGGGTTCAATACAACGGTTCAATGAGCACCCGGCCCCCGGGGCCATGACAGCTATAAGAGGCATGGAGTGGAGAAATAAATGACATTTAGGGAATAAGGCACATTTTGCATGAAGTGACATTTAGACATAGTTTTTAAGGTGTAATTTCTGAATGAGATGAAACATCATGCAAAGAACCTGGTGCAGACATTGACAAGTGTTTTGATGCTTTAGCGCCACACTTCATCAGTGATGGTGTCAAACGGTGCAGGGGCCACGAAACTAGAGGCTTAAAAAGCAGTCAGGTGCTGTTGTGAGGATTTCTCTGGATTACCATTCTTGCAGCTCCGTCCATCAACTGCAAACAAAGATCAGGAAGAAATAAAGAACCAATCAATAGCATTTAATGACAATTAGACTTAAAGTAGGCGCCAGAAGGTTGAAGCATCCTCAAACACAAAGAGCTGGGGATCACAGACATGCTCTGAGTGATTCCAGGGCTCTGCAGTCACATGTGCAGGTTCCTGCTCCGCTCTCTCTTTGCACATCATCACTGTTACTAACCGCTGCTCGTAGCTCTGCTTGGCACATGACTGATGCCCTATGAACATCAGCTGGAGTGAGGAGAAGCAGGGCCCTAAGTCGGGCTCGCGTGGCGATCAAAACAAAGCGACATGAGGGGGATGTGTGAGGACTTTTCGGGCTGTTTGAGTGCCTCAGATGTGAGTTCATAAAGTTCAAACTCAAAGTGGACTCTACAGGAAACATGGAACAGTGGGGAAAAAGTTGGCTTTTGGTTGCTGCAACATTCTGGATCACTTACAGAAAAGAAGTTGGAGAGAAAAGTGAGAACTGCAGCAGATGGTGAATTTGGACGGATGAAGTCATGTGAATAAACTGCTTCATGGAGACACACTGCAGTTACAATTTGATCAGCTGTGCAGGCCTGGACCTCTTTAATGAAGTTCAATACCCAAAATATCAATTTGGCATTCGGCAGGCTTCAGCTGCTCATCTCATTTGGATGATGTTAAACTCTAAAGCTGCGATCACTTCTCCTTTTATTGGTTTCCCCGTCCAAAGTGTGTGTTGCTGTCCAAGCTGCTTCACTATTCCGTTTTTCAATGAACAATTGTCTTTTGAAGTCAAAGGGAAAAGCAATTTTGTGACTGAACACTTTGTCGTTTTTAATTGTTTATATTTCAAAATCACAACCACAGGATTAAAGTGGAATAATGTCACAGACGTTTGTATAATAAAAGCCTCAGTAGCTCCATAGATCTGTTTTATAAAGGTAGTTTTCTGGACACTTGAATCGTTTCATCCTCCATTTCTCCTCTAGACTACAACAACTTTTTGGTGTCTAGCTGTTTTTGTGTGTGTGTGTACAAATGCTACAATAAGAAGATGTGTGCAGGCAGACTTTGATCTTTTTGATATGTGTGTGTGTGTGTGTGTGTGTGTGTGTGTGTGTGTGTGTGTGTGTCTGTGTGTCTGTGTGTCTGTGTGTGTGTGTGTGTCCCATACAAATGGAAATCTATTGTGTGCTTGTTGGTATGGCTACCTGCATATCCAAGCACCCATACCCATTTTTTTTCTGTCAGTGGCTACATGACAAGAGGTCAGCCCCTCAAGATCAAATATTTTTCTTACTAAATGACGGATTTATTAGACAAATAAGTTGTTCGCCTGACTCTGAACCCTCTGTGATTGAAATATACCCCTGTGTCAACAGCGTCGCCTCTCAAACCGGGTCCCGGGCGATGGAGGGCTGCCACCGCGGATTACTGAGCAAATATGAGTGGGAAATGAGTGCAGATCTGGGGGATCTACCCATCCACATCCCCGGTTTGACATTTCCGTCCAAAGGCCAACCTCCCTGCGCATTGTTAGATCAACGGAGTCCTCGCTGGGGGGCTCTTATATATATCTTTTGTTTAGGTGTATTTATAAAACTGAGAAGAACACGCGCCGCGCAATTTTGAAATGAACCCAATATACGTGCGCTGTCCTATTTATTTTTCATATTGTAATAATTAATGATCTAATCCGTCTTAACGTGGCTCCTAACAGCTGCGATCAGTTTATATAGGCCCGCTCCCTTCCGCTCACAGCTGAGGTTTAAAAAAAAAGTAGTGTGCTCGTAAATCTAAGCGCCTGCGTTACAATAACATGCGATGAAATCATTATTTGGCGACGAGGTGTCAGAAAGTCTCTCATCTCGTCTGTCAAGAATCCAATTTCCTTTTATTTACATCCACAGTATAGATTAATTACTCCTACCGACCGGTAGCCTGAAGGAATTAGGTTATGAGATCCTCGGGAAGGCTCCATGATTAATCCATCGCGGCCTTTATATGCAAGGAGACGAAAGAGGAGAGAGGAGGGAGGAGGTGAGGAAGTGAGGCACTTAGCCTAGGATAAAAACATTGTTACATCATAATAATAATAGTAGTAATAGTAATAATAGTAATACATATGTTCTATTCAGTTCAATGTCATTACATTATTTCAAAGCACTTGAGGCCGAGACCTTACCAGTTTAAAGAGAAACCAAACAGTTCCTACAATGAGGAAACACTTTGGGACTGTGGAGGGAAAAACATTGTAAGAAATCTCAGGCACAAGCAAACTCTGTGCTGCCTCGACCGGTTGGGGTGAGCACAGAAAAATAGGGTAAGAGAGGAGAGGTGGGTGGAAAAGAGAGAGAGAGAGAGAGAGAGAGAGAGAGAGAGAGAGAGAGAGAGAGAGAGAGAGAGAGAGACGTTGTCATATTTATGCTCTGGTACTTAATGTAAATTAACAGTACATATTTAAAAGTGTAATGATGTTATCAATGATAGCATCACCACCAGTCAGTAGTAGTAATAATAATAATAATATGAACAATGATCTCGAGGGACAGAGAGAGAGAGAGAGGCGTGACTCTGAGGCACGTTGGGAATATTTCTTGAGTTGTTGGAGCTCAGAATAAGATAAATAATAATAATAATATAATGATCATAATTTGTGTTTTTATCTGGGGCGTTTATTATTCTATGTGATCATAACAGCCTGACAGGAAACCCAAAGCATCATGGGATGGGACCAGAGGAAATGTGGAGGTTGTGATGGGGGGGTTCACCTATAATGGGTGGAAAGGCCCTTCCTTGCAGACCCATGGTAATCCATGCAGATCCATGCAGACAGTAAAGATACCTACATGATCATGTGATGCTCTATCGATAGAGCTTCAGGGTTATGATATCGGCGGGGTTCGTGATGAAAAACAGCCCCCCCCCCCCCCCTTCCTGATTAATAGAGGACTCTGTCGTAACGGGCTGACATATGGTAGGCGAGGCAGCTGGGGACGGCACCTCAGGCTTCCCCTACGGCCATTAACATATTAGAGGCTATTGAGCAGCAGACAGTCCGACTTCATCCAGCGGGCCCGCGCACACAGACGGAGCTGTTTCAATAATGCAGCACCCTGCTCTGCGCGCGACCACGAAACTACATGCGCGTGTGCATGTTGTGTATTACTCAATAATATTGTGCTCCATTGTGAGATTTTGATGTCATCAAATTAGTTTTAAATTTGTAATAGACAGATGGATGTATAAAATAAATATGGATAGATAAAAACCTGGATGTGTGGATAAAAATTTGAAAGATGAATAGATAGATAGAATATTAACATGTTGTGTTCGGTTACTCTGTGATAGTTTGTTCTACTTCGAAACTTTGTTGTCATCAGATTTGACAAAAAAGTAATAGATGGATGAATTCAATAAATATGGATAGATAATCTGATGGATGGATGGTTGGATAAAAACTCATAGATAGATCACACAATAAAGATAAAATACACATAGAATAAATATAAATAAACAAATAACTCTACGCTTCTGAATAGATGCTTGAACAAATGGAAAAGCCAGAATTTACTTCCATTTATTGTTTCAAAATTAAAATAATTTGAGAACTCTGGAATTTATCTATAGATACCACATTTTCTCCTAGGATTTAATTATATCTGCTGAAAACGCTCTAGAGAAATCCTTCAAAATAAACGTCGTGCAGTTCATCGTTACAGCCTCATTTTAAAAACAACGTCCCTGTATTTCTTTCTTTTTTCACACTGACATTATTTCGAGGCAGCTCCAATGTGGACGTTTTGCAATGATCTACAACCTCTCTGACACTGGAATATAAAAACTATACTAGATCAATGAAAGAATATAGTGATTAGTTAATGAACGACAAAGTGACTGAAGACCAAACTAAAAATGGGTTTACTCACATTGAGGGGGAAACGGCTCACTCTTCTGTTCATGTAACCAGGAGCTATAAGAGAAGCAATAAAGCAGCAGCAGCTTCCTCCATCCGCCTGCTTCCCCCACGAAACCCCCGGTAGCTCTGTGAAAATATTGCGTTTTATATATGAGCAAATCCTGATTAATATTGCATCACCTGATTTAAAAAATTTAATGTTTTCTTTTAAATGCAGCGGGACGTGAGTGCAGCCAAGAAGAAATGTCTGAGAGGGAACAGGTTTACCTGGGGCAGGACAGTGGTCATTTTAAAAACACAAATCAACTTCTCTTCTTCCTGGTTTTATTCATCCTCTCCTCTCCATAGTGGGTGATGAGTTATTGTGACCGAGCTGGGAAATGTCATTAAATGTTGAAAGGCGGTAACTTGATTTTTAGTTCAGTCATTTCACAGCCTATATTCTGTTGTAATTAAACACTTTAATATACCAGCATTTAATAATTACATCAATTACCTATAAGTCAACCCCACATTATGAGATAAATTAAATTATAAATGTATTTAAATTAACTTTCTTTCTTCCAAGTATTTGTGGAACAGATTCCATTATAAAGATATGTATTGTTATTATTTTGTTGAAAAGTAACCAATATTATTTATATTCTTAAAGAATGGTGTATTCAAAAGATATACAAAATTAATGAAAAGTTGCAGAGAAAGTTAAGAACAAGAGATAACAAATCCTGACAATCATTCACTTCGAAAATGAATCGAATCCCAAATTATGCAAATGTCCTCATCAATAAATTAGACAAACTTCATCAGACCATTATTTCGATTCATATACGTCTAATTTCAATAATGCAAATCAGAAAGCAAGGGAAGAAATTGAGCTTTTTTTCAATATGATAACAAAAAAGGAATCTGAAATTTAAAAAACATCTCCACGAATAGAAACATTTTTTTCACACATTAAATAGAGAGTTGTGTCGAGTGTCGGCACCAATCACCACCAGGAGAAATAGGCGTTTAGTTTTCTTTCTTCAATTTATTAGAAGATTGCTGGAACACACCTCCCTGTTGGATTTGGCTCACACAGGATGAACAGTACCAATGAAAGAAAGGACAACAGAGGAGAGTGGAGGAGGAGTGGTGGGATGAGAGGAGGGAGGGAGACAGTGGGACATCTTCTTCTTTTCTTTTTTTTTTATATCTTCCACGATGCACAAAGGTCGCTGCAGGTTTTTGTAAACATACTTGTGCACAAAGTAAAAATTATTACTTACACAACCGTAACAAATAACACGACAAACAACGTGGTGATCTCCATGTGAAACAGGCATTAAACAGTGACACCCAAAACATGAGGTCTTATCAGCAGACAGCTCGCTAGTGACTCTTCTCCCAATGCATAGTGTCACACTGCAAACTCACAATTTCGTAGGTTGGTGTTGGATCAGAAAAGAGTTTCGCGCTCTCTGGGTCTTTTCTTTTGAAAAAACTTTGTGACGCCAAATGTTGACCCTATAATTTATGTCCAAAAGACAGGAGCTCACCTCTGACACGTGATAAAGTGAAGTCTGTATATACAAAAAAACCATTTCGACACAAACCTAAAGGGTCTTTTCTGTGCAAATTCAAAATAAATATATCTATAGATGTGACAGCCCTGCAAGAGGCTAAATTACCGCCCGTGGATTTCATGCAGGCCTATTTATTTTTCCCGTTAGCCATAAAAGTTCGCAACTAAATTTGAGTTCGTATAGCAGCCTCCAAATAACATAAATAAATAAATAAATAAATATACAGATGAATAAATGAACACATTCATGAATTATTTCTATACCAACAACGACAGAAGATATAACCAAAACAGAAGAACACAGTTCAACAATCAATGAGGTAATTCGTAAATGGCTATACTTCAAACAATAGGCCTATCCGGAGAAACATAACTCGCTATATTATCAAGCAAATCCCCTCTGTCCACGCGTGTTTATTTAAATAAAAAAAGGCAATGTCAAACTTCTTCCCCTCGATAGCAACTGAGCAGAATTCGAGTGATCTGTTATTTGCATACTTCTCATTCACCGATAACGTGAAAATAAAACCAGGTATAATATGAAGCCTTGTAAAACGGGAATCTAAAGCCCACATGTGCACCAACGTGTAAAATATCGCTGGAGACGAAAAGACTGAAAATGGTGTCTTCGTGTCCCTTGGTCCCCAAATTCAGTCCCACAAACTTTTTTTTATCCTTTTTTTTGTTTTGTTTTTATCTCTCTTTGCTCATCAGTGAGTGGCGGAAAATTTCAACCTCTTCTGTTTCTGTCTTTGGTTGCAAAACCACACGCGCACCACATTTTTTTTCAGGTCCAACTTTTCCGCGATAGCTGCGATTTTCTCGGACGAGGGTCGCGGCTGCACGGCGAAGTACGCCTCCAGAGACCTCTTCTCCGGGGCCGCTATCGACGTCCGCTTGCGTTTCTTTTCCCCTCCGTTGAAAATGTCCGGTTTGCTCATCTTCTCCCGCTGGGCCCCCTCGGCCTCCTCCAGCCAGGCCTGCAGGATGGGCTTGAGCGCGATCATGTTGTTGTGGGACAGAGTCAACGACTCGAACCGACAAATTGTACTTTGGCTCAGTGACCCCACGCCGGGGATTTTGAGATTAGCCAGGGCGCCGCCCACGTCCGCCTGGGTCACCCCCAGCTTGATCCGCCGCTGCTTGAAGCGCTCCGCGAAAGCCTCCAGCTCCCGCGGGTCCGTGTCCGAGTCCGTGATTGAGGGGAGTCCGTTGTTATTGAGCCCTGGTCCGCATTGAGCCCCCCCGTGGTGGCCCGGTAAGAGCCCGTGGTGGGTGAGAGGCGAGTTCATGCCCATCGCCTGGTGGGAGAGGTGGCTCAAGCCGTGCATGTGCGAGTGCGGGTGTCCGGAGGGGGTGGAGAGGAGCCCGCCGCCTCCTCCGCCGCCTCCGCCACCTCCACCGCCGGTCCCGTCGTGCGACATGAGGTTGAGGGACGGCGAGCCGATGTGGTCCATGATGTCCGGCGGCTCCAGGTTCTGGTGGTGGTGGTGGTGATGGTGGTGGTGGTGGTGGGCCAGTGGCACGGTGGAGTTCGACGAGCAGGGCACCGCGCTCATCGTGTGGTAGGTGGCGTCGGGCTTGTAGGGGTGCGTCTTGCCCTGGGACACGGCGATGTCCACAGCCGCCAAAGCCTCAGCCCGGGCCAGCAGGGTCTCATCCAGGCTGGCGAAGATGTTGTTCTGCAGCTGCGAGAGTGGAAACCATGAAGAGGGAAAGGGGAGAGAGAGAGAGAGGGGCAGGGGCACGGAGGCGAAAATGGGGAAAGAAAAAGACAAAATAGAAGAAAGGAAGGCGGCAGAAGAAAGAGAAAAAACATACATAAATGCATCTGTCAGTCGGGACATTTGGCAACACACAACAGAGCCGGAGTATTCCTTCAGAAGTGGCAAGTCATAAAAATTAATACAAAAAAAAAAGAGTAAAGACGAGCTTTGCGTGAAGCATGCTTTCAAAAAGATCACAGACTCTTCCAGTGATCGCCGTGGAATACATGAAAAAAACATTAAGTGCGCGTCTTGGCTGAATGTGCCTTGGAGCAGCGCTCGTTATTACGCACAGACCGCGCTCGGCGCTACATGCAGCCGAAGCTCGGAATAAAAAAGGAGAAAGTGGAAGTTTTGGGGATGGGGATCATTTACCTGTGGAGTTTGTAGACAGGCTCTCCTTATAGCTTCCGAGCTGGAGTGCAGCGTGGTGTACTTGTGCTCGGGTAGAGAGGGATGCATCGCGAAGTGCGGCTGTTTGCTGTTCATGGACATCATCTTGGCGAGCGTCTCCAATTAAAGTGCACGGGAAAGAAGAGGGGGAAGCGGCTGCCGGAGCTGGAGAACAGTCATAGATACACAGCGGATCCTCGCTGCCGATCCGGTAATGACGCGCCGCTGCAGTTCGCCGTGTTGTGCGCCGAGGAGCAGCCTTGAGCCCGGAGATCACAGAGATGCCTGCAGTCTCTCAGACGCACTTATCTGTCTACTGTTTCCCACTGCTGGGAATGAGAGAGGCTCTTACACCTGAGCGCCTCAGATCTCGTCAAGCCCCTGCTCGGCTGCTCTCGCGAGACACAAAGTGCCAGAACAGTGAGCAGGCTGACAAATAAAAACTGCTCACAGGGCAGGCAGGAACATCTGGAGACGAGACGCTTGCGCCCTTTTATTTTATATTTTTTTTCAAGGGCTTCACGCGTCTCCATCCAGTCACGGACACGCACCAAACGTCTTTAGGCCTAATTCTTGACTTAAGAGTCAGTAAACCTTTGACCTCACTGTTTATTTTCAGCATTGGTCAATTTTTAAGTATTTATTCGGTTTTAGGAAATAGCATTTCTGGGGGAAATTGGAGCGCAAAATAGGATTAAGCGCACAAAATATCAATGTTAACCCAGGGAAGTAGCATCATATGGACGCACAAATATGGTTATAATATATTAATGTACTATTATTTATTTTACTACCAGTTGTTCAAACGTGTGTTGCACGGTTTCCCATTAGACGCTGCTCTTGTCCCACTTGTCTCTCATCTTAACCCTTTGGAAGTAATGAGGCCTCGTCATTAAGGGCCATCATCGCCCGACGAGCATTAAACAAATTGATTTAATACACCAGCGTCACCTTGTACACAGTCTTTACCTAAATTAATTAATCCCAATGAATTAACACTTCATTTATTCGAAAACCACCGCGGTTACGCAATTAAATTTTCATGCTGCGATTAGAGTATATGTGAAATATACATGATATCGTTAAATTTGCATAATAAATAAGGCTCTTTGTGCTACAATGGAATTAACTGTGTGCGTGTGAGGTCTCTTAATGTGTGTGTCGCTATAGGCTACGACAAGATTTCACCGGCAAGGAAGAGGCCCGGCTTTTTAATGGCAGCAAATTATTAATTAGTACGGTCTAATGGAATGGAAATAATCAGGAGATGCACAAAAGAAAGAAATATGATTTTTAAAAAGTTCTAACTTGTTCACTAAATATTAATCTAAATTTCCACTGAAATAAATAAGAAATTGAAGATTAATCCCAAAATACCAGGCCAGTGTAGCCCGTGGCAGCTCATGACTGATCGTCACTGACTGAGCTTTTAGGAGACTTGAATCATGCAAAAGATGAAAAAACACAATAGAAAATTAAGCTTCATACATTGCATTACTTTTTTTTATTTCCTAACACACTCTTATGTTGCCATGTTTAATTCAAAATGTCATTTTTTCATGATAGTCATCCATCTTCAGTATCGCATGTCATCGTAAAAAGATTACCATGTTTCCTGAATTGCTGGAAGTGACCGACACGTGACATTCGAGAGGGCTGGAGGAAGACTCTGCACCGGGAGTGATGCACTAACACAGACCAACACCAGAGTGTCTGTTTTGCTCAATAACAAAGCACACATGATCAGACTATAGTTAAGATCGGCCTTAATGGCTATTTAACTGCTACCTAGAGCCACAAGCACACTACACAAATAACTATCAGAAAGACAAAATGACAAAACATGTGTGACCGTGATGCTCAGGTGTAGATTAATATCAAGCGACATGAAGTTAATGTCACCAGTCGTGTGTACAATGTGAAAGCGGACACATCAGTGTATGGCACTGTGAGAACACACAGGTCTCGCCCAATTAAAACCTTCTTCACATGAGCTTGGAAAGTTTCGTGGGACTGCTTGTGCTGAACGGACTGTGAGACTTCCTCTTGGTTGGTTGACTGATGATGAGTGCGTGTCTGTCTCTCGTTGTGTTCGCAGGTTTCCCGTTGCAGCTGAAAGAGGAGGAGGAGGGGCTTACGTGGTCGTGGTCTTTGCCTGCTGGACTCGGGGAGCCGGAGGGACCTTCCTTGTTGTCTTCCAGCGAGTCGAACAGCAAATCGAAAGACAGCTCTTCAGTCTGGGAGAGACCATCGTCCTCCGCGCAGTCGGAGACATTGACCCGACTGTCCCTGCCCGACACCTGCGCTGCAAAAGCTTCCTCCGCGGCGCTTTTCGGGGACACGTTGTCAATCGAGGTGCCATCCGAGTCGTCCCCTGGTGGGTGGTTCGTCCGGTCACTGTGGGTTGACATGACGCCAGGGCAGGTCTGGGGTTCTGGGATTAGTGTGTGGTCCAAGTCCGCGGCAGGGGACGGGACCAGGGAGAGCTGTGATCCTCTGCTGCTGGAACTCTCTCCGTCCAGCATCATGGAGTCCAGCTCGGAGATTTTGTCCAGATAGGCTGCATCCATGGAGGCCTCGCTGGACATCTGGTAGCTCTCAGGTTCGTCAGCTTCGAGGTCGGTGGAAGTGGATTCTTCAACTGGGCTTTCTATACTTGGACCCGGACACGGCTGGTTGGTCGAGTTAGGTCTCGGCCAATCGCCCCAGAAGTCAGACTCTGAGGTTTCCACGTCAGTTGTCGGGGGCAAGCTTTTAGTGTATTTGTCGAGGATGTTGAAGTGGTTCTCGATGGCACTGTCCGTCTTACCAAGATTTGGAAAATCTTGAAAATCGAGCTTCCTCAGATAAGACCCGGGCTTAAACGCGACTCTCTTTTCACGGATGCCAGGGCTTCTCAGAGTCAGGGAGCGGAAAGCCGACGACGGAGTGGTGGGCAGCAAGTCACAGGAGCTGTTCTCCAAGTCCTCACTGGTCTTATCCGCAGCCAGATTATTGTTAAACTCTTTGTGGTCTGCAGATGGCACGAACGTCAAACTGTGATTCCTCGAGATGGTTCGACACTCTGTCTCCGGGTTGCTGCAGATTGACGCCCTCTCATTGTCACTCAAGCTTCTCATCATCATGCTGATTTTCTGTTCCCGTGTGAGAGCCTCCGTCACAGCCTTGCTGCTCCCACACCCTTCCTGCCCTTCAGGACACCTCTTGTCCGACTTTGGGACCCGAGACTCCAGGTCTTCAATGTACTGGTCACTGCGCTCCAGCGCCCTCTTCAGGTGGTCCACGTCACGCTCGTACAGCTGGATTTTAGCCTCCAGTGCTGCCACCGTGCAACGACCAAACCTGCGGAAAGATCGTTTTGTTTCTTTAAATTGTCCAAAGATTGTTTATGACATAAATACCAAATAACATTTATCTGAGTGACAATTTTTGTAATGCTTTTGATTAAAGATATTGATTTTGAAAATAAAATATATAACCAAAATATAAATAAAATGGTCTTGAGTTTGTCTTTAGGAATCTCAATTTAGCTGCTGTCGATTTGAAAGAATAAGGACAAGGAGACAAATGACCAACTTAAGCAACAAGTCACTGCCTCCAGCCTCAGCCTTTTTCATTGGAAAAACACTAAACTGAAACGGAGCAACCTCATTGCAGCTTATTTAGTTTCCTCGTGGCTTCGACTTAGAGGCCGATGCCAAACACTGTTTTCAAACACGATACATAAATGTGTGCGTCATTAACACAAGACAGAAACTTACTTCTGAGGAGATCTGCTCACCACCTCTGCCTTCAGTCTCATGTTCTCTTGTACAAGGTCGACATTTTGAGATCGTAATGCCTTGTTTGCCTGAGGATGGAAAAGGAACACATTTGCAGTAGGTTAAACATTATTTCTCAAAGGCAGCAAGACAAAAAAAAAAAAAAAATCAATCGGGTCTAGCCTTTATGCTTTAGACAGAAACATCAAGTAAGCTGATCTTTATTTCTTATTGATGGATGGTAATGGTCGCCCTCATTACCTCCAGGTAAAATCTGTTGTAGCAAGTATTCTTTAAGACGGAAAGATGCAGATAACTAAGTTTTCAAATCAGTTAACGCAAGTGAAAAGACAAAGATATTTGTAGCAGCTACAGACGGTGCTAGTTAATGTCAACGCAATGAATTAATCATTACAGGCAACAAACCTCTTTTAGTTTGTCCATATCCTGTTTTACTTTATCGCAGACATCTGTGGCGACCCGCAGACGGTTTTTCCATTCATCCACGACACTGGGGTCAACGCTCATGTCATCCGACTGCACCGTCTCAATGCTGCAGGGATCCAGAGCCGTTTTCAGTTGTGCCTCCAGACTTTGATTCTTGGTTTTCAGCTCTTCGTTTTCCCTGATGAATCCCTCAATGTCACCCTGTTAGAGGGAAATAATGGCAAAATGAAAACAGAGTGACAATTAACGGCACTCATTGAGTTACTAACATGGTGAAAAGGGATCATGGACACTATTAAAACATGGATTTGTCCATTTAGCCAACAAGAAATCTGGAAAAAATATATAGATTAAACAGAATCTGACACATTCAACTGAGGCATAAGTGAATCACTAATGTTCCAATGAAAGAAAAACAAGTAACTGCTCCAGAAGTTCTGAGTCCATCATTGCAGAACATCTGTATCAGTGGATGTTAGCTGAAACTCCACTTGAGAAGACACTGGTTATGGATTTCTGTTGGTAAAGCCCATGAGAGTCTACCTAACAATTTAAATCTATCGCAAACTAGTTGTTACTGCTTTGAAAATATATAAAAGCATTTAACAAATAAGCAATATAGCTCACGGCATGATGAACTGGTACCTCATACTCCCGTAAAAGCAGTTCTCCTCTGGTTTTCCGGAGACATTTCCTCATGGAAGGGCTGTCACTGTGATCGCTCTCATTGGTACCTCCTGTAAGCACAGAGGGAAACTAGGATGTAAACAGGGCTCACATCTCTTTGAGAGAGGCAGCAAACACACTAGGAAAGCAGAGGCAAGACAGGTCCTAAACGAAAGGTCAATGTTAACCGAGATTCCCAAGCCCACCTGCAGAAAGTTGTGTTAGATTTGATGGTAAAACAAGTCTTAAAGCCCTTCTAGCCTTTCCGAAAGTGTTAAATCAAATTTTGATATCAGCACAAAGACCGTCTCAGTAAATGTTTCCAGTTGTGTTCAGAAAATGAAATTCTAAGGTAATTTCATCTTTTTAAACCCCATTATTTAAACTTTATCCGAAAAACTGGTGCATTAGAGTGTGTTAAAGTTCAGTTGGCAAGGGAGACGATAACTGCGGCAATAAAAGCTCTGCTGACATTTTTGTTCTCAAAACTGTCCCTTAATCCCTGCATGAAATAGTCCAGTGAAAGACGGAAAAATACAAATCTTTATCCAGCTGCATGCAGTGTGGGAGTATCAGTGTGAAGAGAGTACCAGGAATTGAGTTTGTGTGATCAAGAATCGTAGAATCACACACTACACAAAAAAACACACATTCAACAAGGGATTCATTTCATTTCATTGATTAGTTTCCTATGCTTTACTGAGTCCTGTTCGGAAACTTTTGTGTAATTCGGACAGGGACAAAAACATAACATATATATTTATAAATCAATCAAATTTTATAGCCCATATTCACAAATTACAATTCGTCTCATAGGGCTTTAACAGGGTGTTACATCCTCTGTCCTTAACCCTCAGCAAGAGTAAGGAAAAACTACTAAAAACCCTTTTACAGGGTAAAAATACGTAGAAATATACTGAGACAATGTCACAGAGGAAGGTTTTGTGGTGTTTCCGGCTAGAAGGGGAATTTAAATAAAAAAGGATTTGAGCTGCTAATACCACACAAAGTAAAGTTTGTCATCGCAGGGTCTTGAACTACAGCCAGGTTCATCACTTTCTCGGGTCCCCTGGAAACATTTCCCAATTTGCAGCGTGTTTTATGTATTGCGTGCCTTGTGACTTCTTGTAGTGAATGTGTCATCAAGTTGTTTTCTTAGTTTGCAGTGCGTTGAGCTCTCTCGGACACCGTACATATGTTTTAGGTATCCATGATTTCAGGAGATAATCCAGAGTTAAGTGCAGGTCTGAAAGCATTGAAGAGGTGGCTGCTAATGCCTAATGTCCTTGTTCACACGATCCGAAGTCTCTCTGGGTTGTTGTGCAGCTTAAACGATTAGTCAAGGACTGAAAGGTTTTGAAACTAATTTTCTGATCAGTTACACTTGTGTTGCTTCTGTTTACAGTTATGTGTCTCAGCCGTTTTCCTCTGCGTGTGACTAACGGCTCTCTCTTCCTCTGCTCGTGCTTTGTTTGGTTAGCATGACTTTTTTTCTGGAGCTGCGGATCAATGGAGGAACACAAACACTACATCTGCGAGGTTAACAACATGCTCGACTTCACCGCACCGCACTGTGTGAGCTGCTGCAGGCGGATCGCAGCCTCGGATCGCTGTTGTTGTGTGTGTCTGCTTTGTGTGTAGCTACCCACCGATGATCTCTCTGCAGGGGCTCTCTGCCGTGATGGGGACCCTGCAGGTGGGACACTGGCTCGCCTTCTTCAGCCACATTTCCATGCAGGACGAGCAGAACACGTGGTGGTTGCCACATATCACCGGCTGCCTGACCTGCACACACACGCAAACATGTTTACTTCACCGCTTCGCTCGCACGCTAAAGCCCGGAAGCAACACGAGCTGGTCACGTTCGGCTCCGCGAACTTAAGCCGCGACAACTTTAGCGCTACCAGGAAGCGGTATTTTTTTTTTTATCCCGCGTCATCACGGAAGTTGGCGGCTCCAGAAACACGTCGGCTCTTACCTTCCCCAGACATATCTGGCACGAGATCGGCAGAGTCATCGAAAGCGTCGACGTCTGGTAGTTAAGAGCCATGATGTGAAGCAACACACGGACACACGTAACCTCCGGGGAGCAACAAATCTCCCGACATGTCCCGCGGCTCTACGCGCCGAGTCTCGCAGCTACGGAAAGCCCGAAAGGCCTAAAAGGGCTTTTCGCGTTGTCACCACTTTGGGGCGGAAGTAGGGCGGAAGTGCAAACGTACAACATTCAATGTCCAACCTTGCAAAAACCTGATGTGGTGCAGGTTGATGGAAGTGAGGATGTTTTTACGTGAACTGTATGCAACACAGCAGCAGAAGTGACAGAGACGCAGAAGGCAATTTTACAATGTCAGGTCTTTTAGGAAAGAGCAGGAAAGATTTACTATGAGATCATTAACTTCATTAGAGACATGGATTTGTATAAAAGGACATAGCAGATCTTTTTTCTGATTGTTATCTTCTGCCTGAGCTCTTGTTCCACACTCCAGTCCTGCTGGTGGCGGTAGTGCCACTGTAACGTGGTTTACCAGCCGCCAATGAACACCAGAGAAGAAGAAGAAAAAGAGGGGGGGGGGGTGGACAGTGACGTCCGGTCACTTTAAAAAGGACACAGCTCATCTTGTTTTTACCATTACTGTTGTTTCTCAGTCAAATATGAACACATTTAAAAAAAAATTCAAGTATCTTCACATTCATCTGTGAAGATTGAGCAGGTTCTTCATGTTCTAGTCAGGCACATATTTCAAACAACAGCTGAAAGGTAAGAGATTCAGTTCTCCACTAGAAGTTCGAGGTTGTAATGGAACGTAGCATGACCGACCCCTGAGTCGGAAGTTGCAACTGGAATGCCCCCTCAAGGTATTTTGGGACGCGGCATTTTCAAAGATACAGGCTACAGTTTCAGGAATGAAAGAAATAATATATATCAACTTTCTTTTAGCCCCCTTTGGCCTCCACCTACTCGAAGAAATAAGGTATTTAAACAGTACATCTACAGCCTCAATAACCCAAACAGTGAGAGAAAAGTTGTGTTGTGATTGCCTAAAGTTGGAGCAATGTGAGTATCCACAACAGCCACTCCAAGCAATCATTCAATTTGGTTGTTAACATCAAATATTGATTAGTGGAGATGCTAATACAGTAGAGGTTTAATTAAATATCATTAAGAAATGAAGAATAGTATTAGAGATGTGTTAATGGTAAATGTCATTAAAATTTGAATGAATCTGGATATCACCTTCCCCTATAACAAAAAAAGCTGGGAGCTCTTGTATAGAGTCTAGTCACTGACATGCAAAATAAATGATATATTATATCTGTAGATGTGCATAGGTCTAAAGTAAAAATAGATCTCGATCAATCGTACGGTCCAGTTTGTCACATGAAAGTTCAACACATATCCTGCTGCGGTTTTTCACTCAATCAATTAATAACTGTCTGAAAGGCCGATAAGATTAATTAAGTCTTATCCAGTGTTACTGTATTTCCCACCAAGCAAATGCACAGAAATTAGAATTTTATTATTGCTTAATTTTCATGTTCCAGTACCTTGAAATATCAAAAACAATATGAAGTGTACTTGACATAAACTTTACTGACCCTGAACATATCGCAGACGCATAATTAAAACTTTAACACACAATTTAGATTTGATTTCAGCAGCGCTAGGAGCATTACATTGAAAGCTGTACATTATAATATAACTTCTAGCAGATAAACAACCATGCACATTGAGAGGAAAACCTCACCTCTGTGTTTGACGGGCAAAAAAACTGTATTTCCCATAAAAATCTACAAAGCCTCCAGTCATCCACAGGAAGTGCTGAAGTGGAGGTATGATTTGCATGTCAAAGATTAAAATGGATTAAAAAGTCAAACTAGAATATACAGTCCCAATTCACTGAGGTTTAAATGGGTAAAAATAAATGGATACATTTTATTCTTGCAAATACAGCAGCATACAGATGCTTTTTATTTGGGTTAAAATTAGCTTGTAAAAAATATGGTTGTTCTTCGAGTAAACTCCTCATATTTTTATGCAGGGAAGTTTTTGCAAAACTTAGCGAGTAGTTGTCACTTAACACTATGTTAGCTATCAGTCCTCTATTTTTTGCTGGTATTTTATTTTATTAAAATTATAAAATACAACAATACCTAAGAGCCATTTCTTAATTGTTATATGAAACAGTAAAACTCTTCAAAACAGAAATTTCTGCAACAATTCATTTCCTTACTTCGATGCCACAACAACATATTCCTTCATTTAAAACTTGCCCATAATGAAGAAAGCAATATTTTTACAAGCCTTCGCCTCCGATGAACAATCTAATTTATAAATAACGATGCTGAGTGATATAATATTAGCATAATTTCCACTACAAATATTTCAAATTACATCTCCACCGTAGTTTAGCCCTCCGCGGCCATTAGTCATATCTAAACCAACATGTCCTTCTCTTCATCGTGTCTCAGAGCAGGACATCTTCTCAGGATGTAATGTGATTACAATTGACTGACTGCAAAGTAGCTTGTCCACCGATCCCAGTTTAAAAAGACCAGTAGTATTTGTTTGCTTGTTTTCAACGCAACGTTAAATGGATCACAGGCCACCACTTGTTCTCGCTCATTTTTCTAACATTGTCTTAGCAAAATATCTGGAGTAGTTGAGGTTAAATAAGGTTGAGATAGAGTTCAATTTAGTTTGAATTCCCATGAACATCAACTTTAAAATGAGAAAACATTTTTCTTAAAGTATGCAGACTTTTGAAACAGTAGAAAAATGCTCAAGTAAAATATTCAAATATTTTTAGTAACATTTCTGGTTTGACTAAAAATAAAACTGTGTTGATGTTTTTGCAGTGTAGGCTTCCAATAAAGCCCACATTTATCTCCATGTCAGCATTGACTTGAAAGAGCCCCTTGTCAGAGACCCTTTCCAGAGTGCTGCTGTAAACCCTTGGACTGTAACAGAATCTATTTGTGAATTTCTTACTTGAGAATTTGCCCAAAATAACCAACAACAGGCTGAAATGAAAGAAAAAATGCTCATTTTCGACAAGCACCATTGTCCCTGTGAGATTGTATTGCTTCGCAACAGGCCAGTCATTAATTGGTGACAGTCGATTAATCACAGCTGCCACAGACGGCTGCAACTATTGATCTTGTCCCAGCTCTTATTTTTCATCCCTAAATGACACCGATTGCTAGATTTGACCAGCATGTGTAATGGACAGTGAAGAACCAATGACCCGAGTGTCAGTCTTGTCACTGGTCAGGATCTGGGCACCCCCATCACCCCCACCCCGTCCCTGGCAAATAGCATCTTTACCATTTAGCTTGGAAAGGTTTAGACTGCCCTAAGAGCACAGCATTGAAACAGTGCGCTCTGGTGCCCAGATGACCTTTTCTGTTTAAGGCTTAATCTCTGACAAATGCTTGCTTTAATTAGCCTGATACCCCCTGCCTGAGCTGCCACCCCACCCAGCTCCTCTCTCATAGCTCCGTCGCTCCGTCTCTGCTGCTCTCTTTCCTTTGGAGATTCTCAAACAGGCACTGATGTAGAGCAATGAATCAATTATTCAATTGAAAGAAACATTAAAAAAAACTATATCATTTAATGAGTTTTCTGTATTTCTAAGCAAAAATGCCTTTTTTCATATCTTCTCTTTTCATCTTGGTCTCTGGGAAATTATTATGTCAATTTCTTTACTGTTCTCTGATGATTTACAGACTAAACAACTAATCGATTGATCGAAAAATAATCATCATTAATCATTTATGAAAAAACTTTGCAGCCCTGCAGCGGTGTGATCTTAATAGGAATGTAATGACAAAATATGGGAAATCTGTAGCTGTTCTATCAGGAAAGGATGAGACAAGTATGATTTTCTAAACTTACAGAATATATAATTATGAGTACATTAGAATAACTTTAGTACCATGCCTTAAAATTTCCAAATGTTATATCATTTGGATTATTTTATGTTACTACATAGAGAAGATAAGTACATACAGTAGATTTGTTATTTGTCCCTATAGGGAGATTGGTTTACAGCAACAATCACAGCTCATTTTCCACACAGATATAATCAACCCTCACACCTACATTGCAACTTAATCAGCTCTGGATTTATGGAGGTATTAGCCGTTTGGTCCAGAGCAGATATAGACATCCTAGTTCTATGCATGTTTAAAAACTGCTTTTGGAATAAAGTACATTTTTTATCTCTTTTTTGTAAAAAGCTTCATCCAGATGGGAGCAGTATAAATGAGGAGGCGAGAGAATGCCTTCTCATAACCCTCATTGATCCTTGCCCTATTCCTGACTCTGTCTCTGTAGTTTCTCTATAGCAGTACGAAATAATTCAACATAATCTTTAATGCCACGAATAATGAAAATCCAACAGTATCTGAAAGTGTGCCATAAGAGAACAACGCACCGAGAAAGACTTAATGAGCAGAGAGCATGTACGTAAAAAGATTAGCCAGTGCACATTAGGAGGTCCGAGATAACATGCGACAGCTACCTGCAGGCCTCATCTATCGATTAGCCGCTATCACAGACAGTTGAGTGTATGCAAAAATCAAGAAAAGGGCAGAATTAAAAACTAGTGCATGAACTCGAAAGCACCTTTAAGCAATTTTAATCTTATCATAAGAGCTTTAATGGGGAGATTAGGTAAGATGCTGATAAATGTCCTCAGAAGTTTCAAGTAAAAAGGAAAAATGTGGCTGAATGTTGTCCAACAACTGCTGAAATGAAATCCTCTCAAATCCCCGGCTTTAGCCAGATTGTATACAGCAGAACGTGCATCCCTCCCACTGCAGCAGCAAACACAAGTAAAAAAGATGCACGGCCACAAATCCCTGTTTTATTGGAAAGAGGCCTAATTATTAGGATGTAAGTCAGGCTCTGACTGGAGGGCCGTTTCCTTGATGCAGGCCGGGGTTTATATTTATCCCCTCCTATGCAGCTACAGCAGCAGTGCCACCATCTCTACCGGCAGTGTGTGGCGCTTTTATTACATCGCCCACAGGCAGGTTCAGCCCTGTCACAGTCTCACACACACATCACACACATCACACACACACACACACACACACACACACACAAACACACACACACACACACACACACACACACACACACACACACACACACACACACACACACGCACACACACACACACGCACACAGCCTGCAGGACCGGCAGCGAGTTGAGTCGCCTCCACAGCAGAGTTACCCCACATCCCCATGCAGCCCCACACGGGCCCCTGGGACCGTGGAGGGAGGGAGCGGGTATTATGGTAATACTATAGCCTGCTGCTCCCTTCCCTTCTCCTGCAGCACAGCTGGGAAGGACCATCATTACAAGTATTGTAGCAATCTGTTTAAGAGGGACACATTTGGAGAGGTTGGGTGACAGAGAGAGGATGAGTGCTGCATACATAGATCACATAAAATATGATTAAAATGTGTGTGAGGGGACCAGGGATAAAATGCAAAACTTGTTATGAACACCTTATATCAAGTCTACTGTCAAACTGGCCGGCTGTAAATCTCTATTTTCTCCTCTTTACTTTTTTTTTATTTTATTAAAGGTTTCTTGTGTTGAGCTGGTTATATCTCAAGACAGAGGGGCCTGTGGCACATAAGGAATAAATAGGACATAAAGTACTTGAATCTCTAATGCCTCATATAGCTTTACCAATCTATATTGTAGTGTGTCACGAGCTGGAAATCCATTAGAAAGTGTCAGAAATCAAATAGCCTTTGCAATAGTGCAACTGTGCTGCTCTTATGTCAAAATTACCCCAATTTCATTCAAAAAATAAAAAATTGTCCAACCAATTGTGCTGAGACACAAACGAAATCCAGGAGATACATTTATATATATATCATCTTTATGGTAAATGATATGAAGCAATGATGCTCAGTGGAGAACTCCCACAACACATGTCTCAATGCTATTTTAAATACCTGTATGGCAATTGATTATAGGTCAGGAAAGTCTGACCGCCTATACGCCACTATTCTGGTTCAGCAGATACGAACTTTGACGGAGCGGTCAGTCACTCACTGTCGGCTGGGGCTGCTCAAAGCCATCCATCCACCTGTCTGGTTGTGGAGCAGAGGCTGTGGTTCAGAGCCTTCCTCAGACTCCATCATCCTCACTGTATTTTTAGGAAACTCGGATATCCATTACATCCCTTCTTCTCCCCTCCCTGTGTCCTCCTCCTCCTCCTCCTCCCTCTATTTCCAGCGCCGTTTTCTGCCGAAAGTTTCGATTGCTAAAGCGCAGAATCTATAGGAGCACGTGCAGAGGTGAAGGTCACCGAATGTTCTGAAGATGAACTATTAAAAATGCATATTATGTCATTATTCCTGCTGCCAAATAACTGGAAACTATATATGCCATGAGACAGAAAGTGATTTTCTTTTTTTCTCTCTTTTCTTTTTTTCTTTTCTTGACCTGACAGAGGGCACGTGAAGAGGGGAGGATGGAGGGAGGGAGGGAGGGAGAGAGAGAGGAGAGTGGTCTTTGAAAAAACTGCTTCAGTGCACTAATGTCCCTGAAACCTGAACCTTTATTGGATCTGAAGGGCATTATGAGACAGGGATCCTCCACAACCCTGTGTTTAAAGGTGAGGATTGAAGGGGAGAATATTACTAACAAACTAACAGGAGCCCTGTGTAGAACATCATGTTGGTGGAAACACAATTATATTTAAGAGCTGTGTTGTGTTAGTTTTAACGAAATGAGGCGGTGAAACAATGTTCCACGAAGACATTTGTCAGCCCTCACTCCCCCCGTCTCCTCACCCACACCCCACACACACTCACACACACTCACACACCCTCACACACACACACACACCAGGAGGCCTTATTAATTATTTGTAGCCACTTGACTTCATATTGTGCTACCAGTGGCTTGGTCAAAGATTATAATTACCACTTCCCTGTTTGTATCATTTTCCATCTCTTGTGCTTTTAGTGCCGTATTACTTCTCTTGTCCCTCTCTCTCTCTCCCCCTCTCTTGCTCCCTCTCTCCCGTATACACAAGACCAAAAGTGCAGGCACATCATTTATTGATAAGACAAAAAGAATGTAATGAAATTATCAATGTTCTTGAATTAATTATGAACATGATTAAGAAAGCTAAAATCTCAGGAGCCAGTCTCTCATTACCCATTCACTCTTAGGGATTGCTTTCATTCAGGGAAGGAGAGGACGAAAAAGCCTTCCAGCAGAGCCCACTCCGGCTCAGCCCTTCTCCCTGAGTGCCTGTCCCCTTGTCTCTGCTGCCGGGCTGATTGACCAACCCTCCGACGGAGGCGGCTGCCGGCCCGCCTGGATCGGCTCTCCTGCGCCCACACTTGCTGCTGTGATGTGGCCAAGCCCGGCGAGCTGCCCCGTGGCCTCTGACGTTTACGTGGAAAAAGAGAGGACGTGCCTGTTCCGCTACCTGCGTTCAAGTTCGGGGTCTTGACCCTACTGACAAAAGAAACACTGGAGGTAAGGGAAACTTCTCACACTTGCAATTAAGCTTTAGCTGCTTTTAGGAAACATTTGTCAGTTGCATTTGTCTTGGTGTTATATTTCCCCTTTTCTATCTAATAACTGCTAGAAAAAAAACTAAAAATAAGCTCCACATTTATTACACTACATAAATATTTTTTGGGGTGCACAGAGTCAATGCTTTTTTTTAAATCATCTTAATGACCAGAAAACATTGTAACATTCATTTATAATTATTATTGTATAAGAAGTAAAAGAAAAAAAAGAATTGATTAACCTTTTCTGATATTTGTTTTCCCATGGGTAAAAAATTAAAAAACTAAAACATTTCTAGAACTAACTCTTTAAATTGTGAAATTCATGGCAGATCCAAACTGAGTTATTGTATTTATTATTTGAAAAAAATGCATGTCAGTCATTAACCTATAAAGTAAAACATTAATTTGACATTGATACTGTATACAACAATACCTCACTTAAAAGAATAGCCTGCTTTTGCAGTAATCCACAGTCAAATCATGTTTATAGCCTTGCCTGATCAATCTCTGCTGAAAATGTCAACTCTGAACAATTTGCAGGCTCTGACGCCTTATTTGTGTCATGTAACATCATTTTTACAGTAGCAGTGCACGTTAAACTAATTTCCGTGACTGTTTGTCCATTTATATTCTGTGAGAGCAATAGAGATGCTCTGCTGGAGCTCCACGTCCTTGGTTCAGTCTATCTTTCTTCTTCCCAGTCACATGGGACAATATATGGGACAATGCTCCCCAAAGTATTGAGAGTTTCAAACAAAGTCTCAAACCCACCGTCTCTATCCTGCTTATACCATCTCTGCTTATAGCTGTCATTCTATCTTTCTGTGCACATACCCGTCAAAAACCAGCCTGCACACACACACACTAACACACATATATGTTTAATCATACTGTACAAACCAGAAATACAAACCACTGCATGTGTTTCACCTCCCAATACAAACAGTATGAACACACTCCTGCACATGGACTGTATTACAGCAACAAATACCCTGTGTTTACTCTTCGTCGAGAATCCATTGTTTTTAAGACCCGTTGAAGTGATAATGTTTAAATTATCAGTGGCAATTTGAACTGACTTCAAACCTTTATGAAAACAAAAAAACGTGTTGTGATGCTCGGCCTTCCTGCTGTAAAAGCTTTTTTTTTTCCTTCTCCAAAATATTTTCATGATTTCTGCTGCAGTATCAAGAGGAGGGACGATTTCGCAGGAGGAGAGAGAGAGAGAGAGAGACAGATCTCAGGGGTTAATGGCAATCCTCCTGTCCTAGGGATTGATCCAAGTATTGGATCGCACATAAAGCTGCAGTTACTGGATATTACCCGGCCGCTATCGGCCTGCAGTGATGGCCTGGATAAGAAGTGCTTACCAAAGAGGATGCACCTTCAGGGCAGATACAGTTTCCCAGCCCTCTGGGAACAACAACCACATGCCTGCTGCTTGCTCAGGAACTTTCTACCTCATCGAGTAAATCCAGGGGCCTTATCAAGTTACTGGTCTACTGAACTGCCCAAAACAATGTTTAAGCCAGCTCAGATTTTGAACTGCGCAGGGGCAGGGCAGTAATTAAATGGCACCTGCTCTTCATAGATAAGAGCGTTGATTATTTGGTTTGTTTAGCTTGTGTTTCATGTGGAACGATGTGGGGTTATCGCAGATACAGTTGTTTTGCAGAATGCAATTTAATAGATTTTTGCTGGGTTAGATTGTAAAGTTGCTGAGTTATTGTTTTCACGATCGTAAAGTTTACTTTCTGCTTCATGCAGCCTTTGCTGCATTTATCTTGACTCATTATAGTAATTGCTTAAACCCTTTAAATGAGCGTGGCTCAAGTAGCTGTCCGCGACCTGCCCTGTCTCTATTCCCTCTTGACATTTTACTTCAGACTTGAGTGGGGGTTAGCCGATTCCAGATCTGTGCCGGGGTGGCCAGCTCTACCCGTGAGCATCTGCTGTGTGTCTCTCTGTGGTATTACCCATTAAAACACCTGGCTCGTGCCACACACCCAGAGCCCAGATGGCAGCTAAGCACGCTAATTATTTCAACACAAAACTCTGATGTCCCTCACCAGCACGGTGGGGCCACTTTGGCGTTCTGCATTTCTCTCTCTAACTCTGCCGAAGAGGATGTCTGCCATCGAGCTATAAAGATGTCAAGTGGCTACAGACAGGCCCCAGTACAGTGCTTGGCATCCAGATGTAAGGTTGATCGTATGAGGTTTCCTTCAGAGACATTTGGCGCTGGCAGGACGGTGCATTGTCTTTGCCCTCGGTGCTCATTGACGCAGATGTATGCTCATTATATTACAGAGTTGACGACAGCATACCCACCAGAAAAAAAAGCTGTTTCCAATCAGGAACTGAAGTGACTGTAAATGTTTTTTCTTCATCACGAAAAAAATATGAAACTAGAATAAGTAGCTTTCGGATTATCAGGCAGGCATTCCTCCTTGTGTGTGTTTTTATACAGTGACTGATCGCTGTGAAGGGTGTTTCTGTTTTGGGGAAATGTGTGTTCCCCAGATTCGTCATTGTTTCATACATTCCAAGACTTTATGTGTAGATAGTTACAGCCATCTGACACCTTATGTGATTTTGAGCTAGAGTCTGTGCCGTTGTCACTTTGGAGATGATGGTGTGGTTGCGCAAACGTTTTCAAACCATCAAATAACTAATTAATACCAAAAACAAACACTTGAACATACATCAGTGTAAGAAGAATTACCTAAAATGACGGACCCCAACTTTGAGATATATGTATTTGACATGCATTTGACCTTTTTAGTTTAGTCCATGTCCCATTCACTAACATGGAGGGGGTGTAGTCTATGACCTATACTGCAGCCAGCCACCAGGGAGCGATCATGAGGATTTGGCTTCACTTCAGGCGAGCTGTCATGTCATCTGTCTGCATATATGAATCATTAATTCCTGGTTTGCCCTTACAGACGTGTTGTCTCCAGACGACACAGCACTTCAGGATCACTCACGTTCCTCTTCTAAAACACTGCTGTTGGATTTCTCACATCATTGAGAACACAGCATGTCCTTGTTTCAATTACATCAGCAATCTCATCTCATATAATTTACCCTGTTGTTGTATGAGAAAGCAGCTCAGCTCTGTTGATTCACAGGCCAAGACTGTCAGCTGTGGGTTACATGCTCTAAACAATAGTGCACTGCTGGCTTTAACCAAATTATGCCTGGTGGTCCAGCAACGTCTTTATCTGACATCAGAGACTGCAGCTTCTCTGTACATCTTCTCTGAGCTTGATGAAGTGTGGCCATTAGGAGCCATCTCCTGCATCCGCCGCTGCAGCCGAGGCAGAATTGGTTGTGCTTGATAAAGCTGGCACTTAGAGCAAGGTGCAGGCCCCACAGCGATAACCTACTGACTCCAGCATTAAAGACTCCACCAATGGGGTGGGCGGCCTATGTCTTGATCTATCGCTTCCCGTCAGAGAAGAGTACTGCTGTAGCAGGTGTATTTGGTATTTTTGTAGTTCTGAGTGAAGGCGTGAAGAATAAACCTCCTTGGATTTGCATGGAAAATTGAAAAAAAATTGGTAAGGAGGTTGAAAGAATATGGATCTTCTGGCCTCGCAACTGACAAAACAAATTGATTCTCAGGCACTGACATACACAAACAAACACACAAACACATACACAACTTGTGACATTGATTCCCCAGTTTCACTTCTGGTGATTAACTAAAATTAAAAGAAAACAGGAAAGTTTTCTGTATATTGTCAAAATTGCAGCGGCTTTCTTGAAATTGATATCTATGCATTTACACTCCCCTCCAAATTCTCTCTGTCTCTCTGTCTCCCTGTCTCTCTCTCTCTCTCTCTCTCTCTCTCTCTCTCTCTCTCTCTCTCTCTCTCTCTCTATCTCTCTCTCTATCTATCTATCTATCGCTCTCTCAGTATGAATTGTAAAATTAATTAAATTATTTATAACTATGTGAGTTAGACAATAGCGTCTGTCTGTCAGAAAAGTCAGTGCAAAGGCAACCACAATATAGACATTTACACATAAAGCAAACTGCAAAGTCTTGTTGTGTTTATAGTCCTAAAAAACTCTGAGACAAATTAGCCGGGAAAAAAAAGCAATAAAGACTCTAATTTGTCCCAGTACGGTTCTACCTCGTCCTTTCACCCTCCTCCTCCTCCCCTCTCCCTAAAGTGTATCCCATCTGCTTTGGGGACCTCTCCCCTGCATGCAGGAGCGGGATAAGCACACCATTTCCCTGTCAATACTTTGCTATTAGCCTCTGCAGATCCATATATCACTGCGCTTTAGGCTATGAGCTGGCGCAGGGTGTTCTTCTTATCTGAATGGCCGAGGCTGAGGTTCTCCTCTCTGCCCTGCACTTTGATTTATCCGACCAGTAGGTTAATGAGAGATGGAGCCTGCCCCTTCACTCGTACCCCGAGGGGCTGGAAACATGTGCATGTAAAGGGCTGGAGTGAAGTGGGTAGGGGGATTCAGCGCGGTGTCCTAAAATGCCACACAATATGCTCCGTGTTTTTCTAAAGCATTATCAGCAGTGTAGCAGATAAAGACACAAATGTGAAAAAACTATCTTGTAATATTGAACAGCTTAAAGTGGTCAAATTGCTTCATTAGGGACTTGGGGATCATAAGCTTAAAGGGATAGTTCAACATTGTGGAAAATGTGCTCATTTGCTTTCTCGCCAAGAGGGAGATGAGAAGATTGATATCACTCGTGTGTCTTTTAACTAAATATGAAGCTCGGCCCAAGATCCGCTTAGCTTAGCATAAACGCTGGAACCAGGGGGAAACCTTAGACTGCATGTATATGAATGTTGATGACATGACAGCTTAAGCATCTTCATCACCCCCTCTTGGCTGGCTGCAGTAGAGGTCATAAATCCCACCTCCTCCATGTTCATGGACAGGACATGGACCAAACTAAAAAGCTTTTCCTGTAAATTTGGATTTGATTAGATATTGGATGCTATAAAAACGGGGTCAACCCTCATGATTGACAGCTGAGACATACTAAAGACTGGTCGAGCATGTGCATCAGCAGGTCCTCACTCTGAGGGTACTGAATAACAAAGAAAACACACAGCATAGTTAAAACAACCACATTAGGCAGGTTTCACCAGTGGGAGGCCAGTGAGGAATTGTGACCTTTAACCATTTACACCGCCTATTGGTGAGTTGAGGCACCTGCATGGAGCTAAACCTGGCAGGCCAAAAATAAGAAGCCGGTGGGTTGACATGGCCATGTCCACCCTCCACATGTCCACCGTGAAGCTGTTTAGTTATGAAATGCAGACCCTCGTGTTTACCAGTATTTATAGACAAACTTCGACATGAGTGTAGTAATTCGCGACAGTCCTAAAAAGAGCTGTGCTGCTTTTAGACACTTGTCTGTGTCAGTGAGTTACACTGCCTGTTACATCAGTGAGTTTATGACCTGCAGATATTTGGCCTCAATCCAGGAAGAAACTGTCTAATGAGCAAGCTGTGTCAGTGTCTTCAGCAGCTCCCGCTCAGCAGTCTGCCCGTACGGTTTGCAATGTGTGTGTGTGTGTCTGTGTGTGTGTGTGTGTCTGTGTGTTTGTGTGTGTGTGTGTGTGTGTGTGTGTGTGTTTGAGAGGCAACAGAAATTCTCAATGTTGAAGGCATTTAGCTGTGGGATGGAGAGGGAACCCACACGCACAACAGGGGAAGACAAACCACTGCCAGATAAATGTCCTACTTAGCTATTACACTTGTACATTTCAACAAGGAGGCAGACCCCTCCCTCTGCTTGCTTTTCACGTACACACATACACACACACACACATACACATGCACAAACGCACACACACCTTCCGTGAAAATATCTAGCATATGGTTGGATGCTTCTAGCTTCTATCCCAAGGCCAGTTTCCCAGCTGGTTCCCTGGGAGAACAGAAAGACGGGTGGAGGGGAGGATGGTTACAGAAGAAAGGATACAAGGAGAGTGTAAAGATGAGAAAAGACAGAGCTACATAGTAAGTGATGGAAACAATGAGGGGAAGAACATGTGATAGACATGTGGATAAAAAAAAAGAGAGAGAGAGAGAGGAGGAGATGAAGGAGGCGGTTGTGTGACTCACATACGCCATCGGCCTTTATGGCAGATATATTATAGGTTCTGACTGTTAAGTACCTGATAATTAGTTTGCCTGTGAGGCATCAGACACCATGCATCTGTAGCCACTAACTAGGCCCTATCACGGACGAGAGCCTTTCCCTGTGATTTACACGTGCTTTTACAATGATGGTGCAACCCTCACACATCACATGTTGTAAAGGCTGCAGAAATGGAAACATCTCTGACGCAGAGAGACACTGACTGCTCTTATTTTACCCTAAAAGAAAACAAGATGAAGGTTCAATATGAAAATGGGAAATAGTAGTTTAACCAAAAGAAAGAAGAGAATAAACACATATAATTATTAAAGACCTGGATGTACTGTTTGATTTCCATAAAACTGCTATTATTCGTGTTTCTGCAGGTCATACACATATTTGTATCAATCAATCCACCTGCATGCTCCTGTCATGGGTCTACTCTGTCTAGTTAGTGGCACTCAGAGATTATAAAACAGATTTGAAGGAAATAATTAAGAGAAAATATTATAACATACAAATTTTGAACGTTTTAAGAACACAACTTACAAACATTGATGCTACTGACACTGGGGTCTAGTTTTTGCAGGAAGCAAAAGCTTCAGATTCTTTTTTTGTTTTGGAGATTTTCTTCTTAAAGAACATACAAATATGTTTGTTGAAGTGATGTGCACTTTGTGGGAAGTGTTGCAACCAGGTCACCTGGTTGGTAGGCACCCAACATAAAGAGGTTCAGACTCAGCCCCTTGCTACTTGGAGAGGCTGTGGTCTAGTGGTAGAATCTTGGACTATGGGCAGAGAAGGTCTCTGGTTCGTCTCGGGTTCAACTCCACGGAGAGACAACAAAAGATGAATCTGGATTGATCTGTCCAAAAATCCAAGAGTCTCCCTACCCTGTCTAGTGCCCCTGAGCAAGGCACCTTACTCCCCCAACATCTGCTCCCCGAGCGCCGTACATGGTCGCTCACTGCTCTGTGTGTCCTGCACACAGATGTGTTAAATGCAGAGGTTAAATTTACCTACCATTGCATGAGTGTGTAGTGCATGTCTGTGCATTTGTTTGGTATAAATAAACATATCTTATCTTATATCTTATCTTACTTGTTTTCCCTGCTCTCTCTTCTTTAACACTTATTCTGTCCTATTGAGTAAAGGCTAAAATATATATAATAAAAAAAAAAAGAGTAAAGCTACGGCATGATTTTTATCAGTTATGTGAACAAAAAGAATGAGAATACAAACATCATTTCTTATTAGACTAAATCTTCAATTGATTGCCTACAAGTAACAATACGTTATAAAAAGGATGCGTATTGAATATCACAGAGGGACAAACACAACACACAAAATACTCCAGATAAGCATAATTATTGTGTTACAGCCTCTAGATTTAGTTCAGCTGGAGCTGCAAGCAGCCGTGTCTTTCTGCAGCTGCTAATAATCCAGCCGCCCTGCAGACATCTTGATTATCGCTGCTCCTTGTGTCTTTTAACTCGTTATAAATTGCAAGAAAACCTTGTCTTGCAAGGGTTAATACTGACTCCCATGCACTACTGCTCCAACATCCATCATGTATCTCCGTAACCAGATCATAGCTTCAATCACTGGGAAGATTAGATAGTAGTCTATTAATCTCCCATATTAACCAGATCCATTTGTGAAAGCAAACGGCCCAGAGAGGCCATCCTTTCACTTGTTGTCTCTAAATCTGATTAGCAAGCATAACGACATGTTGCTGAGGGTCACAGGAGATATGGATCGGTCCCGCCTGCGTCTCTGCGCTCACTGACTCGACCGAGTGTTGCAAGAATGAACAATTTTATGTTCAAGGACTCGAGGGATTGCTTGTTGTAGTCACCTAGTATATTGGATGAGCCAGATAATGGGCCATTGAGTTTATTTGCAGTATTTTATTTTGCAAATCAAACTTCAATTCATCTTCGAGGAATTGTAGCAGAGCCTCCTCACACCCAGTATTATACATACTCTGTAATTGAAAAAACGTATTTCTAAAGCAAGTGAAAATATCATTAGTGTCTGTTCATGTATCAACACGTGTAGTTCTAAGATCACACTAAGGACTCTTTAATAAACAAACACAACACATTGTCTGGGCAGACTGGCTTCCCAGATGGAGGTCTGAATAAAAGACCAGCAGTCTCGTCTGTGATTCTGTGCTGTGGTGATGAATGTGTGACCAGTGGAGCAGCGTCACTTAGATATTTTATTTAATAAAATGTCACTTTATAAAAATACCAGTGAATATCATACACTCCAAATTCAACTTTAAGTTAAAGTGTGAAAGAGTTTGGATTCAAATATAGTAGTCACTACACTAAATAATGGAGAAGTGTAAAAGCATCAAACAGCATACAATGAAAATACTCGAGTAAAGTACACACACTGATTGAGTATATTTACATTCTGCCACTGTATGAACTTGCATCTTTATTGTCAAGTGTTTTAAACAGTATATGCAAAGAAAAGTAGAAGATGCAAATTCCGATCACAATCAAATCAATGCAATGAAGCCACATTTAAATTCACTAGATATGGATTTTATTTAAATTAGCACCAATTTACACATTTAATCGATATCAGTCCCCTAAACATTTCTTCTTTTTATCAAGATCCATGAATTGTTCTCTGAGAAATCCACAAAAATACCAAAAAATACAATGTTATACATAAACGAAAATTGTCCTGGCTCTGCCCCCAGTCTCAGATCTGCACCAACATTTGATTTAATCTTCTCTGACCCGTACCACATCCTTACACCAAGATTTATTGTAATCCATCAAGTAGATTTGCCCTAATGGATACTTTGGATGAATAGAAAAATTACTGTAATCAAGCTAAAAACAAAAGTTGACAAAGTAGACAAAATGTTCATAGCGATTGTGCCTCACCAGTGTTAAAAGGAGTAAGTTTGACCCGCGACCCTTTCAGAGGTCACGATGTCAGTGATGAGGATGATGAGTATGTGGATGATGTCACTGGTCTTTATTTAGCCCTCTTACTCCAGCACACACTGGAGGAGAGCTCGCGGCAACATTGTGTCTGGTTTCTCTATCTGACCTGGCCTGGAGGAGGAAGAGGAGGAGGAGGAGGAATCTCCAGTTTCAGAGAGCGTGGGGACAGATCTGTTTACTTGGGGAAGTTAATTGATTGGGAGGAAAGCTGGTGTGGGGAGAAAGGAAGAAAAGTGGTGGAAGGGGCAAAAGAGACGAGGGTCAGCAGGGTATTGATCACATGACTGCTCCTGCCATAACCTCCGATATGCTTCTGTGCTTTTATTGCACCGTAATGCCAAATAAGATTGTTTCTTGTAAAAACAGCAGAGGAAAAACAACATGTGTTCGATGAGGCCAGGCCAGTGAATCGTTAAGAGTTGGTTCACTCATTAAGATCAATTTTTTGTATCTTTTTCATTAACACTCTGGCCTCAGCAAAGGTTACCGTGTTTTTCTGTACTAAGTGAGCCTGTCAAGAAAATATCTTTATTAGAGCGCATAATACTGGGGATTGAAAAAATTGCAATTTGTAAAATTTGTAAATTCAGTAAATGACAAGTACTGACTTGACAAGACTAGAATAATAGTTATCATAATAAAAGAAACCTTTGATTTATTAATAAATATATACAATTTAATTAGAAAGGAGGTTTGTTAAGGTCGTCTGAGATAGTTATCTAACCGCGTTGGTTTTATTTGTTCTTATTTACTGTTAAATATTTTAATCTAAATATGATTATTACCAAATTAAATGAAATAAATTAAATGTTTTTATTCCTGAATACCCTTTAATCTATTCCTGCTTACTTCCCTATGCAATAAAATAAGATTTTTGTATTTGGGAAATAAATGTGTATCATTCAGCTCTGCTAACTGTGTCCTTCATTGTAATGATATTATTATTTTGATACTATATTGTAATCAATATTGTTATATTTGGGAACTCTCTCATGCAGCCTGAGCAAGCTACAAACAGACAGAAAATGAGCAGAGTAGTGTGCATGTGATGGAGAATGAAATGCAGAGCAGTGGAGGGCCGTCTGCATGCCATCCACTTTGTATTGGATAGACTCCATTCATTATTGAACAGCCGGGCTGCTAGCTATTATTACAGAAAAACAGTGGACTGCATCTTTCCTCACACGTGTATGTCCGTGCACGCCTTGGCCTCTTGATCTCACCGGCCGCCGTGGAGCTCACATCTTAAACAACCAGGGACACGCTGGATATGTCATATTCACAGAGCACGCTGCAAAACTGTCTGTGCTGAACATGCAGTTAACAGGTTAATGCAGATGAGAGACAGTGTGGATGAATAAGTGAGAGAGAAGCATGGTTTGTGTCACCGTCGGTGGCAAATACTTTGCTCTGTGCAGGATCCTTTAGTGTGTATGTGTAGGGAAAAGAGAGAGAGCTACGAGCACACAGGTAGAGAACAGGAGCGAATGCCTACAAGAGAGAAGAAGGTGAGGGGGAAGCGGCTGCTCAGATTTGTTTGCCGTGTCATTTATAGTTCTCCTCTGCTCGGTGTCGGTGCTTCCTGCCCAGATGGATCTTTCCCTGGTATTCACTTGGAGGTTATGGTTTTAGATTGAGGCCAAAGCCCAGAGCCGGCTGTTTGTTTTTGAAGGAATCCATTGTCAATACAGACGCAGCAGGCCTGGGATTGTTTGCAGAGTTAATAGTAGTTTGATGATGTCATTCTCAGTGACCTGGACAGAAATTGACCCCTGTTGTGTGAGTATGTCTAAAATGCCACCTGCACAATTATGGCTGGAGTATCCCGGGCTGGCGTAGGTAGGGTGTGTTTTAGCTGTGAGACACACACGCACACAAACAAAACACACACACACGTGAACGCACACACACGGAGAGAATGTGCACTGCTACACTTTAATTTGCTGACCCGTACCTCCACATCTTCTGAAAACATGTTCGTTGAATGTCAGTAGAAATTAGGTTCCCAGCGGTGATGATGAAATAATTTATTCATCACGAGCAACTTGGAGCATTTCTCTGTGAACCTTTCTCAGATATGTATTGGCTCCTTTTCCCCCTATTTCATGGAAGTAGAGGATCAGCTCTAAAATAAGACATTTTCAGCAGAGTACTTTAGACAGCTTCAGCTTCAGTTTTTTTTTGTGCTTTTGCATTTACACAAGCAGACACAGAAAGAAAGAGTCTGACATTTCCAGGTATCCATGCCAGACTGCAAATGTATTCATCAAAAAAAAACTCACCTCTGTTACACCTGTCCATTCGTCTTTAATGCAGATCGTTTAAAACCTGTTTTGATCAAATGTTGTGACGGCAAAGGAACAAACGCACGTTTCCTGTCTTGTGTTAGTTTTATCCTCATTGTTGTTGATTTGTAAAAATAAAAAAAGGGGATAAGAAAAGGGGAGTAAAATAGAAAGGAGCAAAAAGAGCAAATCCTCCAGAGAGATGCATAATTCATGCTCACAACAAACCAGTGTGTGTGTGAATGAATAGTATGCTGTAGGATGATCACTGTGTATTTGCTGAATCGCTGTCTCTATGTTTCCTGGGTTCAGGTATCCAGACAGACTGGATTTAGCCCAGGCCGGTACCTGAGCCGCTCTTCTATTGAGGTGTGATGTGCAATTTACAACCTTTTTCTTCAAAGGATGTTTTTTTTTTTTATATATATGCTTATCTTTATATCTACAACTATATATCTAAAATATATCTAATAAATATATTTGTTCTGCAATTTCCTGTCTGTTTATTAGCCGGACATATTCTCCATCACCAATGTACCACATCTTTAATGTGTCGATATCAGTCAATATATACCGGCTCAGCTGATTTATTGTCTACCTCCAAATTCTTGCTCATATTTTTATTAGATCAGTCTATTTTTCTTCTCATGGTAAGAAGTTAGTATACGAGGCATTTACACTTAAAAGTCCTTTTGCCTCCAGGTGGTGACGAGCCTCATTACCTCCTTCTTTATCCGGTTCTTGTTGAAGTGAACATAAATAAAATCATCTTAAACAGTTGCTCTGTACAAAGCTTCAGTCGGTTGCAGCCGAATGAACGTGAGTCTTGAAACAGATGAGACTTCAGATGAACGTACTTTGAAACTTCTGTAATAAAGCGTCTTAAAACTTCCTCCTCTTCTTCTTCTTCTTCTTCTCCGACAGGCTTTCAAGTTTTACTTTTTGGAACTGGCGCCTGGTCCAATGAGAGCTGCAGACTGACCTACAAGCAAAAAAAAAAAAACATCTGAACTTGCATGTGAGTTTCATATTTCCACTGAGCTGTCCATTTTCAGCAGAAAAAAACTGCTGTGGTCGGGGAAGAAAGAAGTGTTCACTGTTTGATTCACCTTTTTGTTTTTTTCCAATTCATACATTTGTATGTACAGTTTTATTCTACAGACAAACAGACCTGACTGAAGCAGACAAAACGGGTCTTCTTCAACTCATTTACCACGAAAATACAGTTTGAAGTAATTATATTTGACACATGCATTCTCGTTTATTTGTATACTGAGCTGCATGTTGTTTTAAAGTATTTGTACCCGTCATGAATTATAAAGAAAAGAGGATTCCCGAGCGTGTGAAATGGCATTGTTCACAGTTTGTGTCACATCAGTGCATGTTTAACTAGGCAAAACAAAAGCTTTTCAATATTTCAGTGTGTGCGGGGACTGACAGAGTGAGGAGACACCGCTGCTCTGCCTCCTCCCGTCCTATCTGGTGTCCCGTCCTCTCCCGTCCTCTGAAGAGCTCTCCTCTCCTCTTAGATTACACACCGCAAGAAAACACAGGCCTCAAAAATCCATCCCCGTCCCAGCAGCTCCGCGTCACACCACCACCACAATGAAGCCAACAAGAATTGGCTCACAAGCATCCCTCCTTCCCATTTATCACTTCTCCATCTGTCCCGTACCACACGCTACATTAGCTCCGGCGTGCAGCCCTGTTAAGCTCCCTCCGCTGGGTTTGAATAGTGTGTGCTAAAATGCAGTGTTAATCAAACTCCAAACAGGTACACCAGGGTGTGGGTCTCAGAGGTCCAGTAAAAAGGCTGCACTACAGGAATGATTAACTGGGGGGCTGTTGAACAGATGTGGAAACGGAGAAACGTGAGGAACACAGGAAAATTCAAAGGGATGAGATTGTTGAGAAATAAGAGGAAGTTTGAGCCTTTATATTTATTTACACTTATTCAAAGTATGATTTTGCAGCTAAACAAACTTGGACCATCAGGCATTGTTATTATCTTTGTGCCGCACAGATGGACACGTGTTTGTCTGTCTCTTTGTTTCATGTACAGAGTCTTTACCACTCCCGACAATCCACTTTGTGTCCTCGTACAGGGACTTGTCTGATTAGACATTGGCTAATTAGGTCTGACTTGCCGGGCTTTTAAGTCACACACCCCTCCATGAATGAGGCCTGGTTCGAAGTGGATGGATGGATGAGACAGTTACTGTCAAGCAGGGGACAAATGCACCGATGGGACACTACTATGGGGCAATGGTTTTCAGTATGTTAGGTCCCATTCCCCAAGTGATGATGTCATTGTTCCGACTTCAGTGTGTACTTTAAAATGTGAAAAACAAAACAAAATGTTTTGTATTTATGTGTTTAGACTGTTTAAACTACACCTTGACACATCTTCACAATATTTACATAACGAAGAGCAAAGACCATGTTTGACGTACATATCGATTATTTAAAACGTAAAAGGTTGTGACTAATATGATTTAAACTAGATATAGCACCATATATGTAAAAGGTAATAAGTTGATATTGTTTTGTTTAAATATTTTTTAAGACACAAGTAGACAAGTTTAGAAACCACGGGTCTATTGGGCTTGTGGATATATATATTTAGATGGACAACGTGTCTCCACTTCCTCCCACTATCCAGAAATGAAGCCAAAACATCCCAGATACAAACGCTGCCCTCTTGCAGTCGTGAGGGATGGAGCCGTGGGATCAACCAATCGTGAGTTAGCCTCAGCTGTCAATCATGATGTTTCAACCAGTTTTTATAGCATCAAATAACTACTTAAACTCACTGGGAAAATGAAAACTTGAACATGTATCAGTGCAATGAGATCTACCTCAAATGACAGAAGCCTCTTTGAGGAGAAATGATCTAACATCTATTTTGACCTTTTTCTCTTGAAGGCAGTGGTTTTACATTATTGCTGCTTTTACAGTTTGATTGCCACAGATTCTAAAGACAAAATATTATGTATTAAACTGATTTTTTTAGGAGCAAAATGCCTTTAAAATCTGAACAGAAACACCGGCACAGCATTGTGCAAAGCATCATAAGTACAGAGTCATCAAACAACCAGAGAGGGACTCAAACCTTCCCACTGGTGGAATCCCCTCATGCTGATACAGTACAACACAACCAGGATGGAAGTATCCGGCAGAAAATCACAGTACGGATGAGCAGCGAGAAAAAAGCAGAGACGAGGAGAAGTGACACAAAACGCAGGAGTAGTCAGATATTAATCAAGACATTTTAACTTTGTCATGAGAGCGTTTGCCAGCTGCGAGGACTCAGCCGACGTGTCGCCCGAGGGTGTGACAGACAGGAGGGGATGTTATGCTATCACAGAGTTTGATCACAGGAACACAGGTATATCAGAGAGGGGCTCGTATCTCTTACAGCTATTCACAATCTGTCAAAGGGCTTATTTAGATATTGGTGTAAATGGGCTGTGGGAGATTCCACTGTGAAGATGTTTTAAAAAAAAAGCTTTTTTCCAGAAGTCAGAGCAGAAACTAGATAAACATGCGCAAGTGGCAAAACATTATCCTCCCAACGCTGTGTAATTGTGTGTTAATAGGCGCCACAGTACAATTACTTGGCCTGCACACAATGGAGGTCTAATCAATGTATGGATTCTGCCCCCTACTGTCAATGATGAAAATGGCATCTATAATCAATTAGTGGGTGTTCGGTGATGAGGGCCTGCAGAGTGATGACGATCAGCAATAATATTTCCCTCATCTGGTTCATCTGTTTGAGGGAGAAATGACTTCAGAGCTATTACAACACATTTCAGTTTCCCCACATTATTTCTATCCATGTTTTATCTGGAGGATTTGAATGTCTTTAACCTGTTTGCTCTGTTCAAGGAGATGCAATTTTCAACTCATCTATCTTTCAGTGATTTCTACCCCCCCTGGCTTCTCCTTGCCGGTCCCTCTCCCCCCTCCACAGGGTGAAGTCTGAGGGATCCTGGTCCTGTTGTATGCAGGGAACACAGCAACCTCTCCTGGACAAAAACGGAAAGGAGCAGGAAGTGAGCTGAAGCCGGCAGAGCAGACGTGTGAGTATCAATCACATCAATCTGACAAATTTGAGGTTCAGAGAAATTACGAGAACGCCGCAGGAAATTAAACGCCATTTTATTATCCTAACTGTATTCCTGCCGCGCGGTTATAGATCCTGAAGTTGACTTTTATTGACATCTCACAGGAAATGTCTGGCATCCCATCTCGGCAGATAACTAACCGGCGACTCGACTGGAGGAGGATCTTATTATTGCCTGGGGAAATATTTCAAAAAGTATTCCTTGATCAATGCGTCCGAGGAGTTTGCTTTGCCGGAACGCTGGTGAGCTAATCAGGCAAGAGGGATCAATGGAGTTATTGTCACGCTGCCTTGCGTTCCTTCCATCTCCAGATAACTACAATGTAAATGGCTGGGTACTAAAGGAAAGCCTACTGGGATGCATACTAAACTCCGCCCGTGCTGCATTGTACACATGGGAATCTCTACAGACACTTAGCCTGTTCTTAATCAGTAGTGTGTGAAAAATAGGTCCCTATTACACAGCCCTTACTGAGCCTCTTATCATCATATTTGTCAGAGCTGCTTTATTCATTTCCAGATCAGTTTCCTCAGACTGTAAACTTTACAGCCCTTGTAGCAAATCCTTGTGGTGCGATCCTTATTGTTGCTGATGGGCTCTGAACCTCTCTCGTCCTCCGTCTCTGCCTCCCGTTTCCTCCTCTTCTCTCTCTCTCTCTTTCTCTCTCTCACTGGCATGAAGAGCTACAGGGGCCACCAGATGCTCTCACAGCCTATTTGTCTTGTCCCTTTCACAGACAAACTAATTGCTAAACAAAAGGAGCCGGCGTGTCCTGTCGAGTACCCTTGTAAATGCTTTACTGCCACGGCCCCGTTCCACCCCGCTAGTTAAGTGCCTAATTATAAAAGGATCACAAAGGAGTCTGATTAGGGATGGAGTGGAGGAGGAGGAAGAGGAGGATGAGGTTTTGATCCTGTAGTCTACACGGGGCAGCTGACACATTTAGCTCAACATAAATGTCTCGCTGCCGAAACTGCCCAAAGGCATTCGGCTAACTCTTTGTTATTGTTGTAATAGAGTGTGGAGGCTCCAATGTGCCCTGTTATGTGTGGTGCTCGTATGAATCGACTGATCTGAGTCGACACGTTCAGACAAAGCAGAGATGTTTGACCATTGTTGTGTTCTGTCTGCAACCAATGATTACGATGATGAGTGTGAAATCTCTAGAGTTGTGTCTTATTTTATCCATCAAAAGGTAAAAATGTCCCAAAAATATTCAAGTTACCCTCACAGAAGGCCTCCATTACATAATATTCAAATATAAAAAGTACTCACAACACAGAATAATGTGCTGCAGTGTGATATCAACTACTACTGTATACAGTATATAACGCTATTAATGGCTTATTATTTCTTCTCCATCTACTGCCTTGTAGTTAAATCCGTTCCCTAATCATGCCTGAATTCTTTTTATCAAGATCCATGAACTTGTCTCTGAGAGATCAAGGAGGATGTTGAAAAAACACGTCCTCGTGCAATGTGGAAGAAAGAGAGAAACTAATTCTGGGTCTGTTCCCTGATCTGAATCCACAGAAAAACCCAGGTTAATATCTCATCCTTCCACCAAGTGTCATGGTAATCTGTAAAAACATTGGATAAAGCATAACCTCCATGGTGCAGGGAATTAAAACGTTCATGTAATAGTGAAAAATATACTTGAGTAAATTCATTACATATAATATAATAAGAAATCTAGCAAATGTTCACATTTTTGATGATGAAACCATTTAAGTTTGGATATTTCTTTAGGGTTGGGAGACATGGCCAAAAATGATATCAAGATTTTAAAAAGTACACATCTAGATATTGATAATCATCAATACGTTTAAAGACTCTTCTGTTATTTATGAATAGAAAATGTCAAACACTTGATAAACAGGTTGATCAATTATGTATTGTTAGGAATTTTGTTATATTGATATTTATGGAAATTATATTTCGACAATTATTCATATTGTGTCATCACCCAGCAGTGTTAAGTTTTTTAATTTTAATCAAATGTCTGACTGATTGTTTCAGGCCTCCTGTAATCCATCTGTAGAGACAGTTTGGAATCTACTGCAACACCACTGCCTTCTTACACTAATTTAAATAACGACAGAGTTGAGCCATTGCCTCTGTCTGACAGGATGTTCCTCACTGAGGTAGTGCTGCAGTTCACGCAGGGATATTGGATTTTGCTGTACAGTTGTTTTTGTTGTTGCAGGTGAGTTTGTGTCTATTTGGAAACAAGATACGCAGAAAGGGAGAAGAATAAAATGCTTCTTTTGATGTGTGTTTGCCTATTACTGTCTCTGCATCCGTGAAAATGTGGCCCATCACCTGAAGACGTGTACAAGTATGTGCGTGTGTGTGTGCGTGTGCGTGTGCGTGTGCCTGCTCTGTCTGTGTGTGTATTGGTCGAGAAAACGGAGAGCCCCTGACTCCCTATCTTGACAAAGTTGGGTAATTAACGACAGAGCCTATTAAAGGGAGAATATTCAGCCAGTGATAAATGGCTTTAATAACAGGGCTGTGTTCTCTCTAACAGAGACAGATCCTCCCGCCATCGTCTCCCTGCCCACCAGATAAAACTACCCAGATTCCCATCTCAACACCCTCTTCATCTTGCCTTTTCCAATTGCCAGTCTTGCTCCTTTGCTGTTTTCTCCATCTTTGTGTTTGCTTTTTCTCTCTTTTCCACATTTGCTTTTGCTTTTCTCTCAAAGATTTCATCTTTCTGTCAGCTGTCTCTTTTTTCCACTTTTTTTCGTGTATGTAATTTCAAACCTAAATCTCAATCTCATCTGAAAAGCTTATATTTATCAGCCTCTGGACAAAAGCAAACTGGATGTGCACTTGTATGACACTTAATAAGCTCCACCTTTTGGTCTACCTGCATGCGTGTTTGTGCCATTGTGCATGTTTGTCTTGTAAACCATCGTTAGCCTCTTTGTGTTGGGGCCATGCAAATTGGACAGTAAAGAAGCGCCAGCGCTGATTTATGTGGCCGTGCAGCGTTTTAACAGGGGCTGTGCCACTGCTTTATGTGTCCTGGTGGGTTTGGGGGCAAGGGCTGACCACGGGGGTCACATTCATCACAGCCCTATATTGTGAGATTGGTCCAGATGTCTGTCCTCATTAGAACAAACCGCTCGCAAAGTAAAAAACATTCAAATATGAAAGCCATTCGCCCCAAGTATGGAATCTAATAGGTGACAGTGTTGTAGAGTAATTGCAGTGGAAGGTATGTGGCATGAAGATTGTCAAGCAGAGGTGTGTACATTTAAAGAGCCAATCCCAGCTGACATGGGATGAGAGGCGGGGGTTCACCCTGGACAGGTTACCAGTGTATCACAGGGCCAACAGACAGAAGCCGTGTCTACACCACGGCAGATATTTTACCCCTTCATTTAAAAAAACGTCTCCACACGACCTTCGTTTTATAAAATATGTCCGTCCAGTTGTGAAGACAATAGCAACATGCCGGGCCAGGAGGTGGCGATAAAATCTACATTAATGATCCGTCAATTACAAGAGAAGAAGATTGTGAGCGTGGTCAGTGAGCTTTATATCCTGTCCAGTATAGAGCTGTGTAGCACAAAGAGACAGTGTGTTATTGTTGAAATGTGGAAAAGTTAGTTTTGTTTCAGAGAGAAACTACTGTTAATGCTCATATACACACCAACGGTTAATTTCTCCTATTAACCTCAAAGACCCGGCAAATATAGGATTCAAACCAACAACCTTCTTGCTGTGAGGCAGATCCTTGGGTCAGTTCAAGGTGGGGACTTGTCATGCTTCTTGTTTAATGTCTTTTGAACAAGAGACACACACTTCATCTTTGAATAAATATAATTTTAAGCTTGCTACTTAAAGCAATGAATAACTGCCTCTGCAAAGATCCACAGCAACATCTCTTTGCTCGTGAGCAGATTTCATTTTCTCCTGTTGAAGCTGCTCCTTATGAAAACTGTTGACAGCTTGTTTTTTATGAATCGCATAGTGTAAATGAGACAATAAAAACCAAGGCTATCTGCGCTGCTTGAGACGACTGTGGCTACCTGAGAGAATAGATGGTTTTCATCATTTGGGTGAAGTGACCCTCTGTTGATCATTTAGTGCTCGTGGAGAACTCACCTCGACCTAACACTGTTTTCCTCACCTTGATACTAAATTACTTTTCCCTGTGATTTTGGAAATCCCTTGTAAACAAGAATTTAACATGATTAAGACCATTTTTACATTTCCTCACCATGAACATGTGAAAGCCTGAGGCAATAAGTATTTTAATAAGTCATATAAGCAAAGAACAGAAAGGAAATGTCACTGAGTTGATACAAACACAAGCCAAGACCCAATGGTTTATTTGAATTCAATCGAGCTGCACCAAATTGCATCAATTCATAGATATCTGCCCCCTTAATGTGCCTGACTTCTTTCATCAAGATCTGTGAATTGTTCCCGGGGGAATTGGTGGAAATGTAGAAAAATGCCCCATTTCATAATGATAAAGAAAGTTAAAGAAATTCTTGGATCCTGATTCAGATCCACACTGAAATTTAAAGGCTTGTTTTTGTGTGTTCTTACTCACAAACAAATAAACACATAGGGGTGAATACATAACAACCTTGTCCAAGGTAAAAAAGATATTTAATATTTATTTAATTTAAGTGATTTTGCTATTGTTATCATGATTTTTAATGCATGCAGCAGTCTTAGGGACCCAAATAATGGTGATGTTAAAACATGTAAAGGATGACAATGAATGGTTTGATTGTTTGTGTTCACTTCACTTCACAGATTCTAAAAGGACTGGAATCTGAGAATGGACAAAGACAGAAGAATAACATTGATGATTGGAGTTTGGCTTCAGGTTTGGGCTGTTAAAGACACACACACACACACACACACACACGCACACACTCACACACTCACCTATCATGCCAGGTGCCTCCCCATGCACCGAGGGACCTTCGCTCATACAGAGGTTGTAGTATTAGGCGCTCTCTCACAGGACCAAAGGCAGCAAGTCCATTAAATACACATGAGAGTCTAATTAGGGCCCCCCTCGTGCAGCGGGCACGGAGGTAGGAGTCATCGGGGAATGACACTGCCAAGACCCTGACACCCAGAGAACACGCTCCGCAAATTAATAGAGAATGACCAAGAACCTTCTGAGTGAGTGACTGGGACCTCTGCTTCCTCCGAGGCAAAATGTTCAGCACTGATTGCTCTCATTAAATTTGTTGGAGTGATATAATTATAGAGACAATATGTCTGGAAAGATGCGCTGCCTCTTGGTGTGTGTGGTTAGTTTGCACACTGTGGTAAACTCAATATGAATGTTTAATATTTATACGGTTCATGTGACCTTTAAATGATACCAGGGAGAAGACATCGTTTAGAACAGAATATGTGTTTTAGTTTGTGGCGTCGTTTTTACCCATTTCCTCTTCTTATTTAAAAGCATTAAACATCTTCTGTTGTCGTCTTCCTGTGAATGATACTCAGCCATTTTGAACAAGATTAACATAACTGATCATTCTCGCAGCTGTGATTTGTTCTGGGCTCATGCACGAGAAGGAACTCGACTGTATTTCCCGTTATAATTAGGTGGATAATAACACTCGATGAATTATTGCACTTTTGTTATTCAGGAGGAAAGTCTTTCCTCTGCGTGTCAGATGAGATATTAGCGTGGACATAATTCTTATTCTGGCAGCGGCACGGTGACTGATATTATTTAAATTACACCTCCTTGGGCAAAGTATTCGGAAATACTCTGCAGATGGGAATTCATCAGAAAACCGTGTTGAGAAAATGAGGGACATCAGGGTTTGATTACACTGACAAAAATCTCTCTTTTTTTTTTTTCGGGGGAATTGATTAATGTTGTTAACAACTGACGTCTTTAAAATACTGAGAAGTGGCTGTGACCTTCCATCCTGGTGTGTTTCACCACATCTGTTCAACTGATGTAATTGATAGATTCAACAGGAAAAGATCCTTAAAGTCAAAGTGGACACAGGTCAGATTCCAAATTAATATAAAATATAAAATATAAAACTCCAATTACTCAGCAAAATTTGATCTTGAATCTGTATCTGCCAACTTTAATTTGAACACTGCAGTCCCCCCCCCCCCCCCCCCCCCCCCCCCCGTGTTTTGAAAGCAGCTGTAGTCAACAATTAAAAAAGTCATTAATTTCTTAAAGGGGTCATTCATTGTAAATAAAAAATGTTCTTGACGTGTTCTTTTTAATTGGGCCTATAGACTTTTTTATCACCCCCTGGTGGCTAACTACAATATGACCCCCGCCTCCTCCACGTTAGTGGATGGGTCACGGGTGCATCATAGACTCTATATAAAGATGGATGAAGCATCTCCACTTCTGCCCATTATACAAAAACCAAGGCAAAATATCCTGTCTGCACTGTAGGGATCAGGGGGCGGAGTTACGGCACAGAGGTCCTGCTGATCCACGACATTAGCAGGCCAAGATGGCGGCGTTTGTATCAGTATTTAGGCTTCATTTCCGGATAGCAGGAGGAAGTTGAGAAACATCATCCATCTTTATATTCAAACTAAGATTTTGCCAAGCTACTGACTAATCTCACCATGAAAACACATAAGAGGGATGAACACAGTATAGCTGGATAGAGGAAGAGAGAGAGAGACCCATGTCCCAGTAATGTGTTTCCCCTGCTCCTGTCATGTTGTGTATCTGTGAACTCCAGCAGCCTCCACACTTCTCTCCACCGCTCTGCTCCCCTCTGTTCTCCTCTGCTGTGACAGCTTTGGCCTTTAAGCGCCGCGCCCTTACCACTCGGGCTTCACATTTTAACAAGAGCGTCATTAACGTCATCTCTCGGAGCTTTCTGTCGTAATGACTGACAGCTGCTTGACACTCTCTGCCTCATTGACTACACACACACACACACACACACACACACGTGAACACGTAGGGGCCGACTTACAATAATGCAATAATAAAAATGTCAGTGGCTCCATTTAACTTTATTGGTTTTAAAGCCAGTGGCTACGGATTTTTTTTTATGGCCCACTTCTTTAAATATCTTACGGCGAGAGACCTGTCTAAATTGTATTATTCATTATAAACTAGTATATGGCTTGAGTTACAAACGTGCAGCACACGCCCCCTCTTTATGGGACACAATTCAATGTAAATTATTATGCAGATAATATACTTGTCCTCATTGGCGGCCACTACTGTATGCTCCCACAGATGGGAAATGACCGTGTCGGCCAAATGTCCTTCTGTCTCATATCCAACAGACTCATTCTGTTCACCTTTAAAATGCCAATATATCTGACACATGCCTCTGTTAGGCGTCGAGTTGTGCTGCACATTTACTGACCTTTGACCCCACATCTCCGGCCAGCAAGTCGTAATCCAAACGCCACCGCACCTTTCGGTTTCTCGCGCTGCTCTATATGCCATAACTGAAATTACAATATAATGGGATAACGTTAGCATTTTAACATAAACCTGCCATTTTTGGGAGATTACAGCCACTTGTGAGGAAGGTTTATGTGTCTGGGCGGTTCTGTACTTTGGTAATAACCGTTCTCAATCCTGTCTATCTGTTCCTTTACGTACCACTCGGCCGTAACTGCCAATGCCTCAGCTGTCTGGTTACAATGTCTCATTAGCCCCGACTTTTTTCAATGACCCTGAAGACATCAGAGGCAAAACAACAAGATTGTCATACATAATCCCCCCGAAGAACAATCAGAACCACCACAGAGCAGGCTTCATGCCATTCCACCGATATATTTAATAATTCACTACGAGGAGAACTCAGATTCCCTAAAGTACCCAAAATGAATTACATTGTGGATTATCATGTAATTATGGATCTTTCCCAAGTCTGATAGAGTTCTGAATATTTCATAATGCACAGCACCATCTTTGTTGAGGAAATTATTTAGGGATCGCGCGCTCGTTTGGTTCACTGCGAGGCACCGGAGAGCAGTAATTGGAATTCTCCAGTGATTCAAAGATGAGCGCGCCTCCTCGATAACGGTCCACCATTACTCCCCAGTCAGACGCCCCGAAAAAACCAGCAGCTACTGTCCCCACACCTATCGAGCGCTCGCCACTAGCCATGTATAAATCACACTCTTCCTACAAATGTGCAATTTTGTGTGTTTAATACAAGGAAACGTATTCACTGTCCCACCTGGGATTTAGCTTGGAAACACAGAACTCAAGCATTTTGTTGGTTCTTGAAGTGATGTGTGTAAAGATCATGTTGAGACAGGTACAACTACCAGACTGATATCAGTATCCGACAATGAGACCATTCTTACCCCATGAAAAAATATAAACATCACAGAGGAAAAACAAAACAACCAAACAAACCAGAGGTTGGACAAATGACACACTTTACACGAACACTCTGACTGGGATGTAAAAAGAATAATTTTGTCGCCTCTAGAAAACATATGAAGAAATGCCAGTTTTGAAAAATGCCATCTTTAAAAGGCAAATCTAAATGTCAGGGAGACAGATCCTTTACACGTAGAGAGCGCTGCCTTCTGGGCGTAACGCAGGAAGGCGTGAGAATAATATTTGTTCCCAGTTGAGATGAACTGCAATTACCCGGCATCGAGCATACAAAGCAGCTCACTGCTGCACTCACATCGCCCGGAGAGCAGCGTGGTCACAGTTTGCAACAATACTCTGGAAATCAAAAGAAAGATGAAACAACAAATACCAAAGAAAGAGCCCCAAAAAATGTAGTTTCTTAATGTCACAGTGGAAAATATGAGACGTAAGTATGTTGTAAAATATTATGAACTTAGTTTCAGGAGTAGTGCTCCACTGATCGGTCAACTTAACTTAAGTCCGTCGACAGAAAATTAATTGTATTTGATAAATACAAGAAATTAATGGTTCCAGCTTTTTCAAATATCAGAAGGCGTTATTTGTCTTTCTTGTTTAATAAATCAGTTTAAGAAAGAAAGCTATCTGAAGACGTTCATGCCAGGTTATTGTTGTATCTTCATTTGATAGTCGACTCATGAAAACGTTTCAGAAAAATAACCTGTCCAGTCTCTGCAGTGCAACATGGAAACATAGTAAATCAGTACTGTGACCTTTTTAACCCATTTAGCATTTATAAACATAAGGGTTACAAACATTCCGTTTTTAAAACACTGTGACTTTATAAGCACAAAAGGATATTCAAAAAATGTTACTATTTATTTTTACAGTAATTTACTAAATTGTTATTATCTACTTATGGGTGCCGATAGGAGGATATATAGTTGTTTACCAATAGATGACAAATACAGTAGTGTGTTACAATCATTTGTTCTTAAATTATGCGTATAAATGTGAAATGACAGGGTTTCTGTGGTGTATTGAAATGTAATTAAGTCAAGCCTATTTAACATGTATTCTTAAAAATGTGTGTGTTTTTTATGAGAACTGTTTCGGTGGTGTGCGTAGTTTGTAACGTCTCTCTAACGTTTTAATCAGTTTATTAAGTCTTGAATTTAACTTGATGCAGAAACCCTGAGCAAAGAGATGTGAAATGTGCTCTGATGAAATCTGATTCATTCATCAGAGCTCCCTGTTTCACATCATGAAACTTCATGACTTCACCCTCTGAATGAAAGCTATTGCGTGTGAGTGTGTATTTATGCGTGTGTTTATGTGTCTGTGTGTGTGTGTTTAGAGTCTGCCTAAGCTGTTGGCATGGGGTCACAACTCTTGCCCAGTAGAGAACACAGATGAAGCAAGTGGAGCAGCAAGCACTGCTTGCACCTAAATTTTGCATGTCGGTGAATGTCAATCTCATGAATAAGCAAAAGGGGAATAAAGCCTTTCCTGGTTTGTTTCTGAAGTTTATCCGTATGGAAAACATCAACACCTCTCAGTGGGGGGGATGAGCGCTGAGGCCTGAGTGATTCAACGATCATCAGGGAGGCTCCTGCAGGTAAGTAACTGGATGAAGAGCACAAAGAAGGAAGAGGAGGACGAGGTGAAGGAAGGAGAGGATGCAGGTGGAGTCAGGGGAAGCAAGGTGAGAGAGACGGAGTCTCATCTGTTCCTGCCATCCCAAGTCAGGGGGTTTTATATTAATGGCTGAGGTCATGTGTCAGGTCAGGGAGAGCTAATCTTAACTCGGAGGGCTGCGGGGCCCGTCCAGCCCACGAGGTGGTTTCTCTGCGACCCGACAGAGAACCACCGGGCTCTTCTCTTAGCTTGCAAATGAGACAGGAACAAATGTCCCATCACTTCTGGGCCTCCGTGTCCCAAAGTGCTTAACACTCTTCCTGTCAGCCCCCCCCCCCACCCACCCCACCCAACTCCAGCTGCTTCACACACAAAAAAGGCCCTCATGCACCTCCCTCACTCTTTGCCTCGTCCTCTTATGTTCTTTAAATGAGCTTTCCAACTCAACTTCTTTCTCGCAATTCAATTTTACAAGGCCATTATCTCGGGTGTAATGTGGAGGTTAAATATATCGGGGCAGACGTTATGTGAAAATAATTAGTGCTAATGAATAATGCACTCGTTCAGCGGATGAGGGATGGTTGTCAGGGTAATGGAGTGCAGGGGAGGGGCCCCCTCTGACAAATGAAATTAAAATATTTAAACACTGTTTTACGATATTAGCGCTCGCTCACACTCACACCCTCTCTGTTACCGACTGGCCACGTGGAGCAGGGAGGCCTCGGTGTGACACCGGTTGAGCCATTACTCATGTGCAACATCCGTCTCAGGAGATGGAACCTGTGACACGGGGAGGAAACGACCCTTTTTACAGTTCACTCACGGCACAGCTCATCATGCCTGCCCCGATGATCACTTCGAGCACATCAGAGATGCCGATCATATCGACAGCCGCTGTCTGTCCGCCGCCTCACATTTCACTCCCCCTTTATTTATCGCAGCGACGACCATTCTGCCTCTTACGATCTCATTCCGCACCCATCATGTGACAATGAAGGATGCAGGTTTTAAATCGGCCCAGTTTACAGCAGCCTCCCAGCCAATTGGCCCTCCCGAATCAATAACGTCACTGACAAATTGCAAAGCATCAACGGCATTTCATCAAGACGTGAGATGGTGAGAGGAGGGTCGAGGAAAGTGCCTTTGACAGGGGACAGGAATCTAATGAGCTAATATGTTCAGAGCTTCATGTGCAGAACTCTTCACGGTTTGATGACACAGATGGAACTGAAGAGGGTCGGTGTAACAATCAATTCAATGAAATATTACCAAACAGACACTTAGACCCCGTCCTCAGGTCAACACACTAATAGAAATGACAACTTTACGATGTTCTATTTCCAAATTTTCTCTTTTTCGATCCAACATTTTGAAAATGGGAATTTGGGGGAAAAAACAGCTCCAAAATCTTAATTTTACATTATTCTGATAAATGAAAAACAGGTAATGTATTAAATCTTTCATTATGTAAAAAGACTGAACCGATATATTGACTGAAAGCTTCCAAATTGTTCTGACTATAGCCAGTAGAGCTCCTTTGCCCTGGTTTTCAGATGTGGGACGTGCCGCTGAGATTTCTCCCCCCAGCCCAGGACAATGGGAAAGTGGAAAGACTTTCATTTGTGGCATTTGAGTAGGATAAGATTTGTTGTTTTGAATACAAAGGACGATATGAACAGTTCTTAAATGTTGAATCGTGCAGGTGTTGGAGTTGTGGTTATATTCAGTTTTCACGGGACAATGGGAAGCTGTTATTAAAGAAGAGGCTGAGGGCACTGAAGTGTCCCGTCCTGTCCCCGGGGCGTGAGCAGAGACGGCCGACACACCACAGCAGCCTCATCTGACAACTCTCTTTATTAATCTCGTGGTTTGCCGATTGGCGCCAGATACATTTGACTTGTAAAACAGAACCTAATTGCGTTCCGTCGTATGCAAGCAACACATCAAACAGTAAGTTACAGTGAAGCAGCGTTCTCTCTCTCTCTCTCCTCCTCTCCTCCCTGGACTCCACACACCAGAAACACTGATTATAACAGGGATATTAAAAGGGAATTACAGCGAAACAATTTACACTTAATGTAGCAGTCACATGAACAGGAAGAAGGATGGACAAAGATATGGCGGTATTAATAATACATGCTTTAATTAAGAAGCTGGGAATGCAGGGAGGAGGATCAAGGCACCGGGGAAAGAAAGACAATGGGACAAAAGCAGTGGAGGGGGGGGTAATGAGAGAAAGACGGCTGTGATGATGAGAGAGTGACTCGGAGAGAAAGTGTAAAACAGAGCGGAGAGTAAAAAGTGGAAGAAGGCAGAGGACGGGAATATGTTGCTGTGGGTTTTTTACACCGCCGCACCGTGATTCATGGGCAGTAAATATGCAAAGCCTGATGGCCATAAGGCAATCAGAGGAGCGCCACTCATCTACATGTTGCACAGTGCACTATAATCCATCTGAGGGGCCGGGAATAATGATCGCAGGAAGCTGAAATAAGAGCAGGGTCTGTTTATTACCTCAGACGGATCCATAATGCATACAGATGTGAGGGGGGAGCCCGCCGCAGCCCCTGGCCAGAGGACTCCATTGGAAAAGTGCAGACAGTAATATTGTTTTTAGTGTAATGAAAGACGATCTGATTTAAACGCCTATTACGGCAAATAAGTCTGCTGTCACTGAAGTTTGAACACGAGTGCTGCAGAGCGATAATGATCATTGACAGAGAGTGGAGAGCGAGTGAGATACTCAGGGAGAGGAGTTGATGTGACGCCTCGGAGGGAACAGTAGGTTCACCGATAAATCACAGGACATAGACCAGAGCGCTAGCCTCGGCCAATGTGGGAGCGCCCTGACTCCCAATGCAAAAGAAAGTGATTTAGAAAAATCCCTGATCCGGATCCACAGTTCTTCCCTGACCTGTGGCTGATGGAGGATATTCAGGGGCCACAAAGGGGCCACAATTTACACAGAGGGGGCCATTTATATGTCTGACAATATGCAGGATTCCTGATTCATTGAAGTCACTCCTCTTTTTCCGTTGGCACTATGGCTTTGAGCAACATCATTTAATATATTTTGAAAATTATTCCCCGATCGATTTAATACTCGATCAATAACTTTTTGTACTTTTTGTAATCACCATCCTGCCGTTGGCCCCGCCCCTGCTCCTGAACTAAATTCTGCATCCTTTCACTAAGTTTCCTGGTTTTCCCTTTATTAGTTTTTGTGTTATCTTACTTAAAAACATAATCACCTTGGCTGAAGTAATCATTCAGTATGGATGTATACGCATATGCACTGAAATGTTATTTGGTCTATACGACTTTTGCAATGGTCCTGTACTAATAAAACCTTTCACCAACAATAAAACTGTGTTTTGACTATATTGTGTTATTGTGTTTACTTTTCTTTATTTGCAAAGAGACACACACACACTAACGCACACTCTCGAACACAAAGACCCTGCTTCCCTGTCTCCTCACAGAGGACATTAACACCAGGATCTCTCTGCTGCTGGAGTGAGTAATAAATTGTGTTGAACATTGATAAACTAATGCAATTACCTGCAGGGCAAGCAAGTCAGCTAATTTAAAGATACCAGGTCGGTTCATGGGGCGGGAGGCTCTGAATTGGCCCCAAGGGTGAGAGACGGCGCCTTTATTACATCTGAGGGGTCAGCCTGGTAGCACTGTATTAGGATTGATCTTTTGATCCCGGCCTGGAACCCCCCGTACTGTACCAACACCATTTGGCGGAGGGAGAAAAAACAGTTTATCTGGCGCGAAGGGTTAACTCTGTAAGCCGGGCCGCCTAATTGAGCGCCACACATCTCAGCCACACAGCAGAAACAGGAACCTGGAGGGTCGTAACAAGCCCGGCGTAAGTTATTCACCTAATAAACCAAGCAGATATCTAAATGAGCCATTGAGCCGGCCAGAGGGAGGGAGGCCATTAGGCCGTGTGGACCATGGGTACATATTTGTATATCTGCAATTGCCCCATCATTTGCATATGGCTGACTATAGGATTGTTTGTGGTGCTTGTACTCAGGGCCCTAATGACACGACACAACGACAGCGTACTCGTTCAGAGCGACGTAAACAAGTCAGATCCACGTTCGAGCCGAATACCACTCTCATATCTGTCCCTTTGAATTGAGGGCTTTCTAGCCAGCAGCCGCTTAGCTTAGCTTAGCACAAAGAGTGCAGGCAGGGGGAATCAGCTAGCCTGGCTCTTTGGCATAGTGGGTTCAATAAAGATAACAGTGACAAGTCCTACAGCTAATTTACACAGGACAGTACAGTTTAGATGCCTTAGGTCTGTTACTGGAGTTTCAAAAAGCTGTTTACAAATTTGTACGACATCATATTTGGCTTAATAATGTCTGACATTCTAACGTTCTAACAAAAACACTATTTTTTCCAATTGTGCAGTTACTGCATTTTGCCTTTGTAGGGCAGTGTCGCCCTTCTCCTTTTATTCTCTCTCCACAAAGTATAGAGGTGCGATATCAATCCCTTCATTATTACAGTAACTTGCTTCTATTGACCTGTAAGAATTCCAATAACTCAACATGGTTTAGAATAAATACATAAACGTGTGTATGTATCTATGAGTAAAGTATTTAAGTATTTTAACTTTGTAAAATGAGAAAAGATCCAGTCCCTTTCTTTCTTGAATAGTTCGGTTGTTTGATGGATTGACACACGACAAACATGTAGAAAACAATCTATAAATACAGATAAAGTTCCAAATTACAAAATATTTCCACATAAACAAGATGTCCACACACATCCTTACAAATAAAACAATAAATTGCTGGGCTGTATTTATCCAAACTATAAGTGCAGAGTACCAGGAGATCCATCAGGAGGAGGTTGGCTAAGTTGGGATGATTCTTCAATCCTCATATCAAAGAGCCCAGGAAGCACTGACCCCTCATCAATGACCTGTTATCCCACACTCGTATTTGTTGTGTTGCTCAGTTGAATCAATAACTTAAGGTTGCCACTAATCAGTAGAGTCCTGTGGCCGGGGGTCAAGGGTCAGCCTTTAATGTGACCTCTGACACATAATTAAATTGCCATCTTTAACCTCAGTTACAACCTGTCAGGGAGCATTGGATTACATGCTGCAAATCACTGCACCAATCAATGGCAGGCGAGAGGGCAGAGGGGGCGGGGCCTGGCGTGCCCAGCCGTGGCTGCACGGAGATTATCTTTAATGAAGTTGAACTGTACAGTGATCATGTTACTGTGAAGCCTAACTCGATTCTGAATGACATTCTGCAATAACACTGATCCTGACAGGGAAAGAGGAGTCTGCAGTTAAAGGGATAGTTCACAGAAAAATTTAAATTCACTCATTATCTACTCAGCACTTTGCTGATGAGCGGTGGGTGAAGTGTTCGAGTCCCCAACACAGGTCTGTAGTCTCAGGGGTAAACAGCGTTGCAGCCAAATAACAATTGGAGTAAATAGGAGCTCTTCTTCAGACGTGATAATACAACAGAATAGAATCATAACATGCCTCCATACTGCTCGTGTGGTTTCATCCAAGTGTCCACCATCCACAACATTCAAATTCGACTCGACATGGCATCATTTACAAAAAAAAAAAATGGCTAAATGTTCACTGATGAATTTTCATATGGTCTTTTAAGCTGATTTGTTTGCAAACCACCATCAACATTCACTCAGTCATTAATCTAATGTTCACTCTCGCAGCTCAGGTTTTAGTTTCCACCAAGTACTGAGGGAAATATCAGGTTAATACTTAACAACAGCCACTTTAAGTATGAATATGAGGTACTTGTATACATTTGAGTATTTCTCCTATTTTTGCAGTCTTATTCTACTTTTAGCTCTTTTCTAGATTAACGTTTTTTACTCCCACTGTTTCCGTGTTCTCAGCAGTGAACACAGGAGCCGTGCATCCCTCTGTTTGCATCATGCTTGTTGATTTATTGATGTTGTTTCTCTGGGTCACTGAGGACCTGTGGTCAGCAGACGAGGCCAAAGGGCTCCGTCGTCTAACGCAGCAGAATTTCAACAACAAACTCGCGACGATGGAAAGGTGCGTTTGTTTTCGTGTGTCTGAGAACTAACAAAGATTTGTTTCATGTTATATAAACAGGTGAAGGATTAGAACCGAGGCCTCCTTCTTCACACAGGCACTGGTTTCACACAAGAATGGAGGGAAGGAAAGAAAGGTGTCCCCGAACTCAAATGATGCCGAATGACTGTGCTGATTATGATTTAGAGGCTGCTGGTTTGGTTTCAAACTGTGCCTTGCTTTGCGGCCGGGGGCCCTGTGTTGTTTAAAGGGTTGTCGGGTTATAAATACTAAATTAATCATGCTTTTGCTCGACTTGCTGGGGACTGAAATTTGCTTATGAAGGCCCATGATCACATCAAATATTAATGGTTTTACAAAGAAGTGGCATTGTAGCGCAGGGGGCAAGGCGAGTGAGAGCGTGGAGCGGGGGGGATCGGGAGGGGTCACTGTTGATTTGAGGTCAGGAGCAGCCTCCTCATGTCTTCACCTCAGGCGGTGGTAGGTGACACACGAGTGAGTGACCAGAACACGATGCTGCCGTCCATTATCCGTCCATTACGATGAGCACTGTACGTATAATTCTACAAAATTGCTTAAGTGGTGATCGGTGTTAATTGGCATGCGGCGATGTTTTTGTGTTGTGAAAATGCAGCGATAATATTCAAATGAATCTGAATAAATACATTAGAAATGCTTAAAGTTATGCATTTTCCCAGTCGGAGCATATCCATATGACCGACTTCTTAAACCCCGGGGGGTAACAGGCGGCAAATCTCCAAGCAAACAAAAGGGACAATTTGAACACAGTTTTTCCTTTCCCCCCCCCCCCCCCCCCCGAAGTGAGACACATTTTCGATTTCATATCCTTTCTCCACACGCTAAGACAGAAAAGAAAAAAATCATCACAGCTGAAACTCATTCCAAAGTTTACCCCCATTTGTCTCTTTGACACAAATCAGAAAGTAAAGATTTGTGTCACGGACGACACGGACGCTGTTAAATTCGTTAGCCCGTCTCTTCCATCTCTCGCACAGAGCAGATAAACGTCCTCCGGCCTCTGAGACACAAAGGGAGGCGGCCGGAGCTCGCAGACATTCCTGCATGCCGGTCACATCAGCACCGAAGTGGCTGTAAACGACACGGGGCTCGGTCCTAAATCTGTTTATTCATGTTGCGCGTTCCACACTAAACAATTGTCAGGAAGTGTTGGCGTTTGTGTCAATCAAACCCGGGCTCGTGACGAATAAAAGCCACAGGTTTGTCGACACAAATACACAAACACGCAGGTAAACAACTGCGACAGCTTTGTGTGGAGGCAAATAAACGCCCGGCGTGAGTGTGGTGGAACGGCAGGAGGTAAATGAGACGACGGGAGGGGGCCTTTAACACTCCCACACCGAGAGGATGGAGGGATGAGGGAGAAGAGCTTAAATGAAAAACAGCAGATATTCTACGAGAGCAAATCGGATTTCTCACAATTATCTCTGCGAGCGTGACAGGCACCAGGGGGGGGGGGGGGGGGGGGTCGCAGGAACACTGACCCGGTGGACACTGATTGGGTTATTTGTCCTGGCTCACTCCGAGCCGAGAGATCGTGGACAGCGTCTCTGCAGGTGGACACCAACCGAGTCCAGACAGCAACGTCCCTGCCACCTAAACACAGGGACACAGATTTACTTTAGTTTAACGGAAATGAAAGGGTGGCCAGTATTAACCCATGTGAGGTGGTCAGACTGGGAAACGCAAAGGGAAGAGATGCACACAGATCCACATTTTGATGTGTCAAAGTGGGAAAAGCAGAAACTAGAAGTGCACACGTTCGCCAAGGCCCGACAGTCCTCGTATGAAACACATTTACATTCACTGGATCCAGATCTTCATTTTGATCTGCACCAAGTTGCACGCACAAAAACATTTTTTAAGCCAACGTGACCCGTGACCACTGAAATCTGGTGAAAGTGAAATGTGCCAGATCTAATGAAATAAAAAGACCTGAGGTGTCACATTCAAAGTAACATGACATTACTGTGAATGTGACCTTTGACCTCCAGGCACCAAAATCGAATCAGTTCATCTTTGAGTCCAAGTGAACGTTTGTACCAAATTTGAAGACATTCCCTCAAGCTGATTTTAAGGTAGCATGTTCAACAAACACTTAAAACATACTTTGTGGCTTTGACCTTTGACCTTATGCTACTAAGATGAAATTCAAGCTCAAGTGAATGTTTGTGTCAAACGTGAAATGATTCCTTGATGGTATTCCAGAGATCCATCCTGTGTCGTGTTGGCATCTGAGAGCGGTGCTGGACCACAGTGGAGGTGGCAGCTGATGGTGGATCCTGATCATGGTGGCAGCTGACCGTGGACTATGACAACAAGACTGCTTGATATACAATATGTCTGAGATACCATTACTGACCATAATACATCAAAACATTTACCTGCCATTATCCTACAAACTCTTTATTTTAATCAATGCTCTAAATACTTGTATCTTTATGATGTTCTCATTTTCACGTGGCATCTATGGAGATGATCCTCACATGTGGATCTCTGAGGTTTCTACATTCTGTTTAAGGTTTCTAGTTTGAGGTTTTTCTCACTCTTGTTGAGTGTTACGAACAGAGGATGTCACACCTTATTAAAGCACTATGAGAAAAATGGTGATTTGTGAATAAGGCTATACAAATACAATTTGATTGAGTGGTTGAGATCACCTTCACAAGGCAAAAAATCTGCTTGGTTTCTTCACCGTGACTTTTGACCACCGAAATGTAATCGGTTCATTCTCGAGTCTAAATTACCATTTGTACCAAATTTGAAGAAATTCCCTCAAGAACTTCTTGAGGTTTATCACGTTCACAAGAATGAGACGGACGGACAACCCGACGCTCGATCTCGCAACATTACAGAACGGGTCAACTGAATCAACCTCTCTCTATATGGGAGGAGATCCTCAATGAACAGATCTTCTCGAATACCTGTGTTTCTATAACATGAGATAATCAGGAGTGTGATGGGTACCTGGCGTGTCATCATACTGTCATATATATATATATATATATATAATTAAAGTTTAGGGCTTAGCTAAAACATTACTTTGCCTTTCATTAACCAAAATAATACAATTAGTGGTTCAATAAGGTACATCAGTCAAGTATCACACTCAAGTAAAATTACCTGAAACAACTAAATGTGTATAAATATAGTATTTTAATACAGCAGTTCTTAGTTTACAATAAAAGTTTACATTGTAAAATGTTTGAGCCTCATGGAGGAAGAAGACCGGTGGCTGGAAACTGCCGACACGTCCTGCAACAAAAAGAAAAAGGTGTTATTGTTTTATTAGAATCTGGATTATAAATGTTAAAGGTTAAATACATTTCTGCTGTTTGCAAATAACACATTTACAGACTGCGTCGTGTTCTTACCTTGGGCGTTAAAATCAGGGCTGAATATTCAGTTACCTTACCGACCCAACATTTGAAAAATGTTGATAGGATTTTTAGGATAGTTTGCTCTTTTGGGGAAAAGGAAGTTTTTTTGTTTTTTGAAATGGTCTTTTTCAACACAAGTGTTGTTGTTTTTTTTAACTGCAATGTTTTTTGTTTTTTTTTTATTCTTTTTTTCTCGTTTTTTTTCTCTGCAGTTTGTTTTCAGACCATTTCAATTCTTTATTTTTTGTACAATTCAAAGTAAAGCCAAGTAGTCAGAAGCCAAGCGTTCATACAAATCATTTAAACCCTGACATAAAATATTTACACATGAGCATTTTAAGTCAACCTCATACTATGCAGCAGAAGCTACGGCCTGTGATGCTGTGAAATTACAACATAGGTTTGGTTTTCCTTAAACTGAGAGTTTAACAAATGTGTCTTAATTGGATCAGGTGTCACATGTCCAGACAAAGTATGTGATCTGTGAAACAAAATTACTCAATCAAAAGAAAAAAAGTTCTAGTTCTACATTAAGAGCATTAAAAAATTCACCATTGCTGCATCTGATACACACATTAAAATTAATCAAACTCACAATGTTCTTTTGCTAGTTACATTTCTGTGAGAAAAAAAAAAAAAACCTCATGACTTCTACACAGGCATTGAAATCTAATAAAGTTGCTGGATTGTTGCTCCTGTTCCGCACCAGTGCGCCCAGAGACGAGCACGTGACTGGTCTTCATCTGCGCCAGGAGCGCGGCTCGTTGTCGTCCTCTTCCTCGTCGTCGTCCTGCAGCAGCTCGTTGTCACTCAGGGACTCTTCCGGGTACTGAGGAGGAAAAGAAAACGATTCTAGTTCAACTTTCAGCACTTAACTTTCAACGTGTATTCAGAAATCCTCAAGGGGAACCGAATTCTCAGACTGACAGTGTGATGCCGGCTGTAATGTTTGATGGCTCCCTCTTGTGTTCTCCAATTGTACATCATCAAGAATGATGCTGTTCTGAAGAGTTATCTGACCAGAGTTTACCATAAATATCCCCTTATAAGTAAATACTTCCAAATAAATATTTGTATCAGCATGAAGGGCGACACTGGATGAGACGTGCCTGCCCTGCATCCTTAAGACTTATCAACTTTACAGAGAAGCTGACACAAATCATCAGCTTTTATAAAAGAGAACAATTCCATTCTCATTAGAAGTTTAAAATATAATTATCTGAATTTAAGGTCTTAAAATTTCATAAATATGTTAAAATAATAAAATCAATTACTCTATTAATTATGTTAATGTTCATTTACCACTACTTCTAATGCATAGAAAAAGATTCTTATGGACCAACTGGGTCTTTTTGAAGTTTGCAAGATAATGTGGAAGATCCTTAATGTAACTTGTTGTAACTCTGAATAATTAAAAGATATTTAAGCAAAGAGAGTAATGCCCACAAACCTCATCCTCATCCTGTTCTGCCCCATCAGCATCGGCAGCACTGAGAGACATGGCAGGTTTGTGCCAGGACAGGCGTAAAGTCTGGTTGTTGAACTTCACTCCATGAAGAGCCGCCTACAGGGGGACATGACCGGGGGGGAGACAGGTGAGTCAGGTGCAGTGAAGCAGACTGGGCCGTGGCGCTCAGAGCTCCAGTCATGATAAAACAACACAGGAGGAGGAAATGTTTCACCTGCTCAGCCTCTGCTCTGGTCTTAAAAGAGATGATCGCCGACTGGTTGTTTTCATTTATCCGGCCGTCTTCAATCTCTCCAAATTGCTTCAAAATCATGAACAGACAACATTTCAATCAATGAATCCTGTTCAACTGCTGCAATAATAGAAGATGCCTTTCTAAGAATTGATTTCAAGTGCCAGGTAAAATATGACAGAACAAATCCTAAGTGAGTGTTACGGTGCTGGTTTCCCTTGGTGTTGTTGCACCATTAGAGAAAAGTTTCAGTTTTTCAGTGGACTCACAGCAAAGTGAGGAAGCAGGTCTACGCAGTCGGCCTCGGTGAAACCTGAAATCTCCAGCACTCGTGGCCGATGGTCCACGACTGCGTGCACGCCTCTTCCCCGTCCTCTGGAGCCCCTCCCCCGGGCCCTGTGAGCCCCGCGGCCACGACTGTGGACCCCCCTGCCTCGCCCTGGTGACAGGAGTCCTCTTTTAGCTGCCTGAATTAAAAAAACAAAAGATGAAGATAAATGGAAATATGTAAAAGAGAGCACAAATACCATTTGAGGTTGCCATTGTATTTAAGCACTTTTAGACAGTTTTGTCTTACAAGTGCAAGTCAATACCTCAAATTGAAGCTGGGTATACTTGAGCTTCAGTAATGCGGTGTCCTCTCCTGCCTGAGTCTTCGTGTACAGGTCCAGCTCCGCATCCAGCAGTTCCTTCTGTGCCTGGAAGGATTAAAAACTCCTTTCACTCAGCAATTTTAGATGATAACGTTTTTATATCCAAGTCCAACATAAAACCTAAACTTAAACCTCACAATCTATTGGTTTTGACGAGTAGGATTTTTTGAGTGTTGTGTTGTATGGATGGAGGAGGCTGGTGGAAAGTCTACCTGAGCCTTGCTCTTGTTGATGCGTAGTGGGTTGTTGTTGCTGATTGAGATTCCCTTTATCTCTTCCTGCAGTTTGGTGATGCTCTTGGTTAACGTGCCCAAAGTTACCATGATCATGGCTTTGTCCTCAGGCCTCATTGCTTTGTTCTTCTCTATTTTGGATATCAGGAGCTGCAGAAAGAGGGAGAAGTTAAAATATTAGCTGCACTATATTACTACCTCTTGAAGCACACGCAGTCAGCCACAGGTCACATGGGGAGAAACAGATTATTTCCCTCACAACTACATTTTGGGGGAAAATTAAGTCCATGACTCGTTGTTTAATCCTTTTTAGTCGGATCACACAGTGCAAGAGTCACATGTCGGAAAAACACCTTTCGACACCTCTTGGTTTAGCTACACAAACAAATCAAAGCCGTCCACTGCCTGGCTCAGGGACTCTGTCGGCTCCTGTTGCTTTAGAGATTAAGATTCAGATTCAGATTAAGATATGTTTATTCATACCGAACACATGCACAGACATGCACAAAACACCCATGCAATTGCAGGCAAATTCAACCTCTGCATTTAACCCATCTGTGTGCAGGACACACAGAGCAGTGAGCGACCATGTACGGCGCTCGGGGAGCAGATGTTGGGGGTGTAAGGTGCCTTGCTCAGGGGCACTAGACAGGGTAGGGAGACACTTGGATTTTTGGACAGATCAATCCAGGTTCGTCTTTTGTTGTCTCTCCGTGGAGTTGAACCAGAGACGAACCAGAGACCTTCTCTGCCCATTGTCCAAGTTTCTGCCACTAGACCACCGCCTCTCCAAAAGATGAGTCACACTTCTTTTATAGCTCAAATTTTGAGAATAATTTTGTGTTGGAAGGTTGCAGATCTAAATGCTGTCCGTTGATAGGGACACTTAAATATCAAAGTTTTTATACGCTTCTCATTACAGATTATCTCACCTTTTGTGTCTCAATGTGCTTCTCCAATATTTCATGCTTCTTCTTCCGTACGTCCTGCTGTAGTCTTAGAGCTTCCTGTAAAAAGGGTCAGGTTTTCAGTATGAGAAATTGAATTGCTTTCTTCCCTCAGAATATCTCCTCTTGCCGTTCCTTGTTTTCTCCTCTCACCTGTTTTTTCTTCAGGGCATCCTCTGAGGTTTTCTGGGCTGCCTTCAGGGCAACAGGGTTGTACACTGTTTTTGTGAGACCCATGGACGTAGAGAACACCTGGAAAAGGGGAGAAAAGTGATCACGCAAAGGTTTCAACAAAATTTGAAGTAGGACGATAGATTCTTCAAGAAAACAAATATTTAGAACTGAGGGTTACTTTTTCGCCAGGAGCTGCTGGTTTTGAGGAAAAGCCCAAACGTTCCTTCACTGACACTTTAGAGGGATTCTTAATGAATAATAAGAAAAAAAATAGATCATGTTTATACCCACATTTTGAAAACTGACAAGTTTATGTAAGAACCCTACATCACACACACCTGAGCGGCTGCACTGGAGTCTTGGGAGGGCTCAGAGTTTGCAGGGAGCATCGGTCCAAGGCGATCTTTGACTGACTGCTTCAGAGAGGTAGCTGAAGGCTGCTGATCGACAAAAGAGGATAATCACAATATGTCTGGATTAATGAGGAACATGAAACAGTTCTGATTTTTCATTTTTCTGGTTGTGCTGTGCTTTTGGCTGCATCTGCCTTTTCCACTTTATTTTGACTTTCCAAACTATATCCCCTCTTCTTTACCACTCTAAAAACAGAACTTGCCAGTCACAGGGCAGCACACATCTAATGTTTTGGAGCAGCAAAGAAGAAGTGATTTCCGTAATAGAAAAGCAGTATTATCTGGGTGAAACTAATGTACTTTGAAGACCTGGTATCTGATTGGTAGATGGATTCAGTAACCGGTCAACTCAATGCTTGTAGTCTACTACTCATGATTGACTATGTTAAAATCAGCTTTTACCAGTGCTGGCTGGGTCTGTGGCTGCTGCTGTTGCTGCTGCTGTGGGTGAGACTGGCCATGTACATCATTCCCATCCTCACGGAACCAGTGCACCCTGATGAAGCGGTTGTTGAGAACAGCCTCTGTGCTTTGCATAGCTCGCTTGGTCTCATCTGGAGAGGCAAACTGGATCAGTGCCCCCTCTGGGTCGTTCTGATAGGCCACCTGTAGAAACAGATCAAAAGGAGAAATGAATCAGGCATATCAAGCTGTAAATCCTGGATCATTTACATGAGTAACCTATTGAGGTTATATGAGGGATAGAACACAATAATTGCAGCTCAGGACCTTTCACAAGTAAACTATTAATAAATGTAACATAAGATAGAAAATCACAGTTGAGGAGCACTGCAGCCACCTTGTGGTGAGAAACTGTATAACTGCAACTGGCTGCTCCCACATAACCCTAAACTGTGTTTTTTCAATCTGTGGCAAAGTTGACAACCTACCTAAACTATACGATGCAATTCTCTCCATAACATCCTAACTTTCCCAATAACTGAGTTATTACTTCAGGGTTCTTAGTCAGCTTCAAAATCTAATTAGGTTCCTCACTTATTGTTTCAAATCATTTTATTGATGACTGGTTTCCAAAAGGATTTTCCAAAAAGTGATAAATTCTAAAAATATAATGTTCTTATTTGGGAGTAGCCAAAGTGAAGATAGTAAGTGATTAAAAACCAGTAACAAAGAAAACTTAAACCGCTTCTTCAAAATCCCAAATATAACTAAACTCTGTAGCGTTTTGGAAATCCCTTCACCTACATACACATCAGTGACCTAATGAGCAGCTTCATTATTTGCACGACTCAGTAACTAGACCTTTTCCTGATCAAACATCAGAGCTGTGCCTTCACGTCTGTAGCGCCGCTGCACTGACCTGCAGGTTGACGATGGTGCCAAACTTGCTGAAATGTTCATTGAGTTTGCTGATGTTGTTGAGGTCAGGGGGAATTTGCCGAACCAGCAGCTTGGTGTTGGTAGAGAAGGGAGGTCTTTTGTGGTAGCCCTGGTGGTTGGGATTGTTAAAGTTGGGTCTGAGCAGAGAAGGGACATTAAAGAATAAGTCAGTGAGGAAAATATTAGTCATACATCAGTCGAATTTGTCTTAAACGATATGTTAAGGGGGAGCATATGACTTGTTTTATCTTGAAATGGGAAAATGTGTCTTACTTGTCAAACCAAGGTTTCTTTGAGAGGAGGCCTCCATCGTGAGAAATAGCTGGTCTCTTTCTCGGATCAGATTCCATTACAATCCGCATACAATTGTTAGGAATCTTGTCTGGTGAGGGACAAATGCTGACAGATCAGTTTGGAAACGACATAACACTCAACACAAATACAGAGCCATGTAATAATGGTGTTTGCTTTGTTTGTGAAGCAGCAACAAGCTGCACACAGGCCAAAGGACAAAGTGTGACAATATGTTTGGAGACAATCTATTCACAGCGCAGATAGCTCTGTTAACGAGAACAATACCTCTCTTTGGCTGGTCCACCTCCCCCATCGTTAGGCCAATCAGGTTGGGTCTCTGGGCATTGACCCTGTGGCGGTAGATTGGTCTGGGGGTGTTGGTGATGCTGGGAGCTTCAGGATTGTACACATCTGTTTCATAGTTGTCTGTTCAACAAAGATAATTATTTAATTCATAAAAGCGCAATACAAGATAAAGTAACAGAGATTCATAAATACCAAAATAATGCCCTGTCCCAATTCACCCCTCAGCCGAATTAGTACTAGTACTACTAGCCCAACCCCTTCGTTTTGCAAGTGGCCGAGAAGGGATAGTGTTGTCACAGTTCATTATGTGATTGAGGGGTGGTGGCCTTCTAGCCCTTCAAAAACCCTTTCAAATGTGGTGCATTCAGAGATTACCAGCGAAGGGCACTTCATATCAAGGGCCATGGGAGAGGAATTGGGACACGGCCTAAATGTTTGAGCCTTTGAGCTTTACACACACAGCCATTACCGGTGTTGAAGAGCGACCCTGGAGGCTGAGGAAGTGAGGGTCGCATCCCAGAAGTGACGATGGTGGGAACAGAGCTTGTGATGGAATTGGGAGGAGCATCCATTCCTGATGGTTGCAACGGAGGAAGTGGAGGAGGCGGACCTGTGTCAGACAGAACAAAATAAATAACACAGAAGCAAATGCCCAACTTGACAAACCAATTTACTTGACCTTGGAATGATTATATTAACTTGCCACAGCAAAAATCATGTAAGTTAGTGTGATAATTATGTATTTCCCCCATTTTTTTTTTAAATTCAGACCAATGAATAAATAAAAGCATCCAAACTGTAACAATTCAAGTAAATTTCTCTTTCCTGACAAAACATCCACTAACTCAAGACAAGCGGATGAACCTGAGTGTCGACACAGGCTCAGTAATTCCTTTTCTTGTCTTCTGCTCTGACATTTTATATCTAGGGACTAAATCACTGACAGGATTAACCAATAATGAAAATAGAAATTAGCTGCATCAGTACATGTATTTTCTGTTTACTAATCTAACCTTAAATTTTTTTCTCATGAAGGTTTACACAGAAAAATATACTTATTAAATCAATTATTATTAATAGTATTGGATATCTGCTGATAGCAGCAGCTGAAAGTTCTACAATGCAATGCTAATGCTAATGTTGTTCGCTATTGATAACGAGAGTAGGAGCTGGGTAAACCTGCACTGACTGAGTTTGGTTGTGTTCCTATAAACTGAACTCATACCTGCAACAGGTGGAAGGCTGGGTGGAAGGGCACCCGGTGGGGGCACAGGGGGCCGCAGGTTCACAGGTGGGGGGTTCATGAGAGGTGGTGGTGGTGGGAGCCCAGGTGGCGGTGGGCCATCCACACCAGAGATGGGCGGAGGTTGGAAAGGCAGCATATTGGGCAAATTGACATCTTCCACAACGACTGGGTCACTTCCATGGTCAAAAGGACACATGTCCCCACGCATGCAGAACCCCTTTTCTGGGAAACACAGCAAACACAGGTAGAACATCAATCACATAGAAATGTAATAATAAAAACAGCATGTCTGACCAACTGCAAAACGTTTTGCAAAGTTTTCTTACCATCATAGTCACGGCATCGATTCCTCAGTTGAGGAGGAGGAGGTGGCCCCCTGCCAAAGGGGACACGATCAACAGGGAGATCAGGGCAAAAGTCTGTCCAACTCTCACTGCTGTTGTTGCTGTGATGGTGTGTGGGGGCGATGACTGTAATAGTGCTGCTCAGTGATGGCACAGGGAAGTGTGTCGTGGTTGCAGTGGAGACCTGGGATGCTGCAGCGTAGCCGTCACCGCTCTCTGGCCTCTCCACGCGTTCATGATCGAATTTCATTTTTGCAGGATCTCGCTCTGTGAACAGACAGTGGCCATGAATAGTGGGAAAACAAGACTGGGTCTTAGAATGTGGCTAGCCCATGTGTGGTACATGTGCCAAATTGAGGATGTGGTTGAGTCCTTGGGGGTAAACGACAACTTGAAATGGGATGTAGCCAAAATCACACTTCATATTTGCATTCAGTTGAGTCTCAGTCGGTTTTCACCCTTTATCTATTTGCCTATCTCTGTGCTCACATTTGCCGTGTTTAATTACAGCCAAGTTCCAGATAAAGCTTGTTGTTTTTTCTGTTTCTATTGTCAAGCAAGAATGAATTAGTGATTTAAACGCGTCCATTAATACCAAATGTGATAGTATTAGGGATAAATTAGCTGTCCGAACTGTTGTTGTATTGGTTTGAAGTTTTAAATGCTTCGCTTTGTGCTGATACAGCTTCGTACAGAGCAACTATTTGAATAAAAAGATATACAAGTCATGTGCAATAGGAAATCAATCCAAGCTCAAGAAAATCCAATACACACCTATTTTAAATTAACTACATATCAAACCATGTGTGTTAAAGGAGCTGCTTGGTCTGTTGTGGTCTATCTAAGTCCACTTTGTAACCAACAGGGCGACACAGTTGTGTTTCTTAACCTAGGCTGTGGAGTCTTACCTCGACTCCTGCTTCCAGACCTGGTTCTGCTGTGGGACCTGCTCTTGCTGCGTTCTCTGTCCCTCTCTCTGTCCCGGTCTCTGTCTCTATCCCTGTCCCTTTCTCTGTCACGGTCCCGGACGCGGTCCTTGCTCCAACTGCGGCTGCGGCTACGACTGTAGCTGCGACTGCGGCCTCTCCTGCGATTGTAGCGTTCACGGTACGAGTCCCTCCTTGGCGGGACGCGGTCATACTCTCTCTTCCTGGAGCGATCGTCCCTCTTGCGGTCATCGACTCTCCTAAACATGTGGATAAACAACAACAAAGTAATTAGCTAGATGTTATAATGAGCTGAAGACAATCTGTTCAACGGGGAGCTGTGCACGCACCTGCTGTCTCTACTGTAGCGAGAGGTTGATGGTGGAGGGCTGTGATTCACCCGCCGAGAAAACTTCTTCTCTCGTTCTTCATCCCGGTTTATCTGAACAATAAAAAGGGAAACATTGCATAAATAACATGTATTTAAGAGCACCAATGATGTGTGAGTTCCTCGAGTTCCTCTGGTTTAAAGCGTATCATAGGATGGAACCACAGTATGATGAGAGAAAATTACCTCATCTTTTTTCTGCTCGTCTTTCTCGACTTTGCCCAGAGAGGATGGATGCTCTGGCGGTGGGAGGTAGCTTTTGTTGTTCACGGCTTCAAACAGCTTGTCCACAAAAAGCTGAGTCTCTGAAAAAGAAGACGATGAACCGGAGCAAACATTCGATTACATTGATGCTCGTTTATATCCTTCAGCTGAAACAGGTATAAATAAAACGAGGCTTTTGTGAGGCAGAGGATGAATTATCCAAGTCAATGCATCTCTCTTATGTGCACAGATCAACTGTTTGCATCCGTTTTAAGTTTGACATGAGTCAGAATCGTGGTGACCCCAGTGACCCGCAGGTTGGGGCAATAAAACATGTCAGTGACCAGGAGGGTGAGGGATTTACTTACCCTTCTGGAGAAATACATCCAACTGGTCGATACACAGGGCTTTGAGCTCCTTCTCACTTTTATCCTTCTTCACCAGGGCGACGACATACTTAGCGAGGGCGGAGGGGTCTGCATCACAGCTGGAAACGAGAGGAGAACAACCCATAAACACACGGGAGTAACGAGTACAGGACCGGGTTTGACTGCTTCGACAGGGGAAGTGCAGCTTGTGATGCTAATGGCTAACGCTACTTACATGGGCTCAAGGGTCTCAGACAGCCATGTTTTCAAGGCATCGAGGTTTTCAATGATCATTTTAGACGCAGCCACACTTCCACCGCGGCCTCGGTTAACGCCACCGGGAGAATGACACTCGCTGAGTTCCTCACGTTAAGGGGTCGTCACACTTCAGTATTATTTGATCAGGGCCGGGGCGTCAAAAGCAGTGTTAGCTACACTTAGCTCAACGTTAGCCAGGCGAGCTAGCTAGTTGGCGGAGGTCTGTTCCAGGCCCCGAGCGCGCGGTTTGATTCCTCAACTCTCGTCATACATGTGTCCTGCAAGTGAACACGGAGCGAGAGCGGCATCGGTCAGAGTTCAGGCAAACACAACATGGCTGTTGGGAGTAATATTTAACTGTTCAACGTGAAGAGAGATCCACGCTTCACTTTTCACTGTATCTCCTCACGCCAGCTAACGTGCCATGGCCACTATTTACTTCCGCTTGTGGCTCTCGTTGGCGAAATCTCGCGAGAGGTAGACGGGCCTTCCTGTTTCCGTCAGTGACGTGATTGCATCCCTGCAAAACCATAGATATATATATAAAGGCCTTTATATATATCTATATGCAAAACCAATATCACCACAAACTGATGTAAAATCATGTTTTAATAGAAACATTATAACCTTCATAACATGGGTCAAAAATGACTCTTAATCAATTTTGTTATTTGTTATTTCATGCATGAGTGTTTCTTTACTATATGTTTTAAATAAATGTATTTGATCATTTTATATTCTAAGTATTCATTGAATATCTTGTTTTTGATGACCACAAACTATTAGTTCCCTTTTTCCTTTCTTACTTTGTAACCAAACCTAAATGTTGTATTTCTACATCACTACATGTGGCTACAACTAAAACTAGCTGTTAGCTAGTTAGCTTTTTTTCTGGCTAGCTAACCTAAGCTAGATCAACAAAATAAATGTCAAAATATAGAAATATATACTAAATAGTCTGATTGATATGCATTTGAAAATAAGCATTTGGTTTTTCTTTATCCAGAGTGTTAGTATGGCTGGGTACAATCATTTCTGATTTACAGTTGTAACGGTCATAAATATGCTGCATGAAGAACAAGATGAAGAAATGAGGAGGCAATTCTTGGTCTTGATTCTGAGTCTGATATCTCTGATGCTGGGAATCTAGACCACGTTCTACATGGTCAAGCTGGAGTTGTGTCTTGGAATTTGTCTTTCTTAAAGGAAGAGGATGAGTCTTCTTTGTCATTGAGAGGGATGCATAAAGAAGCTCATAAAAAGGAAATAAATCAATTAAAGTACATAAAATCTTCACAAGGAATTTTTATTCAAATCTGTGGCTTTGAACATGTTGAATCATTTCTTTATTGCAACATCAGTTTGAATTTACTTCCATCGCATGCAGTCAGAAACTTAAAACTCCTAAAAACAGACTAAAGATGTGATTTATAAACATATCCCCATTTTAATTTCTTTACATTGCAGTGTGATTGTACTTATATATGTTATCAACTGTGGCTTTGTAATATTCTTCTAAATACCACAACCACGCAACAACTCTTCTCCTGTAACATACACTAACCCTCTCCATAACATGCATAATGGACAGTAACAGTTGATCTGAAAAAACACTTATATTCACACAAACAGAATATAAAGCAAAATGACTGAAGACATTTTATGCAGATATATGGTGTGAAGAAATAGATATATATTTCCAGTGGCTAAAATACTTAGTTTATAGTGGTTCATTCCGGAAGATGAAATTACATTTTATATAAAAAAGTTATACAACTTTTTCCTTCAAATATATACGTTTACAGTATGTTCGGATTAAAATCATGTAATGCCATTTAATTGATTAAACAGAAGAAAAAAATAGAAGGATAACCTGTGAAAATAATTTGGCTTACAACACCATGAAAACATTTAAAACAATATATACATACATACAGTTAATTTCCAGTACATTCATGGTTGCCCTTGAACATCACCAGTGATTTGCTTTCTCATATTTGTGAAGGAAACAGTGTGTTTTATTATAATGTGTATGTGCGCATTATTTCATAAATGCATGTATTGTAACATAATAGGAGACCATTAAAGACCAGAGTTCTTGTTTCCATTCTCTATTTTGAATAGGATGAATGGAACGCGTAACAGTCCGAAACAAACTGCATGCGATTTAAACTAAAACACAAATTATATAAACACAAACATATTTATCATTACATACTTGGTCCATTACTACAGTTGTGTGCTCCTCCCTCACAAACATGAGGTGAGAAAAGTTTCTTGCCTGAGTAAAACCTCAGTCTGAGCTCTAAAAATCTAAAAACAGTGGAAGGTTTACTAAAAGCAGTGTATGTAACCCCACCGCACCAAACAATCACTAATCAGCACTTTAAAAGATGTACAGTATAGTTGACCTGGTGCTGAGGGATTCAGCATCTAGTTTTCCCTGTCGATGAGCTGCAGGTGAATGGGAGAGGCGGGGCAGAGCAGGCCATGGGTCTTCGCCTTGACGTCAGCGGTGAGAGGAGACGCCACGATGGTGAACTTCTGAATGAGCTGCACAAGAGGCCAAAGACAGAGGTCAGTCATACTGTACGACTCATTTCAATACTGACACATACAATTTGTGTGGGATCTGGTGAGTTTCTCTATACATTTTAAAGTCTTCACCTTATTATGTTATGATGGTACTTTTCAAATGTAAAAGCAAAAAGATCTGGAGTAGCACAGCTGGGAAAGATTTAAAACTTTTCCGGAACTGTGCGGGCTGTGGGATTTTGGAAGTGGCCAGTTATACTAATTTATGTTTGTATCATTCATACTATGATGATAAGAATAACTCTATTTAATGTTGAAGGAGTATGAGCATCATTCTGGGTCTGATTTAGATCATGACGACTCCCTAAAATGAAGACAAAGCGTCTTGATTGCCCCCTAGTGGCCAGCTGCTGCCCAGGTCATAAACCCTTCCTCCTCCATGTAAGCAGATGGGACATGGAGCCAATTAAAAAAGGTCAAAATACTTCAATTCCCAAATGCTGCTGATCAGACTATGGCTCCACATGATGGCAGCATTTGTATCATACATTCTTAAGCTTAGATCCTGGACGGTAAGAGGATTGGAGATTCCTCGTCCATCTATGTAAACAGTATTTGGCTTATCCTCTACACCTTTGCGGAGTGTTTTGGAATAGCTGTATGCATGACCCAATAATAAAAACATAATCCATATATTCATAGACAAGTCTGAGGACACTTTGTGAATGTGTGTGCCCCAGGGTGGATTCATATCCTACCCTTGTGAGGGCGAGATGCATCTCCAACTCTGCGATTCTCCTGCCGATGCAGCTCCTGATGCCATAGCCAAATGGAATGGAGCCAAAGTTGTCAACACGATCTGTGGAATCTTTCCTTATCCAGCGTTCTGGACAGAAGTCCAAAGCACCAGCGAAGCCCTCCTCGTCCATAGAGGTGGAGTAGTGACAAAGAGCCAACTGAGTCTGCACAGAAAACAGGGAAAACTTCAGTGGTGTTATGAAAACAGCTGGGCTATTGTACAAGCAGCTGTACAGGACAGAGAAAGAGATGTATGAGTAATGCAAGATCATGTTACATCTGGTTCCACTGTAATGTTTTTGGCTCGCTCATACGGTAAAACTTTCTCTTCGGCACATGCACACTCCTGAGGTCTTGCCTCTATTCGGTTTCTATCGTGCTTACCCCTTTGGGGATGAAGTATCCGCCCACCACCAAGTCATCCTGGGTAATCCTTCCGTTGCCTGGGAGAACTGGAAACAGCCTGCTCCCAGGGAGGGTTGCACAAAGACGGTTATTCAACAGCATTACACATTGATCTTCTTACAAAGGTTAATTATAAGAGAATTTGAAAGGCCTCACAGAGAGATAGATGCGTTTATGTGAACTTATTAAAGAAAGCCCCATGCAGATTCTTAACTTGGATAAAACTACGCACTAACCAACCAGGGAACAGTTAGAGAATAACAACTACAGATTAAAAATCAAGGCAATCTGCACCTGAGAGTCTCTTTGACCAGCCCCCTGATGAGAGGCAGACGGGGGACGTCTTCAGCTGTGGCGACGGCTCCAGGTCCCAGAGCCGCCGTCACTTCTGTGAAGATTTGCTCCTGCACATGAGGGTTCTGTGCCAACAGGTAGCAGGCCCAGGACAGAGTGAAGGACGTCTAAGAGGACAGACAAAAAGGAAATCATTACACATTTGGTTCTATACCATAGTAGTGGTGTTGGCAATCAAATCTCTGTGGAGATGTTGCCTTTTTTTTGGGGGACGTTTTGCAACAGTTTTGACTTTAACTGCATTTCAATCTGATATAAGAGTTTCTGAGATGTTGCGCAAGTGTTTTGAAACAGCTTGGAGGGAGAGGGGGCTAATTCCACATTATGAGCAGACACTCATGACCACTCCGCGGGCGGCAATCTCAGCCCTTTATTCCTCGTCTTACATCACCCATTCTCATCCACTCTCATTCAATAGTGCCTTGATTAAAGTCTCTCACGTGTCCCGCACTTAGACATTGCAGTAGTGATAAGAAACAATGAGGGTACTCTCACAGTACAGTAATCCTGATTAATTGGTAGATCAAGGAAATCAGACTGAATTTTAATAACAGTTCTACCTCCCTCAGTTCTTTCTAAATTTCCTTTACGACACATCTTTTGCTTTCGCGCTGTTGTCAGACACACCCTGATGGTTTTCATTTCCTCTTTTCTCCTTTTCAACCCACTCATTTCAGATATCTCACTGCTCTCAATTGCCCCATTCTTCCTTATGTCTGATTCACCACTCATTGACATTTAAATGTAACAGTTAAGGGCAGATTTGCAGATACTATGAAAATGGGATGACACCTCTCCTGTACTCACACAATATCTTTACAAACTGTTACCTATGCCTCGTCAGCCCAGCCCTCATCTTTCCATCTAACCTTTTTTACCCACGCCAAGGACACCAGCAAACATCACACTGAAAAGACCACAGAGGTCAGTCTCAGGTCAGTGTCTCCCAGCAGACTGATGATAGAAAGCGAATCTACCCATCTATATGCCCCTCCTCAGACCCTCCCTCCCATTGCGTCATCGCCCTCTCCCCAGCTTCCCAACTGGCTCCTAATCAACACCAGCTGGCACAGACGCTGGCAACACCTCAGACAAAGCCCGAGAGGAATCATATGACAAAAGCTCATCCGGACACCGCTCTACGGGACTCAGGGCCTCTTCCCTTCACCCCCCCCCCCCCCCACACACACACACACATCTTGTTTTTACCCCTCCCAAACACCCATTGTACACCCAACTCTTTATGTCCTCCTCCTTCTCCAGTCTTTTACTTTTACACTACAGCGTCCCTCTACCTCCGACTCACATCATTATTCTCCCCGCTCATCTCACCTCTGCCCAGTCTGTGCTGTAACTCTGTCTGTGGCTAACGTCTCCTGACAGCTCTTGTGTGCACTGGGTAGAGGCAAATGCACCAAGAGGTCGGGTAATGGCTCAGCTAAGTCGACCCCCTACCAGGACGTGGCCGTTGCAACATGTTCAACAAAAACACACACACCCTTTCATCCTGTGGCCCACTGCTCAGCACAAAACACTCTCCGCCCAATATTCGCATTAATTTGACAGTACCCAAAACAAATTAGGCAGTAACTGCGCACCATTGCACAGTGTTCACACACACACACAAACACACCTTTGAAACAGTTGTATAATCATGTTTGGTGGGTTTGGTTTGTTATTAGGCACCAGAGGTTTTAGTCCCATACTTAAACTTTCTTTTTTTATTTCAAATATTTTCTGTCTCTTGCTAAATTGCAGCGTATGGGTGTGACTGATGAGCCAACAGGCGGAGGCACCAGCGATGCAAAAGTAACATCCTGGGTCTAAATCTGACCCAGGATCTTAGCTCCATGTGAGCTTCCTTCTCCCTCCCAGTGTTTGCTGTGTTCTATAATCTACCAATTAAAAAAGGTGAAAAAAAATCGAATAAGGCAACGTTGGAACACACAACACAGATGTCTAGTAGGAAGAAAAAGAAAAAAAAAGACAAAGCCCTCTTGTGTGGATCTAACGGCAAACGGAGACAAACAACGAGAAACTAAATATGAGTGAGAACAGGTTTGTCAGTGGGATACGGTGTAACCCCACGATTCACTGCTCTGACCTGACGCTGGCACAGATACAGAGGCACGGGTTTGGCGCCAGAAACCCAACCTTTGAAACTCAACACTGACTCAGACACAGACACACACACATGTGCGACTCCCAGCCACTGCACCTTCTGCACCGCATCACCCCACTGCACGCATATCATCTAACACTTATGCATGAACACACCGTGTCCACACCGGCCAGCAGCATCTCTGTTACGTTGGCGTAGATCTCCTCTATGTTCATCTCCTTGGTGACGAGCATGTGCGTGAGCAGCCCCCCCTTCACCTCCTCTCCCCGCTCCAGCTTGGCCTCGATATCTTGGAGCCTCTTATCGACGTGGATACGGCCTGGGATCAGACGGAGACAGAGAAGGAGGGATGAATGGAGAAGGGGTGGAGGGAAGCAGGGGACGTGAGGGAGGGTAGTGAAGAAAAGAAAAGGAGCAGAGGGAAAAGGCTTATGTAAGAGGGACCCCTTACTCCCACAGTTCCATGGTGGAGCAGTACAGATTTATATGCAAATCAACATTCCTATCTATTAAAGACAGGCGATTTCTCAGAAAAACATGAACCCGACCTGTGCTTTACTGTTTCTAGTTTGCAGAGGACCACAGAGAGAGAATTATCTTTACACACTTAGGAGTATTTATATACTGACTCATTGGAATGGGAAAAAATACACTGTTGAAACTTAAGTTGATACATATTATCTTTTTTTATGTGTGGGAAAATAATCTTATGTGCCTTTTAAAAGTCTCAAAACGACTTAGTCACTCTTAAAGAGCCATTACACCAATTTCACACATGACAATCGATATATTTGTCAATGGGGGAAAGCTCCTCACTTTGTGAGAATAGTTGTGTAATGTGTTTTACAGTTGTCCTGGCAATGGGAGTACAAATTCATAACTAAGCCCTCGTAGAATGCCCAAAATATCTACGCACTGAATTTGAAGAGGCCATCCCAGGAGCTACAGAATTCCTCCCATGGCTTAGGGATGAGAGGTCGGAGCCACTTGGGGATGGCGCCGGCGTACATGGTCGTCTTAAAGGAGCTGAACATGAGGTTCAGTGCGCTGATGTAGTCTTGGGTTTCCCGGGGAATCTTGTTTTCCAAACAGCCAAGTCGACACTCGTACAGAATAGCTGCCACACCTGTAAAGACCAAAAGAAAAGGGAGAAGGAGACGGTTACAGTGTTTTTGTGTTGTGTGAAGATACAAAGCTGCAACAAGTATTATTCACCAGACCTAAACAGATGTAAACACATCAGTGGTCTGTGCCATTTTGCATCATGGTAACTTCTTTAGTTTGGGTAGCACCATGTGCCAAGTCTACTTTTGAGAGAATTGATAACCATGATTTTTTGGATTTTTCCTATCCATATCTCTTCCTGCATAACTTTAGTTTCTTCTGCCCGGTGTTCACTTCACCCACCTTCCATGGCATATTTGAAGAACATGTCGTTCACGTTGAAGACCGTTGCTCCGTCAGGCGAGCGGCTCCGCAAAGTATAAACCCTCTTGATCAGGTCGTCCACCACTTGGTTCACGTCATCGGAGAAGACCGCCACGTCCCGGGGACGCATGATGAGCTGTCTGAGCACCCCCCGCATCTTCAGCCACTGCTCCCCCTCACTGGAAAACAGGTGACTAGGTGAATTTTTGGCATTCCCATGCAAGCATTCATTGACAAAAAGAGAAAACATCCTAGCAGTTGAGAAGGCTGATAGTGGTATTAATGAAACCTGGGGAAAGTACAACATCTCAGTTTAAATGCTGACAGGCTTGTGCACTAGAAGTCGGCTGATCCTGGATATGTAGCCCACACACACACACATTAAGTCCCATCTACACGTTAGAAATTAAAGTGGTCACCCTGAAAAACCCCTAAGTCATTTATTTCATTCCGACTCAGGAGGTCAAAGGCTGCAGGAGACTCACGCTGAGATTAGGCCAGTGGCTCTTCCACTCATGTCTCTGTACTCCTTCCATGACTCCATGTTCGCTCTCTGAGGGGCCGGGCCCTCGGCCCTAAGCACCTGAGCCAACAGGTCCCGGTCTGCGATCGAGACCACCATCTGAGGTCCAAATCGGGACTTGAAAATCTTCCCATACAACTTCCTGTGGTCCATCTATAAAGCAGAAGAGAAAACAACAAGGCAATGGACACATTTCTTCGTTCATGTCACATAAATGGCTTTTGGAAATGGGAGAAAATCCAGCAGTGACTTCACTCCATGAAAGTGACCCAGCTTTTCTACAATCAAAATGTAATTATGAACACATGCTGGTAAATCCAGATTATAGCAAAGTAGTCTCTAAATGTATTATTAAATACTTTAAAACAGTCTGATCTGATTCCAGCAGACAAAGCCCATTCACATATTAACCAATTCAATCTTGTTGTTTCAGCGACCGTTTAAAGGGAAATTAAATGTTAAGAAAGATTGTTTCCATAAGCAACTATCCAACTGATCTCGACTTCAAATAAAAAAATTTAAAAAATAATAAATGTCCTTTCTATTATTATATTGCATATTGAAAAACATTCACCCTAACAACAATAGGTAATAGAGAAAAATCCCCCTGATTAAAATCGGATACCAATAATCAATAAGATAAAAGTTGTGGAATGGGGGGAACACAAACACAGCCCTTTCTTACAAAAGATGTGTCACGAAACAAAATGTGAGATTGTCAGTTTGTGTCAACTTTCATCAATAAGGACTTGTCCTGCAGGTCAAGAACATATGTAACAAAACCTATTATGAAACCTTTCTCACTGGTAAAAACTGGACAGAGGTTTTGTACTGTCTCATCGTTTGAGACCTCTGGACAAGATCGTTTCAGAACTAGTTCATCTTCTGCAGCTTGTGTGGGAGAAAATACTGTCAGTGATTTATGCAACTCACTTGATGACCATTCCCAAACTCGTGCAGTGGAGTGGAAAACCTTAACCACAGACCAGACCTGAATTTCCCTCGGGATTAATAAAGCATCCATCGATCTATCTATCTAGACCTCTGGTGCGCTTTTACGCAACGGTCTGTGCCACTTTACGCATGGGCGGGCATATTTTTTATAGAGAAAACACAGGTAAAAAACGCGATTAAACTCCAAACACATCATTACCTGTATTTCATGGATTCTGCTGAACCCGTCTCTCCAGAAGAACTCGACCAGGTTGGATAGGGTGCTCGGTCCCGGCATCTCCTTCAGACTCTTCACTTTCTCACCGACGTTCGCCGGTGTGACCAGACGCTGGCCCATGGCCTCCTCTTCGGCCGTGGAGATCCCCAATGCTTCGCTGGCTGCAGACTTGTGTAACGCGCGTAAAGTGAACAGCTGCTTATTCAGCCACTCGCCCTGAAGGCTCGTCCTGGAGACTGTTGCAAAACTTTTCAGGAATGCCATGGTGACAAGTCTCCTCGGTTTTCTTCGTGTGTCAAATGGGGAAAAAACAAAATGTTTCGGTGTCTTCTGCAGAGTCTGACAAAAGCGCAAAGACTTTTAGTTTTGCAAATGCATGTTCCCCCGGTGCACGTGTAGAAACGACCGTCCTTCTCTTCCAGACCTGTGTGCTTGTGCTGCTGTACTTTTAGTTGGGCTTTTATTGAGGGATCGTTTTTTTTAAATGTGGCTTGTACAACCGCAGGAGTGGACGAGGATTGGATGTTCGCTCAGAGAGAAGGGAGGGATAACTCTGGATTCGGCTGTGGGCGTTTCCACATCCCGAAAAAGAGCTGCAGAGTCCATTCTTCTCAACGTGCAAGTGCCACAGTTACATCACACCAATCAATCCCCCCCCCCCCCCCCCAAACAAACACACACACACACACACACAAAGTCTTTGTGTTTTGCCAAAGATTAATAGCGATTACCTGTAACATGAAGCCAAACCTCATTATCACCATGATCAGTCATATGTAACAAAAGGACCCCCCCCCCCCACACACACACACACACTGTCTTCTTTCATGTGGTAAGCCAATAACCAGTTGTTAACACACTCACTGGTCTGTAAATGTTTAGCAAGCTACACTTTAAAGGAGCTCTGATGGACCGTGTACAGTCTGCAAGAGGCGCAGGGCTTATCTCAGTGTGGAGCTAACACAGGCATGAGATTCATGTGGAACATTTCTCCTAAACCTGATGGCCAATTCAGCCCCTTTCCAATAGAGATGAATGTTGCACCAGGGCTAGATGGCTCAAATGTGAAATATTTGCACGTTATTCATGTATCTGTGTCAGGAAGCACTAGCGCTGTCATTAACTTTGGCCAAACTTTTGGTGTGATATTCTTATAGTGGATTTCTAAACTTAAAATTGCCTTTATTTACAATTCAGAGATAAAACGCACTGAGTTAAACCTATGTTAAGGTACAAAAGACAATCAACAGTTATATATCTCACAAAAAAGAACACTCTTTTTTACATTTTACACTGTCAAACATTTTATTGCGTCTCTGTCTATTCCCTGACCCCTCTCCTCCATATCTCCGCCACCATGCGCGTTTGAATCAACCTTGAAAGTTTGGGTCGTCCCAGGCCAATGAGCTTAAACTCTTTCCTTAGAACTCTTTCCTGAGTTCTGAGTTCTGTGGAAAGAGTTTAAGCTCATTGGCCTGGGACGAGTTTTGTCCTCAATTCAGTCTACAAAGCAAAAACAGTCTCATAATGCTACGAGTATTTACTGAGCCAGATCAATACTCAGCCGTTGAGGGTGTTGGTCTGGGAGTGTGATGTTTTCGGCCAGTGGTGACTGTCAAATCGAATTCCTGACAGGATAAACTCTGGTTTTGAATGCAGCCATTATTTTGTCTGGAATAGGTGCACCAAACATTTAACTGGTGTGTCCCCATGTTTGATCCGAGTCGTGTCGCTTCCTCTTCTCATCTCCTCTACGGAGTTTACTCACACACCGAAGCAGGTGAGGCAGCGATGAGGGAGAAGAGGAGGTGAACGGGGTGATGCAAGTCCAACAGTGGAAACACAAAGTGTGAATACAGAGTTTCCACAACAGATAAAAGCTGTTAAACAATGACCGTTGGTTTGTGCCGGGTCCGAGTCTCTGTCTGAGTGTCCTCCCTCCACGCTGCTGCTGCACGCTCAGATGTATATGACACACAGACTTCAATTCTAGAATCATCTCTTCTTGTTAAATATTATATTTTCCTAATGTGACACGTTTTGATGGTTCAAAAGTTTATCCCGTGTAAAAGAATAAATAATCCAAAGACTTCTTTTCCAAAAAACATTTAGCAACATTACAAAGTAAACTCTCTAACAATTCATATTAACTTACAATAACATCATGGGGCACAACCAGGAACACTAATCCGTAGTATCCACCGATTTATGTGAATTAAGGTTGTGATGTATAAACCTTTCAAATCTTTGCCACATTACCTCAAAAGCTGATTAACTCAGGTCAATTCGGGTTTCATTCTGAGAAAATGCAGTTCTGTGAAACCAGCTCAATCAGTTGATAAGCAACAGAGTAGGTATTTCGGTGTGAACGTCTCAGTCAGTGCATCTATTTTCTGAAGCGTTTGAACAGCGGATGAACGCCCTTGAGTTGGGAGGGTTTGCTGCCTCTGCTGTGATACTCCATGTAGACGGCGTCATCTGCACCGGACATGGAGCTCATGGTGCCCGTTCGCCTCGAGAACTGATAAGGAAGCAGAGAGAGATGACATTCGATAAGTTCGCCAATTCACAAAACAACAGTAAGCATGTAATAGTTTTCTGAGTAAGAGTTTGGCGAAGGTCTTCACCTGTGGTCGTGTGCCAAACTCCCCGGCCACCACTTCCTCCTCAGCGTCCAGGTCGGATGCAGCAAGGACCTTCATCAGCAGCTGCTGTTGCTCATCTCGGGTGGAAAACATCAAGTCTTCTTCTTCCATACCTGCCAACTTAGTGATGACCTATGACCCCCCATGGGAGGAGATCTGGATCAGAACATTGGCTTCTGGCAAATCAAATGAGGTGTCTCCAACCTGTCTGAGAGATGTGGAAATGCGATATTACCACTGTATCGATGTCATCACCGTGCATTTACTGTTTTATTGAAAGGCCTCGTCCAGTCTGAATTTCTCTTGTGTCAAGAGATCTGAATCTTCGGCAAAGTGCAAATAGGATATAACCTGTCAGCAATCTAATTGTAAAAATTACCCCTGAACCAGTACAATACAAAAGTAGTACAGTGACTGAAAATCGATTTTACAATAACAGTTTATGTAATTTTTTTCAGAGAATGAAAGGAGGATAAAATCATTAAATCATCTATTTCAGATACGAGTATTGACTGAATTATTAATGTCTATGTGGACACACTGCTAAGAGGCTAGTACAGACATGGGCAAAGTACGGCCCACGGGCCGTATACGGCCCGTTGGGCTCTTTCATTTCCTAAGCCAATGAGCTTAAACTACAGTTATGTCCATAAATATTTGGATATTGAAACAATTTTCATTATTTTGGCTCTGTACATCACCACAATGGATTTTGAATGAAACAACAAAGATGTGCTTTAAGTGCAGACTGTGTGCTTTAATTTGAGGGTATTTACATCCTAATCAGGTGAACTGTGTAGGAATTACATCACATTTTATATGTGGAACCCCCCTATTTAAGGGGCCGAGAGTAATTGGACAATTGGTTGCTCAGCTGTTCCATGGCCAGGTGTGTGTTACTCCCTCCTTATTTCATTTACAAGGAGCAGATAAAAGGTCTAGAGCTCATTTCAAGTGTGGTATTTATGTTTGGAATCTGTTGCTGTCAACTCTAAATATGAAGTCCAAAGAGCTGTCACTATCAGTGAAGCAAGCCATCATTGGGCTGAAAAATCTAAACAAACCCATCAGAGAGATAGCAAAAACATAAGGTGTGGCCAAATCAACTGTTTGGTAGATTCTTAAAAACAAAGAATGCACTGGTGAGCTCAGCAACACCAAACGACCCGGAAAGCCACGGAAAACCACTGTGGTAAATGTCAAAAGTATTATTTCCCTGGTGAAGAAAAACCCCTTCACAACAGTTGGCCAGATCAAGAACACTCTCCAGGAGGTAGGGGTATCCGTGTCAAAGTCAATAATCAAGTGAAGACTTCACCAGAGTAAATACAGTGGGTTCACCACAAGATGTAAACCATTGGTGAGCCTCAAAAACAGGAAGACCAGATTAGAGTTTGCCAAACGACATTTAAAAGAGCTGAAAAGCTGAAAGTCTACACTTAACGCACATCTTGATTGTTGCATTTCAAATCCATTGTGGTGGTGTACGGAGCCAAAATTATGACAATTCTGTCAATATCCAAATATTTATGGACCTAACTGTATTTACTGAGTTCCCACAATGCACATATTTGACCAACCAAGCCGTAGGTACAGCCCTTCAAGGGGAAATTAGTCTGGCAGCCTGCACCAGGCACCAGGCTCTCGATGCAGGTGTGTGGTTTTTTTGGAATATCTTAAACAAAACCAAATAAACCTGAACAAACTCTCACCTCTCACTGTCCCCATATTTTACTAATGCCAAATCCCCAATAGGATCAAAGTCTTATCCTCAATTCAGTCTACAAAGCAAAAACAGTCTCATAATGCTACGATTCTTTACTGAGCCAGATTAAAACTCAGCCGTGGAGGGTGTTGGTCTGGGAGTGTGATGTTTTCGGCCAGTGGTGACTCTCAAATCGAATTCCTGACAGGATAAACTCTGGTTTTGAATGCAGCCATTATTTTGTCTGGAATAGGTGCACCAAACATTTAACTGGTGTGTCCCCGTGTTTGATCCGAGTCGTGTCGCTTCCTCTTCTCATCTCCTCTACGGAGTTTACTCACACACCGAAGCAGGTGAGGCAGCGATGAGGGAGAAGAGGAGGTGAACGGGTTGATGCAAGTCCAACAGTGGAAACACAAAGTGTGAATACAGAGTTTCCACTGCAGATCAAAGCTGTTAAACAATGAGTGTGGGTTTGTGCCGGGTCTGAGTCTCTGTCTGATTCTCCTCCCTCCACGCTCATGCTGCACGCTCAGATGTATATGACACACAGACTTCAATTCTAGAATCATCTCTTCTTGTTAAATATTATATTTCCCTAATGTGACACGTTTTGATGGTTCAAAACTTTAATCCTGTGTAAAAAAGTTAATAATCCAAAGACTTCTTTTCCAAAAAACATTTGGCAACATTACAAAGTAAACTCTCTAACAAATCATATTAACTTACAATAACATCATGGGGCACAACCAGGAACACAGATCTGTAGTATCCACCGATTTATGTGAATTAAGGTTGTGATGTATAAACCTTTCAAATCTTTGCCACATTAACTCAAAAGCTGATTAACTCAGGTCAATTCGGGTTTCATTCTGAGAAAATGCAGTTCTGTGAAACCAGCTCAATCAGTTGATAAGCAACAGAGTAGGTATTTCGGTGTGAACGTCTCAGTCAGTGCATCTATTTTCTGAAGCGTTTGAACAGCGGATGAACGCCCTTGAGTTGGGAGGATTTGCTGCCTCTGCTGTGATACTCCATGTAGACGGCGTCATCTGCACCGGACATGGAGCTCATGGTGCCCGTTCGCCTCGAGAACTGATAAGAAAGCAGCGAGAGAGATGACATTCGATTAGTTCGACAATTCACAAAAACTACAGTAAGCATGTTAGAGTTTTCTGAGTAAGAGTTTGGCGAAGGTCTTCACCTGTTGTCGTGTGCCAAACTCCCCGGACACCACTTCCCCCTCAGCGTCCAGGTCGGACGCAGCAAGGACCTTCATCAGCAGCTGCTGTTGCTCATCTCGGGTGGAAAACATCAAGTCTTCTTCTTCCATACCGGCCAACTTAGTGATGACCTATGACCCCCCATGGGAGGAGATCTGGATCAGAACATTGGCTTCTGGCAAATCAAATGAGGTGTCTCCAACCTGTTTGAGAGATGTGGAAATGCGATATTACCACTGTATCGATGTCATCACCGTGCATTTACTGTTTTATGGAAAGGCCACGTCCAGTCTGAATTTCTCTTGTGTCAAGAGATCTGAATCTTCGGCAAAATGCAAATAGAATATAACCTGTCAGCAATATAGTTGTAAAAATTACCCCTGAACCAGTACAATACAAAAGTAGTACCGTTACTGAAAATCGACTTTGTTTTACAATAACATTTTATGTAATTTTTCAGAGAATGAAAGAAGGATAAAATCATTAAATCATCTATTTCAGATACGAGTATTGACTGAATTATTAACGTCTATGTGGACACACTGCTAAGAGGCTAGTACAGACATGGGCAAAGTACGGCCCATTGGGCTCTTTAATCCGGCCCGCCGAACTTTTCGAAGTAAATATATATTTTTTTAAACTAACAATTTAGTAGCACTTGAATTGCACTTTGTTATAGCACTTTGTAATTTTGCTTTATTTTTTAAGAAATTGTACTTTCTTGCTTCTTGTGGTTCTGGGGTTGTATCCTCAGGGTTGAATGCACTTATAGTAAGACGCTTTGGATAAAAGCGTCTTACAATAAGTGCATTTTCGCTTGGCCTTGTGAGCCCTTCCGTAAAATGAGCGGATCAAGGAGGCGAAAAGTGGACAATAAGTGCAGACTGTTTAACATGGAGTGGACAACAAAAACTTTGTCACTTAAATCCAATCGAAAGCTGTATGCCTGATATGCCGAGAGTACAACATCAGCCGTCGCTTTGCTACAAAGCATGCTAACTACGCTAGCAAGCAGTCAACGCAAGAACGGGCGTCCACAGCTCAGAGGTTGGCTGAGTATTTGTTAAATTGCCTTGCAAATAAATGCTTTATAGACTCGATTCAGTCTACAAAGGAATAACAGTCTCATAATGCTACGAGTCTTTACTGAGCCAGATTAAAACTCATCCGTTGAGGGTGTTGGTCTGGGAGTGTGATGTTTTCGGCCAGTGGTGACTGTCAAATCAAATTCCTGACAGGATAAACTCTGGTTTTGAATGCAGCCATTATTTTGTCTGGAATAGGTGCACCAAACATTTAACTGGTGTGTCCCCATGTTTGATCCGAGTCGTGTCGCTTCCTCTTCTCATCTCCTCTACGGAGTTTACTCACACACCAAAACAGGTGAGGCAGCGATGAGGGAGAAGAGGAGGTGAACGGGGTGATGCAAGTCCAACAGTGGAAACACAAAGTGTGAATACAGAGTTTCCACTGCAGATCAAAGCTGTTAAACAATGAGTGTTGGTTTGTGCCGGGTCCGAGTCTCTGTCTGAGTGTCCTCCCTCCACGCTGCTGCTGCACGCTCAGATGTATATGACACAAAGACTTCAATTCTAGAATCATCTCTTCTTGTAAAATATTATATTTCCCTAATGTGACACGTTTTGATGGTTCAAAACTTTAATCCTGTGTAAAAAAGTTAATAATCCAAAGACTTCTTTTCCAAAAAACATTTTGCAACATTACAAAGTAAACTCTCTAACAATTCATATTAACTTACAATAACATCATGGGGCACAACCAGGAACACCGATCCGTAGTATCCACCGATTTATGTGAATTAAGGTTGTGATGTATAAACCTTTCAAATCTTTGCCACATTACCTCAAAAGCTGATTAACTCAGGTCAATTCGGGTTTCATTCTGAGAAAATGCAGTCCTGTGAAACCAGCTCAATCAGTTGATAAGCAACAGAGTAGGTATTTCGGTGTGAACGTCTCAGTCAGTGCATCTATTTTCTGAAGCGTTTGAACAGCGGATGAACGCCCTTGAGTTGGGAGGATTTGCTGCCTCTGCTGTGATATTCCATGTAGACGGCGTCATCTGCACCGGACATGGAGCTCATGGTGCCCGTTCGCCTCGAGAACTGATAAGGAAGCAGAGAGAGATGACATTCGATTAGTTCGACAATTCACAAAAACAACAGTTAGCATGTAATAGTTTTCTGAGTAAGAGTTTGGCGAAGGTCTTCACCTGTGGTCGTGTGCCAAACTCCCCGGCCACCACTTCCTCCTCGGCGTCCAGGTCGGACGCAGCAAGGACCTTCATCAGCAGCTGCTGTTGCTCATCTCTTGTGGAAAACATCAAGTCTTCTTCTTCCATACCTGCCAACTTAGTGATGACCTATGAAAGAGGAGGAACAAGCCAAATTAGAACCAGTATTTTTAACGAGAACAGAAATGGGTGTCACATAAATAAAGATCCAGGATCACAGCACAAAGATTTTCTTATTCATAAAGATTTTCCATTCCTCCTGCAGAACATTAATTTGAAATTGTAATGGCTGAAGGCTATTTTACATATTTATAACAAAGACAAGTCTAGATAAAATGTTGTTTTCACCAAGTTTGTCATTTTGTCAATCAACTTTAGCTCCATTTCTCTAAATCAGTGGTCTTCAACAGGGGGTCAGTGACCCCTAGGGGGTCCGCGGGGGTAATGCAGGGGGGTCGCGAAACATATGCACAACACTGTAGAGTACAGCCACTGCAGAGGGGCTGAAGAGCCGCGCTCGGCTCCAGAGCCGCGGGATGACAACCCCTGTGCGGAACCGAAATTGTATGGTGTATTGGACGTTTTAGTGTCTCCTGTGGCAGCGGTGTCCATCCCTTTTAGCTGTCCTCTGGAAACACTTTTGTTGTGTTGTCACCTCTATTTGCTGCGGGTTCGTCTATTTGCAGCGCGTGTGTCTATTTGCAGCGCGTTTCTGTAATGTGTTGTGTTGTGAAATTGATGAAGATGTTTTCTTACTTTGCTTGTGTTTTGTCAACTTGCATGTGTTTTGTCAACTTGCATGTGTTTTCTTAAGTTGCTGTTCGTTGAGCTCTCAGGGCCACCGTAGGAATCTGTTGCTGTCAACTCTAAATATGAAGTCCAAAGAGCTGTCACTATCAGTGAAGCAAGCCATCATTGGGCTGAAAAATCTAAACAAACCCATCAGAGAGATAGCAAAAACATAAGGTGTGGCCAAATCAACTGTTTGGTAGATTCTTAAAAACAAAGAATGCACTGGTGAGCTCAGCAACACCAAACGACCCGGAAAGCCACGGAAAACCACTGTGGTAAATGTCAGAAGAATTATTTCCCTGGTGAAGAAAAACCCCTTCCCAACAGTTGGCCAGATCAAGAACACTCTCCAGGAGGTAGGGGTATCCGTGTCAAAGTCAATAATCAAGTGAAGACTTCACCAGAGTAAATACAGTGGGTTCACCACAAGATGTAAACCATTGGTGAGCCTCAAAAACAGGAAGACCAGATTAGAGTTTGCCAAACGACATTTAAAAGAGCCTGTACAGTTCTGGAACAACAACCTATGGACAGATGAGACTGATGGGAAGAGAAGAGTATGGAGAAGGGAAGGAACTGCTCATGATCAAAAGCATACCACCTCATCACTGAAGCATGGTGGAGGTAGTGTTATGGTGTGGGCATGTATGGCTGCCAATGGAACTGGTTCCCTTGTATTTTTGATGACGTGACTGCTGACAAAAGCAGTAAGATGAATTCTGAAGTGTTTCGGGCAATATTATCTGCTCATATTCAGCCAAATGCTTCAGAACTCATTGGACGGCTCTACACAGTGCAGATGGACAATGACCCGAAGCATACTGCGAAAGCCACCGAAGAGTTTTTTAAGGTAAAGAAGTGGAATGTTCTGCAATGGCCAAGTCAATCACCTGACCTGAATCCAATTGAGCATGCATTTCACTTGCTGATGACAAAACTGAAGGGGAAATGCCCCAAGAACAAGCAGGAACTGAACACAGTCGCAGTAGAGGCCTGGTAGAGCACCACCAGGTACGAAACCCAGCGTCTGGTGATGTCAATGGGTTCCAGACTTCAGGCTGTCATTGACTGCAACGGATTTGCAACCAAGTATTAAAAGTGACAATTACATTCATGATTATGTTAGTTTGTCCAATTACTTTTGGGCCCTTAAAAAGGGGGTGCAACATATAAACTGTGTTGTAATTCCTACACCGTTCACCTGATTTGGATGTAAATACCTTCAAATTAAAGCTGAAAGTCTACACTTAACGCACATCTTGATTGTTGCATTTCAAATCCATTGTGGTGGTGTACGGAGCCAAAATTATGACATTTCTGTCAATATCCAAATATTTATGGACCTAACTGTATTTACTGAGTTCCCACAATGCACATATTTGACCAACCAAGCCGTAGGTAGAGCCCTTCAAGGGGAAATTAGTCTGGCAGCCTGCACCAGGCACCAGGCTCTCGATGCAGGTGTGTGGTTTTTTTGGAATATCTTAAACAAAACCAAATAAACCTGAACAAACTCTCACCTCTCACTGTCCCCATATTTTACTAATGCCAAATCCCCAATAGGATCAAAGTCTTATCCTCAATTCAGTCTACAAAGCAAAAACAGTCTCATAATGCTACGATTCTTTACTGAGCCAGATTAAAACTCAGCCGTGGAGGGTGTTGGTCTGGGAGTGTGATCTTTTCGGCCAGTGGTGACTGTCAAATCGAATTCCTGACAGGATAAACTCTGGTTTTGAATGCAGCCATTATTTTGTCTGGAATAGGTGCACCAAACATTTAACTGGTGTGTCCCCGTGTTTGATCCGAGTCGTGTCGCTTCCTCTTCTCATCTCCTCTACGGAGTTTACTCACACACCGAAACAGGTGAGGCAGCGATGAGGGAGAAGAGGAGGTGAACGGGGTGATGCAGGTCCAACAGTGGAAACACAAAGTGTGAATACAGAGTTTCCACAACAGATCAAAGCTGTTAAACAATGAGCGTTGGTTTGTGCCGGGTCCGAGTCTCTGTCTGATTGTCCTCCCTCCACGCTCATGCTGCACGCTCAGATGTATATGACACACAGACTTCATTCTAGAATCATCTCTTCTTGTAAAATATTATATTTCCCTAATGTGACACGTTTTGATGGTTCAAAACTTTAATCCTGTGTAAAAAAGTTAATAATCCAAAGACTTCTTTTCCAAAACACATTTGGCAACATTACAAAGTAAACTCTCTAACAATTCATATTAACTTACAATAACATCATGGGGCACAACCAGGAACACTGATCTGTAGTATCCACCGATTTATGTGAATTAAGGTTGTGATGATTAAACCTTTCAAATCTTTGCCACATTAACACAAAAGCTGATTAACACAGGTCAATTCGGGTTTCATTCTGAGAAAATGCAGTTCTGTGAAACCAGCTCAATCAGTTGATAAGCAACAGAGTAGGTATTTCGGTGTGAACGTCTCAGTCAGTGCATCTATTTTCTGAAGCGTTTGAACAGCGGATGAACGCCCTTGAGTTGGGAGGATTTGCTGCCTCTGCTGTGATATTCCATGTAGACGGCGTCATCTGCACCGGACATGGAGCTCATGGTGCCCGTTCGCCTCGAGAACTGATAAGGAAGCAGAGAGAGATGACATTCGATTAGTTCGACAATTCACAAAAACAACAGTAAGCATGTTAGAGTTTTCTGAGTAAGAGTTTGGCGAAGGTCTTCACCTGTTGTCGTGTGCCAAACTCCCCGGACACCACTTCCCCCTCAGCGTCCAGGTCGGAAGCAGCAAGGACCTTCATCAGCAGCTGCTGTTGCTCATCTCGGGTGGAAAACATCAAGTCTTCTTCTTCCATACCTGCCAACTTAGTGATGACCTATGACCCCCCATGGGAGGAGATCTGGATCAGAACATTGGCTTCTGGCAAATCAAATGAGGTGTCTCCAACCTGTTTGAGAGATGTGGAAATGCGATATTACCACTGTATCGATGTCATCACCGTGCATTTACTGTTTTATTGAAAGGCCACGTCCAGTCTGAATTTCTCTTGTGTCAAGAGATCTGAATCTTCGGCAAAATGCAAATAGAATATAACCTGTCAGCAATATAGTTGTAAAAATTACCCCTGAACCAGTACAATACAAAAGTAGTACCGTTACTGAAAATCGACTTTGTTTTACAATAACATTTTATGTAATTTTTCAGAGAATGAAAGGAGGATAAAATCATTAAATCATCTATTTCAGATACGAGTATTGACTGAATTATTGTCTATGTGGACACACTGCTAAGAGGCTAGTACAGACATGGGCAAAGTACGGCCCATTGGGCTCTTTAATCCGGCCCGCCGAACTTTTCCAAGTAAATATATTTTTTTTTAAACTAACAATTTAGTAGCACTTGAATTGCACTTTGTTATAGCACTTTGTAGTTTTACTTTATTTTTTAAGAAATTGTACTTTCTTGCTTCTTGTGGTTCTGGGGTTGTATCCTCAGGGTTGAATGCACTTATAGTAAGACGCTTTGGATAAAAGCGTCTTACAATAAGTGCATTTTCGCTTGGCCTTGTGAGCCCTTCCGTAAAATGAGCGGATCAAGGAGGCGAAAAGTGGACAATAAGTGCAGACTGTTTAACATGGAGTGGACAACAAAATACTTTGTCACTTAAATCCAATCGAAAGCTGTATGCCTGATATGCCGAGAGTACAACATCAGCCGTCGCTTTGCTACAAAGCATGCTAACTACGCTAGCAAGCAGTCAACGCAAGAACGGGCGGCCACAGCTCAGAGGTTGGCTGAGTATTTGTTAAATTGCCTTGCAAATAAATGCTTTATAGACTCGATTCAGTCTACAAAGGAATAACAGTCTCATAATGCTACGAGTCTTTACTGAGCCAGATTAAAACTCATCCGTGGAGGGTGTTGGTCTGGGAGTGTGATGTTTTCGGCCAGTGGTGATTGTCAAATCAAATTCCTGACAGGATAAACTCTGGTTTTGAATGCCGCCATTATTTAGTCTGGAATAGGTGCACCAAACATTTAACTGGTGTGTCCCCGCGTTTGATCCGAGTCGTGTCGCTTCCTCTTCTCATCTCCTCTACGGAGTTTACTCACACACCGAAACAGGTGAGGCAGCGATGAGGGAGAAGAGGAGGTGAACGGGGTGATGCAAGTCCAACAGTGGAAACACAAAGTTTGAATACATAGTTTCCACAACAGATCAAAGCTGTTAAACAATGAGCGTTAGTTTGTGCCAGGGCCGAGTCTCTGTCTGAGTGTCCTCCCTCCACGCTGCTGCTGCACGCTCAGATGTATATGACACACAGACTTCAATTCTAGAATCATCTCTTCTTGTTAAATATTATATTTTCCTAATGTGACACGTTTTGATGGTTCAAAAGTTTATCCTGTGTAAAAGAATAAATAATCCAAAGACTTCTTTTCCAAAAACCATTTAGCAACATTACAAAGTAAACTCTCTAACAAATCATATTAACTTACAATAACATCATGGGGCACAACCAGGAACACTGATCTGTAGTATCCACCGATTTATGTGAATTAAGGTTGTGATGTATAAACCTTTCAAATCTTTGCCACATTCACTCAAAAGCTGATTAACTCAGGTCAATTCGGGTTTCAAAAAGAGAAAATGCAGTTCTGTGAAACCAGCTCAATCAGTTGATAAGCAACAGAGTAGGTATTTCGGTGTGAACGTCTCAGTCAGTCATCTATTTTCTGAAGCGTTTGAACAGCGGATGAACGCCCTTGAGTTGGGAGGATTTGCTGCCTCTGCTGTGATACTCCATGTAGACGGCGTCATCTGCACCGGACATGGAGCTCATGGTGCCCGTTCGCCTCGAGAACTGATAAGGAAGCAGAGAGAGATGACATTCGATTAGTTCGACAATTCACAAAAACAACAGTAAGCATGTTAGAGTTTTCTGAGTAAGAGTTTGGCGAAGGTCTTCACCTGTGGTCGTGTGCCAAACTCCCCGGACACCACTTCCTCCTCAGCGTCCATGTCGGACGCAGCAAGGACCTTCATCAGCAGCTGCTGTTGCTCATCTCGGGTGGAAAACATCAAGTCTTCTTCTTCCATACCGGCCAACTTAGTGATGACCTATGACCCCCCATGGGAGGAGATCTGGATCAGAACATTGGCTTCTGGCAAATCAAATGAGGTGTCTCCAACCTGTCTGAGAGATGTGGAAATGCGATATTACCACTGTATCGATGTCATCACCGTGCATTTACTGTTTTATTGAAAGGCCTCGTCCAGTCTGAATTTCTCTTGTGTCAAGAGATCTGAATCTTCGGCAAAATGCAAATAGAATATAACCTGTCAGCAATATAGTTGTAAAAATTACCCCTGAACCAGTACAATACAAAAGTAGTACCGTTACTGAAAATCGACTTTGTTTTACAATAACACTTATGTAATTTTTCAGAGAATGAAAGGAGGATAAAATCATTAAATCATCTATTTCAGATACGAGTATTGACTGAATTATTAACGTCTATGTGGACACACTGCTAAGAGGCTAGTACAGACATGGGCAAAGTACGGCCCATTGGGCTCTTTAATCCGGCCCGCCGAACTTTTCCAAGTAAATATATTTTTTTTTAAACTAACAATTTAGTAGCACTTGAATTGCACTTTGTTATAGCACTTTGTAATTTTGCTTTATTTTTTAAAAATTGTACTTTCTTGCTTCTTGTGGTTCTGGGGTTGTATCCTCAGGGTTGAATGCACTTAAAGTAAGACGCTTTGGATAAAAGCGGCTTACTATAAGTGCATTTTCGCTTGGCCTTGTGATCCCTTCCGTAAAATGAGCGGATCAAGGAGGCGAAAAGTGGACAATAAGTGCAGACTGTTTAACATGGAGTGGACAACAAAATACTTTGTCACTTAAATCCAATCGAAAGCTGTATGCCTGATATGCCGAGAGTACAACATCAGCCGTCGCTTTGCTACAAAGCATGCTAACTACGCTAGCAAGCAGTCAACGCAAGAACGGGCATCCACAGCTCAGAGGTTGGCTGAGTATTTGTTAAATTGCCTTGCAAATAAATGCTTTGTAGACTCGATTCAGTCTACAAAGCAAAAACAGTCTCATAATGCTACGAGTCTTTACTGAGCCAGATTAAAACTCATCCGTTGAGGGTGTTGGTCTGGGAGTGTGATGTTTTCGGCCAGTGGTGACTGTCAAATCGAATTCATGACAGGATAAACTCTGGTTTTGAATGCAGCCATTATTTTGTCTGGAATAGGTGCACCAAACATTTAACTGGTGTGTCCCCATGTTTGATCCGAGTCGTGTCGCTTCCTCTTCTCATCTCCTCTACGGAGTTTACTCACACACCAAAACAGGTGAGGCAGCGATGAGGGAGAAGAGGAGGTGAACGGGGTGATGCAAGTCCAACAGTGGAAACACAAAGTGTGAATACAGAGTTTCCACTGCAGATCAAAGCTGTTAAACAATGAGTGTTGGTTTGTGCCGGGTCCGAGTCTCTTTCTGAGTGTCCTCCCTCCACGCTGCTGCTGCACGCTCAGATGTATATGACACACAGACTTCAATTCTAGAATCATCTCTTCTTGTTAAATATTATATTTTCCTAATGTGACACGTTTTGATGGTTCAAAAGTTTATCCCGTGTAAAAGAATAAATAATCCAAAGACTTCTTTTCCAAAAAACATTTAGCAACATTACAAAGTAAACTCTCTAACAATTCATATTAACTTACAATAACATCATGGGGCACAACCAGGAACACTAATCCGTAGTATCCACCGATTTATGTGAATTAAGGTTGTGATGTATAAACCTTTCAAATCTTTGCCACGTTACCTCAAAAGCTGATTAACTCAGGTCAATTCAGGTTTCAAAAAGAGAAAAGGCAGTTCTGTGAAACCAGCTCAATCAGTTGATAAGCAACAGAGTAGGTATTTCGGTGTGAACGTCTCAGTCAGTGCATCTATTTGCTGAAGCGTTTGAACAGCGGATGAACGCCCTTGAGTTGGGAGGGTTTGCTGCCTCTGCTGTGATATTCCATGTAGACGGCGTCATCTGCACCGGACATGGAGCTCATGGTGCCCGTTCGCCTCGAGAACTGATAAGGAAGCAGAGAGAGATGACATTCGATAAGTTGGACAATTCACAAAAACAACAGTTAGCATGTAATAGTTTTCTGAGTAAGAGTTTGGCGAAGGTCTTCACCTGTGGTCGTGTGCCAAACTCCCCGGCCACCACTTCCTCCTCGGCGTCCAGGTCGGACGCAGCAAGGACCTTCATCAGCAGCTGCTGTTGCTCATCTCTTGTGGAAAACATCAAGTCTTCTTCTTCCATACCTGCCAACTTAGTGATGACCTATGAAAGAGGAGGAACAAGCCAAATTAGAACCAGTATTTTTAACGAGAACAGAAATGGGTGTCACATAAATAAAGATCCAGGATCACAGCACAAAGATTTTCTTATTCATAAAGATTTTCCATTCCTCCTGCAGAACATTAATTTGAAATTGTAATGGCTGAAGGCTATTTTACATATTTATAACAAAGACAAGTCTAGATAAAATGTTGTTTTCACCAAGTTTGTCATTTTGTCAATCAACTTTAGCTCCATTTCTCTAAATCAGTGGTCTTCAACAGGGGGTCCGTGACCCCTAGGGGGTCCGCGGGGGTAATGCAGGGGGGTCGCGAAACATATGCACAACACTGTAGAGTACAGCCACTGCAGAGGGGCTGAAGAGCCTTGCTCGGCTCCAGAGCCGCGGGATGACAACCCCTGTGCGGAACCGAAATTGTATGGTTTATTGGACGTTTTAGTGTCTCCTGTGGCAGCGGTGTCCATCCCTTTTAGCTGTCCTCTGGAAACACTTCTGTTGTGTTGTCGCCTCTATTTGCTGCGGGTTCGTCTATTTGCAGCGCGTGTGTCTATTTGCAGCGCGTTTCTGTAATGTGTTGTGTTGTGAAATTGATGAAGATGTTTTCTTACTTTGCTTGTGTTTTGTCAACTTGCATGTGTTTTGTCAACTTGCATGTGTTTTCTTAAGTTGCTGTTCGTTGAGCTCTCAGGGCCACCGTAGGAATCTGTTGCTGTCAACTCTAAATATGAAGTCCAAAGAGCTGTCACTATCAGTGAAGCAAGCCATCATTGGGCTGAAAAATCTAAACAAACCCATCAGAGAGATAGCAAAAACATAAGGTGTGGCCAAATCAACTGTTTGGTAGATTCTTAAAAACAAAGAATGCACTGGTGAGCTCAGCAACACCAAACGACCCGGAAAGCCACGGAAAACCACTGTGGTAAATGTCAGAAGAATTATTTCCCTGGTGAAGAAAAACCCCTTCACAACAGTTGGCCAGATCAAGAACACTCTCCAGGAGGTAGGGGTATCCGTGTCAAAGTCAATAATCAAGTGAAGACTTCACCAGAGTAAATACAGTGGGTTCACCACAAGATGTAAACCATTGGTGAGCCTCAAAAACAGGAAGACCAGATTAGAGTTTGCCAAACGACATTTAAAAGAGCCTGTACAGTTCTGGAACAACAACCTATGGACAGATGAGACTGATGGGAAGAGAAGAGTATGGAGAAGGGAAGGAACTGCTCATGATCTAAAGCATACCACCTCATCACTGAAGCATGGTGGAGGTAGTGTTATGGTGTGGGCATGTATGGCTGCCAATGGAACTGGTTCCCTTGTATTTTTGATGACGTGACTGCTGACAAAAGCAGTAAGATGAATTCTGAAGTGTTTCGGGCAATATTATCTGCTCATATTCAGCCAAATGCTTCAGGACTCATTGGACGGCTCTACACAGTGCAGATGGACAATGACCCGAAGCATACTGCGAAAGCCACCGAAGAGTTTTTTAAGGTAAAGAAGTGGAATGTTCTGCAATGGCCAAGTCAATCACCTGACCTGAATCCAATTGAGCATGCATTTCACTTGCTGATGACAAAACTGAAGGGGAAATGCCGCAAGAACAAGCAGGAACTGAACACAGTCGCAGTAGAGGCCTGGTAGAGCACCACCAGGTACGAAACCCAGCGTCTGGTGATGTCAATGGGTTCCAGACTTCAGGCTGTCATTGACTGCAACGGATTTGCAACCAAGTATTAAAAGTGACAATTACATTCATGATTATGTTAGTTTGTCCAATTACTTTTGGTCCCTTAAAAAGGGGGTGCAACATATAAACTGTGTTGTGATTCCTACACCGTTCACCTGATTTGAATGTAAATACCTTCAAATTAAAGCTGAAAGTCTACACTTAACGCACATCTTGATTGTTGCATTTCAAATCCATTGTGGTGGTGTACGGAGCCAAAATTATGACAATTCTGTCAATATCCAAATATTTATGGACCTAACTGTATTTACTGAGTTCCCACAATGCACATATTTGACCAACCAAGCCGTAGGTACAGCCCTTCAAGGGGAAATTAGTCTGGCAGCCTGCACCAGGCACCAGGCTCTCGATGCAGGTGTGTGGTTTTTTTGGAATATCTGAACAAACTCTCACCTCTCACTGTCCCCATATTTTACTAATGCCAAATCCCCAATAGGATCAAAGTCTTATCCTCAATTCAGACTACAAAGCAAAAACAGTCTCATAATGCTACAAGTCTTTACTGAGCCGGATTAAAACTCAGCCGTGGAGGGTGTTGGTCTGGGAGTGTGATGTTTTCGGCCAGTGGTGACTGTCAAATCGAATTCCTGACAGGATAAACTCTGGTTTTGAATGCAGCCATTATTTTGTCTGGAATAGGTGCACCAAACATTTAACTGGTGTGTCCCCATGTTTGATCCGAGTCGTGTCGCTTCCTCTTCTCATCTCCTCTACGGAGTTTACTCACACACCGAATTAGGTGAGGCAGCGATGAGGGTGAAGAGGAGGTGAAGGGGTTGATGCAAGTCCAACAGTGGAAACACAAAGTGTGAATACAGAGTTTCCACAACAGATCAAAGCTGTAAAACAATGAGCGTTGGTTTGTGCCAGGGCCGAGTCTCTGTCTGAGTGTCCTCCCTCCACGCTGCTGCTGCGCCCTCAGTTGTATATGACACACAAAGACTTCTTTTCCAAAAAACATTTAGCAACATCACATTTCAGCGTTAATGAGCATGGAGGCAGATCCCTGGCAAGATTAAACCTGCTGAACCAAAGACCTCCGACAACATATTATCAGGCAGCAACGCGTCTGGAGCTAGTGTATAAATAACGGAGACAATCTGCCACATGAACATAGAGGAAACACAAAGAGCGGGAAAGCACCTTAAAGCTGTAGCCCTGGTCGACCAAGAATCTCTGCCTCTTGGTGGAGTACGCCATCTCCTGTGTGTCCTGGGACAGCAGCGAATAGAAGTAGGCTTTGTACTCCTCTGCAACCATTCCTATACAAGTAAAAAACAGTCATGTCAGCATTTGTCATGTGTGCGCAAACAATCCCAGTGGTTTCCTTGTTGTTGTCGCAGACACAAGGACCTTTCTTTGCTCGTAAGACTCTACCAAGCCTCTAGGCCTCCTGCCTGCGAGACCCCCCATGGGAGGAGATCTGGATCAGAACATTGGCTTCTGGCAAATCAAATGAGGTGTCTCCAACCTGTCTGAGAGATGTGGAAATGCGATATTACCACTGTATCGATGTCATCACCGTGCATTTACTGTTTTATTGAAAGGCCTCGTCCAGTCGGAATTTCTCTTGTGTCAAGAGATCTGAATCTTCGGCAAAGTGCAAATAGGATATAACCTGTCAGCAATATAATTGTAAAAATTACCCCTGAACCAGTACAATACAAAAGTAGTACAGTGACTGAAAATCGATTTTACAATAACAGTTTATGTAATTTTTCAGAGAATGAAAGGAGGATAAAATCATTAAATCATCTATTTCAGATACGAGTATTGACTGAATTATTAATGTCTATGTGAACACACTGCTAAGAGGCTAGTACAGACATGGGCAAAGTACGGCCCACGGGCCGTATACGGCCCGTTGGGCTCTTTCATTTCCTAAGCCAATGAGCTTAAACTACAGTTATGTCCATAAATATTTGGATATTGAAACAATTTTCATTATTTTGGCTCTGTACATCACCACAATGGATTTTGAATGAAACAACAAAGATGTGCTTTAAGTTCAGACTTTGTGCTTTAATTTGAGGGTATTTACATCCTAATCAGGTGAACTGTGTAGGAATTACATCACATTTTATATGTGGAACCCCCCTATTTAAGGGACCGAGAGTAATTGGACAATTGGTTGCTCAGCTGTTCCATGGCCAGGTGTGTGTTACTCCCTCCTTATTTCATTTACAAGGAGCAGATAAAAGGTCTAGAGCTCATTTCAAGTGTGGTATTTATGTTTGGAATCTGTTGCTGTCAACTCTAAATATGAAGTCCAAAGAGCTGTCACTATCAGTGAAGCAAGCCATCATTGGGCTGAAAAATCTAAACAAACCCATCAGAGAGATAGCAAAAACATAAGGTGTGGCCAAATCAACTGTTTGGTAGATTCTTAAAAACAAAGAATGCACTGGTGAGCTCAGCAACACCAAACGACCCGGAAAGCCACGGAAAACCACTGTGGTAAATGTCAAAAGTATTATTTCCCTGGTGAAGAAAAACCCCTTCACAACAGTTGGCCAGATCAAGAACACTCTCCAGGAGGTAGGGGTATCCGTGTCAAAGTCAATAATCAAGTGAAGACTTCACCAGAGTAAATACAGAGGGTTCACCACAAGATGTAAACCATTGGTGAGCCTCAAAAACAGGAAGACCAGATTAGAGTTTGCCAAACGACATTTAAAAGAGCCTGTACAGTTCTGGAACAACAACCTATGGACAGATGAGACTGATGGGAAGAGAAGAGTATGGAGAAGGGAAGGAACTGCTCATGATCTAAAGCATACCACCTCATCACTGAAGCATGGTGGAGGTAGTGTTATGGTGTGGGCATGTATGGCTGCCAATGGAACTGGTTCCCTTGTATTTTTGATGACGTGACTGCTGACAAAAGCAGTAAGATGAATTCTGAAGTGTTTCGGGCAATATTATCTGCTCATATTCAGCCAAATGCTTCAGGACTCATTGGACGGCTCTACACAGTGCAGATGGACAATGACCCGAAGCATACTGCGAAAGCCACCGAAGAGTTTTTTAAGGTAAAGAAGTGGAATGTTCTGCAATGGCCAAGTCAATCACCTGACCTGAATCCAATTGAGCATGCATTTCACTTGCTGATGACAAAACTGAAGGGGAAATGCCGCAAGAACAAGCAGGAACTGAACACAGTCGCAGTAGAGGCCTGGTAGAGCACCACCAGGTACGAAACCCAGCGTCTGGTGATGTCAATGGGTTCCAGACTTCAGGCTGTCACTGACTGCAACGGATTTGCAACCAAGTATTAAAAGTGACAATTACATTCATGATTATGTTAGTTTGTCCAATTACTTTTGGTCCCTTAAAAAGGGGGTGCAACATATAAACTGTGTTGTAATTCCTACACCGTTCACCTGATTTGGATGTAAATACCTTCAAATTAAAGCTGAAAGTCTACACTTAACGCACATCTTGATTGTTGCATTTCAAATCCATTGTGGTGGTGTACGGAGCCAAAATTATGACATTTCTGTCAATATCCAAATATTTATGGACCTAACTGTATTTACTGAGTTCCCACAATGCACATATTTGACCAACCAAGCCGTAGGTACAGCCCTTCAAGGGGAAATTAGTCTGGCAGCCTGCACCAGGCACCAGGATCTCGATGCAGGTGTGTGGTTTTTTTGGAATATCTTAAACAAAACCAAATAAACCTGAACAACTCTCACCTCTCACTGTCCCCATATTTTACTAATGCCAAATCCCCAATAGGATCAAAGTCTTATCCTCAATTCAGTCTACAAAGCAAAAACAGTCTCATAATGCTACGATTCTTTACTGAGCCAGATTAAAACTCAGCCGTGGAGGGTGTTGGTCTGGGAGTGTGATCTTTTCGGCCAGTGGTGACTGTCAAATCGAATTCCTGACAGGATAAACTCTGGTTTTGAATGCAGCCATTATTTTGTCTGGAATAGGTGCACCAAACATTTAACTGGTGTGTCCCCGTGTTTGATCCGAGTCGTGTCGCTTCCTCTTCTCATCTCCTCTACGGAGTTTACTCACACACCAAAACAGGTGAGGCAGCGATGAGGGAGAAGAGGAGGTGAACGGGGTGATGCAAGTCCAACAGTGGAAACACAAAGTGTGAATACAGAGTTTCCACAACAGATCAAAGCTGTTAAACAATGAGTGTTGGTTGGTGCCGGGTCCGAGTCTCTTTCTGAGTGTCCTCCCTCCACGCTGCTGCTGCACGCTCAGATGTATATGTCACACAGACTTCAATTCTAGAATCATCTCTTCTTGTTAAATATTATATTTTCCTAATGTGACACGTTTTGATGTTCAAAAGTTTATCCTGTGTAAAAGAATAAATAATCCAAAGACTTCTTTTCCAAAAAACATTTAGCAACATTACAAAGTAAACTCTCTAACAATTCATATTAACTTACAATAACATCATGGGGCACAACCAGGAACACTAATCCGTAGTATCCACCGATTTATGTGAATTAAGGTTGTGATGTATAAACCTTTCAAATCTTTGCCACATTAACTCAAAAGCTGATTAACTCAGGTCAATTCAGGTTTCAAAAAGAGAAAAGGCAGTTCTGTGAAACCAGCTCAATCAGTTGATAAGCAACAGAGTAGGTATTTCGGTGTGAACGTCTCAGTCAGTGCATCTATTTTCTGAAGCGTTTGAACAGCGGATGAACGCCCTTGAGTTGGGAGGATTTGCTGCCTCTGCTGTGATACTCCATGTAGACGGCGTCATCTGCACCGGACATGGAGCTCATGGTGCCCGTTCGCCTCGAGAACTGATAAGGAAGCAGAGAGATGACATTCGATAAGTTCGCCAATTCGCAAAACAACAGTAAGCATGTAATAGTTTTCTGAGTAAGAGTTTGGCGAAGGTCTTCACCTGTGGTCGTGTGCCAAACTCCCCGGCCACCACTTCCTCCTCGGCGTCCAGGTCGGACGCAGCAAGGACCTTCATCAGCAGCTGCTGTTGCTCATCTCTTGTGGAAAACATCAAGTCTTCTTCTTCCATACCGGCCAACTTAGTGATGACCTATGAAAGAGGAGGAACAAGCCAAATTAGAACCAGTATTTTTTAACGAGAACAGAAAGGGGTGTAACATAAATAAAGATCCAGGATCACAGCACAAAGATTTTCTTATTAGAAAAGATTTTTCCATACCTCCTGCAGAACATTAATTTGAAATTGTAATTGCTGAATGCTATTTTACATATTTACAACAAAGACAAGTCTCGTTTTCACCAAGTTTGTCATTTTGTCAATCAACTTTAGCTCCATTTCTCTAAATGAATAGATTCAGCAGATCAGGTGCAGCTCTCTTTGGATATAACATGTCTCTGTGATTGAAAGATGAGTTTTCTCAAACCAGATTCTTTTCTGGTCCATTTATTGTTTCTCTTATGTAAAACTCCTTCAGTGTTGATGAGCATGGAGGCAGATCCCTGGCAAGATTAAACCTGATGAACCAAAGACCTCCGACAACATATCATCAGGCAGCAACGCGTCTGGAGCTAGTGTATAAATAACGGAGACAATCTGCCACATGAACATAGAGGAAACACAAAGAGCGGGACAGCACCTTAAAGCTGTAGCCCTGGTCGACCAAGAATCTCTGCCTCTTGGTGGAGTACGCCATCTCCTGTGTGTCCTGGGACACCAGCGAATAGAAGTAGGCATTGTACTCCTCTGCAACCATTCCTATACAAGTAAAAAACAGTCATGTCAGCATTTGTGATGTGTGAGCAAACAATCCCAGTGGTTTCCTTGTTGTTGTCCCAGACACACGGACCTTTCTTTGCTCGTAAGACTCTACCAAGCCTCTGGGCCTCCTGCCTGCGAGACCCCCCATGGGAGGAGATCTGGATCAGAACATTGGCTTCTGGCAAATCAAATGAGGTGTCTCCAACCTGTTTGAGAGATGTAGAAATGCGATATTACCACTGTATCGATGTCATCACCGTGCATTTACTGTTTTATTGAAAGGCCTCGTCCAGTCGGAATTTCTCTTGTGTCAAGAGATCTGAATCTTCGGCAAAGTGCAAATAGGATATAACCTGTCAGCAATATAATTGTATTTATCTCAGACCCCTGGAGTGTAACATCTGTCTTAATGTCTACTACCACCATAAATCCCCCGTGCTTCAAAGTCTTTGTTAGGTGAATTTGTGGGTGAGAAAATCACATGACATCAAAGTAGTTCTTTACATCCAGACTAATTAGATTACTGTGACTGGAGTATTCAGAATAACACTCATTCAGATCAACAGGAAATAGCAACATCAAAGTGACATTTGTTAGAGATTCAATATTGATCAATCAAAGTATACCACATGTTACATTTCCCTTACAAATTTTTCAGAGAATGAAAGGAGGATAAAATCATTAAATCATCTATTTTAGATACGAGTATTGACTGAATTATTAATGTCTATGTGGACACACTGCTAAGAGGCTAGTACAGACATGGGCAAAGCAAGGCCCGTGGCCCGCCGAACGTTTCTACATATATATATATTTTTTTTTAAACTAACAATTTAGTAGCACTTGAATTGCACTTTCAAATAGCACTTTGTAGCATTGCTTTATTTTTTAAGAAATTGTACCCACTTGCGTCTTGTGGTTCTGGGTTTGTATTCTCGGGGTTGAATGCAGTCAACGCAAGAACGGGCGGCCACAGCTCAGAGGTTGGCTGAGTATTTGTTAAATTGCCTTGCAAATAAATGCTTTGCTACTTATTAAAGGCCAAATCCTTTCATGTAATGATTTTTCAATGTAATTTATATTAGTTCACAAAAAACTCCATCCATCTGGTCCTGGCCCGGCCCCTCTGTCAAATTTTAGAACCCATTGTGCCCCCGAGTCAAAAAGTTTGCCCACCCCTGGGCTAGTAATATAGAAATACTGCTGTGTCTCTCACTGGCCACAGGAGGGCACACTGTCGTGTATCTCACGTGCATTAAATCTATGAGACTGAGTGATTTACCTTGGAGATGAAGATGGTGTTGATCTTAGGGTTGTGTTTGAAGTTTTGTAAAATCTGCATACGCTCCCCCTGAGATGTCGGACCATAGATGTAAGGCCTGAGGACGACAGAGCGACCGGAGATGAAAACAAACTTAAGGAGGAAATACAGAGAAATAAGTTGTTCTGACTGTTCATGACTGACTTGTTGAGGCGGATGGCGTAGTCCTTCAGGGCGAACACGTTGTCAGCAAAGACAATGATCTTGTCATTGCGGCGCTCATGAAAGCGAATGAGAAACTGGCAGGCGCGGAACTTATTGGGGTTCATGGTATAAATGAGGATGCGCTTCTTCGTCTTAATGGCCACGTACTCCCTGTAGAACTCTGGAGACATCGGGCACCAAACCTGAAGCACAGACATGGTTCAGATTTATCTGTGTGGAACCGGCTCATGTGTTCTTGGTCATGTCAGGAATATCAACATGTGAGATCCCAGCCCAAATAATCGAATGTTGAGCTTTTTGCAAATGGCTCAACTCTGCATGTCTCACTTCATAGACTCAACATCTTGTAACAAAGTCCACACAAAGAGCGGAGTCTGCGCTGCCTACTTCATAGACTCACCTCTGCACACTGGACTTTAGCGATGTAGCCGTTGTTCTGTAGCTCCATCCAGTTGGCCTCATAAAGCTTTGGCCCGATAAGGAAGTTGAGGTCCACAATCTTGTCGTCCTCCCTGACCAGTGTGGCAGTGAGCCCCAGTTTGCAGTGAGCCTGGACAATGGTCAGAACACGACGAAACATCCTGGCTACAGAGAAGACGAGGAATTATTGCGTTAATGCATTGAGTAAATTGATTTTTTTCTGGAAAACACCTGGACTGTAACAGCTCACCGGGGATAGTGTGCACCTCATCCAAGATGATGAGTCCCCACTCCTGACTCCGCATCCACTCCATGACCCTCTCGGCCTCCCAGGAGCGCTTGGTGGTGTGACCCAGCATGGAGTAAGTGCTAATGGCCACAGAGCAGCCGATGGGTTTGTCCTTGGCGTCGGACGTGAAGCGGCAGATCTGAGAGTCGTCGATGGTGGACCACATCTTGAACTGGGCCTTCCACTGCTCCACCGACACAGAGGAGTTACCCAGAATCAGGCAGCGCTTACGCACCGTGCACGCCGCTGTCACGCCCACCAGAGATTTGCCAGCTCCTGGAAAGCAGAGGGGGGGAAATAAAATGAGTGCAAAACTTTTTACAGAAAGATTTATGCAAAAAGAGAAGTAGAGGAAACTCCTTGTTTCACATCAGCTGGGCAAATATTTGTTTAACTTTGTATACAGTACATTATTCCTCTTTCAATTAATTTAATCCTGTGTTTTTTATTATTGTTGTCCTTTCTGTTATGTCCCTCAATGTTCTGTCCTCCCTCTGCTCCAGCTGTCTCACCGCAGGGCAGCACGATGACCCCAGAACGAGCACGTCCGTTTCCAAACATCTTGCGCAGACTCTTTTCCTGGTAGGGCCGCAGCACAGCGGTCGGCTTCAGGTCAATGTTGATGTCTGGGTTGACTGTATCATTGCGAAAGTCGTACTCTGCTAGGAGGGGGTACTCCAGCTGAATGCAACGCTTCTGCAGCTCCTCGATCATCTCCTACACCCGATTCAGAGAAAAGAAGTAAATAGAAAATCAGGAATAAAAGTAATTTTTGATTCCTCTAGCAAGGTATATCATTTTTTTTATAAAATCAAAAGATGCTAACTTTGAATTAAAGACACTATTCATCAGATATACTGCTATCTTTTACGTTAGGTACGTGTTTATGAGGTTTTGTATGAATATGAGTACATCTACTCTTTACCTTAACTTCCAAGTTGGTTTCTGTGCAGAGTAAAAATCTGCATAGACCTCGGTGTCGGATATTCTCACGTTTCCCTTCCTCAAATATTAGGATTTCTTTCACTAATGAAAACTGTCATTCGCAGCCCCTTACAATTATATTCATATAACTATATGACCACTGTCACAGATACTGCAGCCAAAATAACAAGCAAGAGAATAAAACAACAGTTTAAATGGTCAGTAGTAATGTTAACTTTGTTCTGATGAAATCAGATGTGTACCTGGCGAATCTCACAGGACACAGTCTGAGTCTCCTCATCCTCCTCCTCTTCCTTATCCATCTGTTCATAGTAGCTGCAGATGTCCTCGGGGACTTGCTGGGTGGAAGTTTGTCCCTCGCTGGGCTGCTGTGAGCTGGATGCAGCCCCCTTTTCCATAAGAGACCTGGCGATCTGTCAGACACACACACATGTTAAAACCTAACCGTGATACATTATTTTAGGTTGGAGAGTGTGTAAGAGCAGACGTTGTGTGGCATACCGCTGACTTGCTGTGGATAATCTCAGTAATGAGCTCAGTGTCGGCGCCATCTGCAGTACGCAGACGACATTCACGGATCACACTGTCCTGCAGGAGGCGCTGGATCGTATCGGGGAAGGCACTCTCCACGAAGTACCTGAGGGCAGCACAGGCAGCCCACTGTCAGAGGATCACTGAAGGGATGACACAAAGAGAGAAGGAAAGGCTTCTGACGTAACTTTACCTGTTGTGCTTGAGCACCAGCTTGACTTTGCCGTAGCTCACAGTGCAGAGCTAAGGGACGAGGGGGAAGGGTATGCAAAGATTAGATAAACAAATGATGCACATAAACATTTTCAGAACTGTTCCTTCAAAACAGGATACCTGGATAAACTGCACGATTCCATCAGGTACAGACGTCTTGCTGAGTTTCTGCAGGTACTCCACGATGTCAGAGGTCTGCAGCCCCACACTGACGGCTGCATACAGAGAGTAGGCCGTCAGCTTGTACTCGTGGACGTGGTTCGGCCGGCACACCGGCTCTGCGATGGCCACCAAGAAATCCTGGGCGTACTTATACACCGGTGAGAAGGCCTCCAGGAAGATGTGGCCATCTGGGGCCTGGAGGAGGGAAAAGAGGAAAGATGATGAGCGGGGAAATAATAGGAAACATCCTGTAGGATATATTGTAAAAACAGGACGTCCCAGAAAACTGCATCAGAAGAGGAATCTAACAAAAAGGATGGTCTTACCACCCAGAGGGGCCGAGAAGAGTGATCGTTCTTCAGCATCATCTGAACTCGGTAGTCTTTGGCTCCGTACTCGTCCAGTTTGGTGCCGGACTCGTCCACTTGTTTCCCTGCAGCAGCGGGTATGGCCTCCTGAGACTCGCTGCCCCCGGCCTCGTCCTCATCGTCTTCCTCATCGTGGAAACGCTTCTTGGACTTTTTGGACTCTGCAAGAGTTAGAAATCGTTCTCAGTAACAACAGAGAACTGCGTCCATGTGATATTTTTTCTCATATTAGGATTTCAAACACACTTCTGGTGACGCACTTAAAACAGCACACGTGTCGTTTGACTACAACTGTTCTGCTCTCCGACTATTTGGGGGTTTATTCTACTAAGTATGAGGATTAACATGATGTTAGGTTCAAGTCTATGAGTGTTTGTGTGGAAAAAAGAGGCTGCACTACACAAACAATTGTATTAGTGTGTCATCCCTGCGTTTCAATTCATGATACTACATGAGAAATGAAAGTTGTGTATTTTTGCAAGAGGAAATAAGCAAACCCTTTAACTGTCCTTTCACTGCCACTGCGTCATCTCATCAACACGTACATTAAATTATGCGTTAAAAGACTTACAGTGGAGCCAGTGTACAGTTATTACAGAGCATTGAAATGTGAGTTTAAAGAAACCTTCAGTCGAGGTTTTAGGATCCTGTCCATCTCACACCGCTACTGAAGCTAACAGCTAGCTAAGCATGGGGTTTTAAAAAAGTAGCATTCGCAACTCACCGCGGTCTCCTTTGTCTCGTTTACCCATTTTTATGAAAAAGGTTTAAATCGACAGTCTGTTTCCAAACATGTCGGTTTAATCTTGTCACTCAGTCACAACTGATCTTCTGCTCAGTTCGACTGGACGAGGAGATGCTTCAGTTACTGAGACGTGATGTGACCATACAGTCTATGGATGTTACACAGGAGATCAGTTTCCGGCCAACTTCAAAATAAAACAGGTTTAAAAAGTAAACAACTTTGAAGAAAAGAGACTTCATTACAGTTTACATACAGTATATACGTTAACTGTTATAAAATATTATTCTGCTCATATATGAACATGTTGGCGTTGTAATTTGTCTTGAAAAAGCTATTTGCTATTATATACTTATATTTGCATATTATATACTGCACTAAACTACCCGTTCCATTTATTAATGTGAGTTTCGTTAATTAAGTAGATTGTTAAAATACAAATTGTGTAATACTGAATTGTTTAATATAACTTGACAGATAACACTTTTAATTAAAGCTCACATAAGAAACAATCATTAACAAACAATTTTGTTTCTTAATAAGAAATCACCCTGATGTTATAATAAAAGAAAAATAGCCAAAAAATATCTGAATAAAATATATTTAAAACACAAATAAAAATACATTTTGCTTTCTATTTTTGTGTCTAACTTCCTGTGACTTCCCCCCGGTAAGATGCTCGGTGTTTACTTCCGGTGTGAAAGGTTAAATCCCTTCGCACATCCATGGTTCCTTCTTTATTGTTCTATCAGACATTAACGAAGCAACGTTGTATAAGTTACACACATATAAAGTGGTATATTAAATATGTCGTCTGATGAATTAATCGGACCGGCTCCAGTCCTGATGTTCGGGGAATTAAGCGACATGGAGTCGGACAGTGACGATGGATGTGAGTATGAGAGCCAACACAACCTCCGCTAAGATTCAATGTTGTTTCGGTCACTTCACTTTGTGTGTGGAAGTGTTTCCCCCGGTGCTCAGCTGTTTCCCTCCTGAACTGTGCAGTCGCCGGTCCCGCTCTGCCTCCAGGATACAAGCGGGGGGAACCGTCGAGCTCGTCGGATGAAAGTGAGCCGGAGGTGTCGGTGAAAAGAGCCAAGACGAGTCACTCAGCTGGAGGCGGACCTGGACGGTGGGTTCACCGGTCCATGTCACACACAGAGCCGCCACCAGTGGGCTTATTAATGGATAGCACATGGTTAATCTAAGCTTTATAGATATGCTGTAGCCATTAATAACACCAGCTTCTGTGTTGCCACTCGTTTAGCTCTTTAATGCACCAGGGACGCGGCTCTAATGGACAGTTTGACCTGCTGCTCTCTGGAAAAGGACAAAATACTCATGTAAACTGTTTGTTAATGCAGTTTATAGATTGTTCATTACAACTGCAGATCTGATGCATTACAGAACCTCTGAATTATGAGCATTGTCCCTTTTGCTAATGGCTCAGTAGAAACGGATAATCCATGACTAGAGTGGTAACGATAAATTGATTACAGACTAGCTGATCAACTTAATCGTAATTTATATATATATTTGTATATATAAATGACGAATATATATATATATATATATTTATATAGAATGTGAACTTTTAAAGTTAAACTTCCAAAGAAACAAAAAAAGCTTTTACCGTCAACAGTTTAACTTTTGTGTCAGCACCGTCTCAGACTCTGCTTACAGGTACATTAATAGTTGTGACTGCAGTTGTAAATGTTATTAAGCAGTTTATAAGTAAATGTTTCTTATTGAGAAGAGACTTAGAGAGTTTCCTTGAAAGACAAGTGCAAGAGGTGGATTTCCCACAACCTGGCAACCCCAAAAAATTATCAGATTACTGTCTTAAAACAGATCTGTAAAGTGTTTTTGAAATTACGCTTTAAAAGAAAATATTACCAAAGAATTAAAGTATCAACAAACTGAAATGTGTCTTTTGAACAGGGCAGAGAAAACAAAGACAAAAGTTGATGACGACGACTATTACTTTGGACCAGCTCTCCCACCAGGGTTTAAGAAAACACAGAGTTCACCAGTGAGGTAAATGAACACATTTTATGTTTTCTTCCAGTGAATTCTAAGAATAAGTAGTTGAGGACAACCGGGTAAATAAAGAGTGTAATTATGGAAGCTGTAACTTCATTGTGTTCCCTCAGGCTGCCTCTGCTGGGACCAGCTTTGCCTCCCGGGTTTCGCAGAGCAGCCTATGATGAGGATGAGAATGATGATGATGGCGGAGACAGTGAGGGACCTGCCCTGCCCCCTGGCTACAAGGCTCAGCCCTCCAGCAGCGAGGGAGAGGAGGAGGAGGAAGTGATTGGACCCATGCCAACCAAAGGGCCTATCAGGGACTCTGTGGCCCAGGACTTTGAGCGCAGAGCACAGAGGATGAAAGATAAACTCACTGGAGACGTGAGTCCTCATTTTCAATTTCCGCTAATTGTATTTACCAATATAGGAATCTTAATCTTATTCGCATAGTTTTGACTGTACAAATGCTACAGTTTAAAATCACCAGACTGGCCACTTGGCTTGAAAAAAACATAATATTTAAAAGATTTTTACGCAAAATGTCTAGAGCTACAATGTCCCGTTTCTTCTAAGGTTTTCTTTCTCTGCAGTATGAATTCATTCCTCTTTTTTCTGTGTAAACAGGAGACTCCTGAGGTAGTTGCCAGAGAAACATGGATGACAGAGCTCCCACCAGAGCTGCAGCACATCGGCTTAGGGGCTCGAACTTTCAAGAAGAAATCAGGTCCGGAGAACAAAGATCGCACCATGTGGACAGATACACCAGCAGACAGGGAGCGCAAGCACAGGGTAAAACAACTTATCTCTATAGAATTATCTGTCATTTTTAACAAGCATCTCGTAGCCTTTATAGATTACTTTCCTTTTGTTGGTCTGTTCTTGCCTGATAGGAACGCCTCGAGAAAAAGCTGAAGGGTGAGGAGGACGAGAAAGAAAGTGTCCCGCAAGTCCCTGTGAAGGACTTAAAAATGGCAGAGACCGTATCAAAGTATAATGTAAGTGATTTTACCTCATTATTCCTTTTTTCTGGATGTCTCTTTACATAATAAATGACCCCACTCCATATTACAGGAGTCTAAGCGTGCGGAGTCTCTGATGACATTGCACTCAAAGAAGATGAAGGCAAAAGCGAAGGAAAAGGTCGACAAGCCGGTGGAGAGGAGGGCGTTCGATCGGGAAGAGGACCTGCAGGTGAATCGCTTCGACGAGGCCCAAAAGCAGCGGCTGCTGAAGAAATCACAGGAGCTGAACACAAAATTCTCCCACAGCAAGGACCGAATGTTCCTGTAAGAGTCAAGAATGTGCTGCGTTTAAATGTGCAGACCTGCAGCCAGAGTCCAGCTGGTGACCTTTTCATTCAGAGGTTTGTACAACATGGCCTGTCTCTACAGATGCAGGTCTGTGAGGCTTCATTTTGTGTTGGTATATGAGGTCAACTAAACTTGATAAAACAGACTATATGACATGACTGGACTGGAAAATGCTTTAAACAGATTCAAGCTGTTGTAAAGCTGGAGCCAGTGAAGCTTGTTTTTGTTCAGGAGACCCTGTCTCAGGTCTAATGATATGGGAGTATATATTAAAAGATGTGTGCTTTTCTTGTGTTGATATTCAGTGAAATCAGGTAATCTTTTACAATTTGGATTCAGTAATCTGTGATACATTGTGACACAAATATATACTTTGTAGCGTTGCAGTCTTTCATGTGTCCTATCAATAAACATTTTGTTTTTTTCTACCTGTGAGTCTTATTTTCTTATATAAATGCATTAAATTAATTCTTAAATATGTTGTCTCACATCTAAGCAGCAATTTTAGTTATAAAAGAAAGACTGTTGCTTGGGTTCGGGATATGAATAAACCTATAAATTAACTGATTAATAACATCTAAGAAATAACCAGGGCCGGTCCTGGCAATGGTGGCGCCCTAGGCGAGATTTCAAATTGGGTTTTTAAGCTATATCAGGATTAAGGTGTAATCAGAGACAGTTTCTCTGTTTGAGAAGGAAATTCTCTTCTTCTAATATTAACAGTTTATCTAGATTCTTCTATTAGACCTGTAGTTTTTTGAATACACAAGTATCCACCATCACTACAACTGTGTACCCATCATCCTTATTGTGTTGTGTACGACTTTGAAGGAAGTTTTCTCCTCTTAGTACAAAACTTTTGTGTCGCTTCTATTGTATGCAGTGTAATTAATTTCCACCCTGACACAGTATGCTTGTTGCACACAGAGTACCAAAGGAGATGTGTTGGTAGTAACATTTAAACCAGGATGCTGTGCTCTCAACGCATACTGCATGTGACTATGCAGTATCCTTTCATTAGCAAAGCTCATTCAGGACAACATCTGGAGTGCAGCTGTTTGGTCACAGCCATGGAAACCTAAGTATTGATACTCGTTTCTCAGGTTCGTGCTGCAGAAAGATGGCAATATAGTATACAGTGTTGTGCATGAACGAACGCAAAAGAACGCGTTCATTGAACACGTTCACTTTTATGAGAACGATGAACTGAACGCACCTCAATGACAAATAATGAATTTGAACGGTGAACACGTTCATATTGTAGCGTCCTCGCGTACAGACGACAGGAAACTTCTCTCTTTATGTGTAACTTTATTAAAGTCCAGCGAACACATCACACTTCTTGTTCGTAACTCTGACACTCCTATCATTCACCACTGTATTCTTCACTCCCCTTCCTCATCCACCCTTGATATGCCAACTCATCAGCCAATGAGAGCCCGCCATCCCACAAAACCCTACAGCCATTGGCCTAGAATTGTCACGTGCCCCACCCCTACCTGTTTAACGCTTTGGACATTTCAATACTTTCTCCTCAGGAGTCACGCTGTCTAAATCGAATGCTTTCACCATGTCGTTGCTCAGTGCCCGTAAAATGTCCGCAATGTAGCTTAACCTAAACCAACTAACTCGACTTCGCACTACGTTACCCATCACTCATGGCACACATATGCAGACCAATAAAGCAACGTTTTCCAAGTGTTTTCTTCTCTGGCCAGTGTCTTGGCTCCGAACCGTAGTTGGGAGCTCAGCTCACTGGTCTGGGCCAGCCCTGGTAATGTTGGTGCCCTAGGCGAGATTTAAAATTTGCGCCCCCCAATTTTAAATTGGGGGGCGCCAATTTCATGGGGATGCATGACAGTTTGGGGATTCACAAACTGTCATGCATCCCCAAGAACATTTGAACTGTAAACAGATGCACACACAGGCAGACAAATGTAAGCTATAAAAAACTAAAAAAATATATAATAAAAGAGTCCTGTACTGATAGCATATCATGTCATGTCGACACAAATAAACATTAATGATGTCCACAATCGGGGTGATTCTTACCTCTATATTGTTCTTTCTTCTCCTCCTCTACTTTGCGGGGCTTTCTGAATTGTGCACCTGTTAATTTAATCTTTTTTTGATTCATCTTTGAGTCTAACCGCAGTCTATAATGTTCCTACTATGCTGCCAAAACGAGTAGGTTTTTATACATCTCTTTGTATGCAGCATGCTGATATGAGGAACTGTTGTGAAGTGAAATGAAACTCCCTTCTTTTTTTTCTGTTCATGCTGAAATAAAGTGGATTCACTTGTACTGACGTTTTCGATCACATCTTTATAAAACACCTCACTAGCTTCACACTACAAACCCTATGGGGGGGGGGGGGGGGGTATGTTTTTTGAGAGAAGATTCCAGATTCATTCACTAGACTGGCACTCAGTAGAGCTCAACAGAGCCGTATAGGTTCATCTCTGATCCATGCAGCTTCCTTCTAACAAGTTGTGTGGTTATTGGTCCAGTAGTTTATTACATAAACCTGTTGACTGACAAATCAGAGATGGAAACATAACCTCCTTTGCAGAAACACGACAGGAAATTAAAAGTAGAAATGTTTCGAGAATATCTAAATAGTTGACGGGTAATTTTCTGTTGGTCGACTTATCAATTCATTTATTAAAAGCTAATTTTCCCCTGCTACTTAGTCTATTGGGTTTTTATATTGTGTTTTATTTACATCGTTTATATTTGTTTATTGTTGTCGTACACTGATTGCTGGTTGTACATCAAATTGCCCTTGAAGGATATTAAAGATTTTCTTTTATGGACAACTTTAGTTAATAACAAGCTGCACAAACCAAGCTAGAGCAGCAGAAGAACCAAGCAGCCAGCAGGGGGCAGCCTCAGGACATCACAGCAGATTGTGATTCTTTAAGGCGTTCAAAGACAAGGTTGGAAAACGTACTGGGTTATTATCTAACAATCATCCAGTATCTAAAAGGCAAAAATCTAAAAGTAACTGTTAAGTAAGGCTGTCAAATACATGTAGTGAAGTACAAAATATTTTCTCTGAAGTGTGTATCAAAGAACAGCATAACATCAAATGAACACACACACTTGATAATTTGGCCATCTTCTTACTGTGTTTATTTCTACCCTAATATCAGCAGGCGGTGTGGCCTAGTGGGTAGAGAGTCCGTTCTCCAACTAGAAGGTCCCGGGTTCGAATCCCATTCCTTCCCATCTTAAAACCAGAAATGTATCGATCTCTTAAAATTGGTGGGACATCTCTTATTAATTGCAGATTATCTTACACTATGTAAATTTAACTTAATTAAATATAAAAAAAAGGAAAAAAATTTAATTAAAAAAAAAAAAAAAAAACTGCGCGCGCAATTTCTGCGCAATGGGCTTCTGCGCAGATGTGCGCAGTAGGCTTCTGCGCAGATGTGCGCAGTGGGCTACTGCGCAGAATGTGCGCAGTAGGCTTCTGCGCAGCATGTGCGCAATGGGCTACTGCGCAGCATGTGCGCAGTAGACTTCTGCGCAGCATGTGCGCAATGGGCTACTGCGCAGGATGTGCGCAGTAGACTTCTGCGCAGCATGTGCGCAATGGGCTTCTGCGCAGATGTGCGCAGTAGACTTCTGCGCAGCATGTGCGCAATGGGCTACTGCGCAGGATGTGCGCAGTAGACTTCTGCGCAGCATGTGCGCAATGGGCTACTGCGCAGGATGTGCGCAGTAGTCTTCTGCGCAGCATGTGCGCAATGGGCTTCTGCGCAGATGTGCGCAATGGGCTTCTGCGCAGATGTGCGCAGTAGGCTTCTGCGCAGCATGTGCGCAATGGCCTTTTGCGCAGGAGGTGCGCGCGCAGTTTTTTTTTATTTTTTATTTAATTTAATTTAATTAAATTTTTAATTTAATTTTTTTATATTTAATTTCATATTTATTTTTTTTATATTTAATTTTTCATCATCATCATCATTTCTCCGCGCTGGTTCAGGGGTAAATGATGCTGGTATTCACAGGAGATTATGTGTGTGTGTGTGGCCGCAGAGCCTCCCGGTGCGAACAGCCCAAGTATTTAACATGGGCGAGGAAAGGAAGCGGACCGCTTTTCGCAGCGCTTCTACCTCCAGTGCGTCCCCGGGGTTAAGAGAATGATCGTGTGACTTAATGTATTGTTTTAAATTGCATGTTTCACGTCATGAGAAATCAGTCTTCTATGTCGCCTGTACCAGGTGCCGCCCCTGTCACTGGTTATCTTGGCTCGCTGTCTGGCCGGTAACCAGCCGTCCGGACCGGTCCGTGAAGAAGGAGGAGGAGATGTTTCTTTAATTGGAATGCGGCCACACTCTATTTCTCGGATATACAGCAGGAAAAACACTGGTATCACCTTCAGTTGGTCCGTCACTTCTCGTTATACACACACTTTTAGCTTCTTTACCCACAATACCTTGGTGCACTACGTCACACACTACAAACTTTCCTTAAAGGGGCAGGCCCTACCTGCAACACAACAGCTCTTGGTCTCATATACAGATAGCAAGAGAAAACAGAAAGGGATTTTTACACACTGTCTGATAAAGATTCCGACAGTAAAGGCAAGGAGTAATGATGAATAAGGTTTTCTTTAACAAGTTAAGTCTTTCATTCTCACTTTCCACCTTAAAACTATGACATGAACTGAAATTTGAACTAGTTCATGAGAGGTGTAAACTTGCACAACACTGATAGTATGTTGGGCATGGACTGCCTGATGAACCCCTGTAGGTTCCATGTTTAATTCATTTTCATGCCAGTGTTTTGTGTCAAAATGCTAAAAGTGTTTTTGGAAATACAGAAGGGACACATACCTGAATTTCAGGGACGCAGGTTGAGTAAAACTTAAGGACCAATTTTTGTTGGTTTTGAAATCTCCTGCATTTTCATTAACCCCAGTTCTTATATCCCTTTGTGTCTCTTACTGAACAGAGCTTTATTAGTAACTGAAGAGATAGAGTAACCTTCATCGTATGTGAGGAAAAATCCAGTGTATGTTGTGCTGCTAATGGTGAAATGAAACTCTCTTCTTTTTTTTCTGTTCCAGCTGATATAAACTGGATTCACTTGGTCTGACGTATTCCTTCACATCTTTATAAAACACCTCATTAGCTTCACACTACAAACCCCGCAATGGGCTGGGAAAGGTTTTTTCAGAGAAGTTTCCAGATTCATTTTCTAGACTGTCACTCAGTAGCGATCAACAGAGCCGTCACAAGCTGCACAAACCAAACATCGTCTTAGAGCGCTTAGTTCCTCACGGAAATCAGCAGGCAGTGTGGCCTAGTCGGAAGAGTGGTTGAACTGCAAAAGGCAGGTCGCGTGTTAAATTCCCACTCGTTCTCATGTTCTTGCTGGCAATATACTGAATTCTTAAAATTCTGTGCAGAATATGCGTAATGGGCTTTTGCGCAGAATATGCGCAGTGGGCTGCTGCGCAGGATGTTTATTTTATTAATTTAATTAAATATTTTTTTATATTTAATTAAATTAAATTAAGTTAAATTTATTTTATATTTAGTTTAATTTAATTTAATTTAATTTAATTTAATTTAATTTAATTTAATTTAATTTAATTTAATTTATATTTAATTTTAAATGGTTATGGTTCAATTTAGTTTTTTTATATTGACATAGTATTAGATATTGTGCAATGAATAGTGGTTGAAGTCCTGCCAACACGACAGCCTGACCCAGCTCCTGTGTCCACTGGTGTTCTGGTTCCACACATGGCAGCGCAGTGGCGTGGGGCTGGCTGATCCCTGTTGCCCAGGGAGCGCATTTCTCCGCGCTGGTTCAGGGGTAAATGATGCTGGTCCTCACAGGTGACTGACCTACGCAACTGTAGCTTTTTTTAATGTGCGTTTGAGCGAGACAAAAGCCGACTGTCCCTCCAGAGCCGCCATAGTACTTTGAACGCATGCGTGTTGTGTTGACGAGCTCTGCCAAGCCTCTGTTTAAAACATGTCCGAAAAGGGAGAAGTGGATTTAACTGGTGCCAAACAGAACACGGGGGTTTGGCTCGTGAAGGTGCGTGGTCGTTTGTTTTTTAATGGAATTGATCTCATCGAATATTACAGGGTCTGTTGAAACGCAGCTGACGCAAAACAGGCACGTAGCTTAGCATGCTGCTACGAGCGAATGAATCCCTGCGTTGTGGCTAACGCACGGATAACGGTTAGCTAAGTGGAGCTGGGGGGTGGGGGGGATCCTCTGTGTAAAGTTACTGTGGATCTAAACAGCAGTCCGGTGATTGTGCACAAGTTAAAGGAAGAGTTAACAAACAGCCGAGTGACGTGTTTTCATTTCGGTGGCGAACGCAGCTGCTGTGTTGATGTTTTCTCAAAATAAAAGGTTCCTGCTGTGGGAAGCTTCTTGAATCACTCCACTATTATATGAGGGGCAAAAGCAGTAAATAATAATAAACACTGCATTTCACCACATTTAAAAATCCATTCACTTGGCGATGTTAAGCTCTTCCTATGAAAATATTGGCTTATAATGGTGCTGCCACAGTTTGTAATCTACTGGTAACTCCGCCAGGGCCCTTACATTTAGAACAAGCCTTATAGCTAAGTCCACATTACGTTTTTCACCTACACATAAGTAGTATTTACAATTGTGTAGCCTTATTTGTGGTTAAAAAACCTACACCCCCTGAGAAACCACATTTAAATCCTAAAGTTTTTGCATAATTCTGCTGAATAGCAAACCATTATTATACATCAACTCTTTTCTTTCTAGAAACTGGAGTTGGCTTGTCTCCTGGATGATTCTTTAGTGCAATAGCTTTACCTGCTTAGATGGACAGATTGCTGAAATTGACAACTATATTTGACAACTATGTTTTTTCAAATTATAAATCTTGTCAGTTGTGTGACTCAACTCAGATGTCAAAGATATTAGTCCAGGCACAGTTACCCTTGTTCTGTCCTTTAGTGAAATCTGTGAATGGGCTTCTCGTTAAATAAACCCATCTTTGTTCACACAGGTTCCCAAATACCTCTCTCAGCAATGGGCAAAAGCTGCTGGCAGAGGCGACGTTGGGAAACTCCGCATCTCCAAGTAGGTCAAATAGCTGAGGTCTGTGCTTAAGTCTGAAAAATTGAAATATGGTTTGTCCTGATGCAGCTTAAATTTGTTGTAGTGTTACAAATTATAGATTGATTATTATGACCTGTTATTCTTATTGTCTTTATTATTTTCTTCTCCCAGGAAAGGAAACCAAGGAAAAGGAGAGGCAAGTTATTAATAGCATATATGAGTGTTTTGGGGCCTGTTATATCGCTATAGGATAACAGATCAAAAGTTAAAACATTTCCTGTAAAAGCCTAAATGATGATGTCGCTCCTCCACAGGTGAGTTTTACTCTGAATGAAGAGCTGACGGTGATCGAGGGGATAGAAGCCAAGACGGCGTCTGTACCCCGCGAGCACCCGTTCACCATGCAGTCAGTGGGAGGCCAGCTGCTGGCGGTCTACTCTGAGAATCCGGCAGGTGAGTCCCTCATCTCAAATACGAGAGGATTCCAAGTGTACGTTTGTGTTGTATTACTTACCTGTTTGTTCTAGAGCCCGGAGGTAAGTTGTGTGTTTTGAGGTGGTGGAGGCATCTATCCCGCTGCTGTTTGTGCTGCTTGCTGTCCTTTAATGCACAGCCCCCCCACCCCCCAGTCTGCCGTGCTTTGTCCTAGTTCTGGGAACTGTGGGAACACTTTTCCCTGTGTTGTGAAGTTACCCGCTGTCCTAACAGAGTACGGATGCACTGTACATAACAGACAATATACAGAGTCAATGACAAATAGTGGCAAGCAGATCTGTTTGAAATATGTTTGTGTGTTTCAATCTCTGTGTGTATTTGAGTTTGTTTTTAATCACCTGTCAGTCATTTGTTTTGGTTTGACATTTTCAATCTGCTGTCATGCACTTCGGCGGATTGAGTAAATGATTTGGAATCTGCGGCTTGATTTTGAATTGATTAACATAGACTAGATCAATATCAACACAAATCATTTTAATGATTTAATTTGTGCATGGGTGTTTTTGGTTTGGTTTGAATTCCAACAGCCTTGTCTGCCTCCTGAAAGGTAATTCTGACATTGTGTTGCAGTGGGTGCTGGTGAGCTTGCGCTAGTGTGCTTACATTGGGACATCATTGTGTGAGTGTGGATGTTCTTTGCTATTTAGGGCTGCACAGTAGAAATGGCATCATTCGTATTTTTATGTTAATAAATACAACTAGAAATTAATTATTATTAATTTGAATGGAGACCTGCCCGAGGCAGCTGCTGAAAGAGAAGAGGGGTAATTATTGCTAAACTGTTTACCGTTTAACATTACACTGGAGAAATGCATTGCAAACATACAGTGTTTTTATTCTGTTTCAAACAACACGTGTGGTATTTGTGCAGCCCTGTTGTGGATGCGTGTTTGTGGTGGGGCAGGTCGTCTGCACTGGCTTGTTGTGAGGGCATGCTTGCTTCGCTCCTGCGCTCATGTACATAATCATAAGTACACAGAGTGGCTCTGTGTGATTAAACCTTTTCGTGTGCGACTAAACCCTAGCTGTGGTTCTTAATGTTCGATCCCCTCCTCCCTCCGTCTTCCTACCCCTATATTTCCATGTTCACCATCCCTCCCTCCCTCCCTTCCTGTAGGCCAGTCAGAAGAGAGATCTGATGGCAGCAGCTCAGGGGCGGGGGCAGGTCCAGGTGAGTCCTCCACATCACCTGTGAGTGACAACATTTTTTTTTTAATAGATGGCGTTTGTAGTATCACAGCAGTGACCGGTACACATGCTTTGGAGGATGACTTGGTACCAGAAGTCTTATCTAAGTTTGCACCATCCCGACTGGAAGCTGGAAATCAGGTTCAACTGAGATGAGTTGGGGTTGAGCATAGCTCCACCTGCTCAGGATGATGAATTCAACTGTCAGTAATGTTAGTCTGTATCTCTACTGGAAATTTTCATTGGAGCTAAGCTTCCATCAACAACTCTATATAAATAAGCCAAGACCCTGTGATAAGATCGAGTGGTTCTTTAGTGAGTTGTTCAAGAATCAGGGATTTCTTCTTCTTTTACCTGTTCAGTGTATTTAGATCATTAGGTCACATATTTTATTTTCATCGGGTGAACAATCTACTTTCAGTCATGCACTGAACTCCTGGAATTATCTAGAGGGGCTGGATGTGAGAACATGAATGTAATGGCTTCATAGAGCTGTTACTAGGAAATAAACTTTCCTGGTCATGATTTCGCTGACGAGCTGAATTTCGTTCAACTTCAGAAAAGAGAGCTCTGATTCAACCTGATTCATAAACATGGAAGCCTTTGTTTCTGGGGTGTATTGTTTTTTTTCTCTCATAATAAATGGCCCATTGTTCACTTACACATTCAAACACTCATCCTCCATTCAGATATCAATGAAACGAACATAGACTAAAAAGCGCGATGGGAATTAAAGTTTCTATTGAACTATTCTTTTAATCTACTCTGCTCTTTTTCAGATAAAATAGCCTTGGAGGGAGTGGTAGTGCAGAGAGCCGAGTGCAGACCTTCTGTTAGTGAAAGTTACATGAGGCTGAAGAGGTGAGCTCTTGTTTAAATTCTACATGTATGTGGACATCTTAATGTCATTCTTTAATTTGTTTATTTTACAGAGTAACAATAGAGAAAATATGGGCATGTATGGTGACATCTTATCAAAACATGTTTATTCTCTTACTTCGAGTTCTCTATATTTTGTTGTTAGTTTAAGCTTTTTATCTCTGTATATGTAATATATCTATTTATAAAAAGTTATATTTGGTCTTTTTATTTATTATTATATACATTTTTCAGTTAAACTGTAAAGCATCATGCCCCATTTACATTTCTTTCTCAAAAGGATCCGATAATGACATGTTAGGAATGATTGCTTATTTTATTTTCATTAAATTAATACATTGACTGATATATCATTTTACTCATTAATATCAGTATGGGGGGGCTCTAAATTATAGGTTAGCTTGGGTAACCTTTGTACATAATTTGAATATCTCAAGATCTAAAGGCTAAACTGTTTTTTTTATATTGACCTTCTTCTAAATTGAAATTTAAGATGCTAGGAATGATCGTATAATGAAGCATATAGTCTTCATTGCAGAGCTTTTGTTTCACATTGAATTATATTGTACAGGTGTGGAAACAGTATTTGTTGTCATATCTACGAGTATTTATTGTTGTCTAACAGGATACAAATAGAAGAGTCCTCTAAGCCGACCAGGCTGTCGCAGCAGCTGGACAAGGCCGTCACCAGCAACTACAAACCTGTGTCCAACCACGCTTACAATGTAAGAAACAACTACTCAGTAGGATTGTCAAGTTTTTTAATTAATTGACTTGTAATTGAAATGTATATATTATGAATTACTGCTAAGGATATTATTAATGACAGGAATGAATTACCAATCCCAAGCAATTATGTTGTATGTTCAGACATGATATATATAAATTGAAATTAAAGGGAGTAAAACCTATTTTGCTATATAGAAAATATCAGTAATTTAAAAGAGCATGGCTGTTTAAAGCTGTTGTTATGGCTGTGGGGCCTCAATGTGATTCCTGATTTCTCTTCAGCTCGAGTATGACCGGAAAAAGAAGGAAGAGGGCAAGCGAGCAAGAGCAGACAAACAGCAGGTGTTGGACATGTTGTTCTCTGCTTTTGAGAAGCACCAGTTCTACAACATCAAGGACCTGGTGGATATCACCAAACAGCCTGTGGTAAGTCAACAGAGGAACCACTAGCAAATACTATTTTTGCTCTTTTATCTCTTCGTGTTATGTGTTGCTGTTTTATCTCAAGAGAGTAGATATTATGCAGTACATATATTTGTAACCTTCCGTCTTTCTCATCTCGCAGAGTTACTTGAAGGAAATCTTACGAGATATCGGCAACTACAACGTGAAGGGAACACACAAGAACACGTGGGAGCTCAAGCCCGAGTACCGACATTACCACGCTGATGAAAAGACTGATGAATAGTATCTGATCCTACTAAGGTCAAGGTCTCTTCATTCCTACGAGCTCGCGCCTGATCTCCTTACATCAGGTTTCAAAACACACTGGATTCTGCGGTCAAGCTAAAGTGTTTTTTCTAGGAGAGGTACTGCTTCTTACATAGGATCGAAGGTAAACAACTTGACCTTTGTAATCAGGTGTGCACCCTCTCTTCAGCTCCAACCCCCCAGTATTTGATTTAGATTTTGTGCATCTGGGGCATTGGACAGTTTTCCTTGAAGCAGACGATTCACTGAATTTTATTAATGTTTTGAAATGCATATATTGATTTAAAACTTTGATGTGATGTGTTTTCCTAGACTTTTACAAGCTTCCAGACCAATACTATGACAAGATTCGACCTGAACTTACACAATATTTTTAGACTTGTGCCATTATATTATGTCCCCACATTGTTTCATGTCCACTGTAGAATTTTTAAGTGTTTTACATGTGTAATAAAGTTTCAATACAAACGTAATCTCAGGGTATCAAGCCTTAACAGTACAACAATCATGATTAACTAAGCCAGTTGATGAGTACAGGTCAAGAGGAAAACAGGTTCATAGAAGCCTGATAAAGATCCTAGTTATTGTTTTTACCTGCTTTAGTCCGGAGTCAAGCTTTTAATCCTTGATACCACTAGACTAGTCAAGTTTGAATCCCTCTTTAATCTGTACAATAAATTTAACAGCTACATCACTGGATAGTTTTGCAGCACCATACAGTATTCATAGGTTCAACATAACGTACAAAAATGTATCAAATGCAGAGGTGGAGTTGAAAGATGTTTTTATTTCTTAAATAAGAGTGCAAGGTAGATTTATAATGCATTATTTGTAAGCCATTACAAATGGAATCACATTTAGTACTAAGTTTCAGGAGGACGATGTTCCTTTGGTCCACTTTCCTTCAGGAGCCCAGCGTCTCACCTGAAAAAGAATTTAAACTTGTCAGATACAACACGGCACTGTCATACTGCAACAAGTATGTGCCTTCAAATCTAGATAACAGATAACATGTAATAAGCCTTTATATACTTTGTTTAACCCTATAGAGCTGTGATGACTGTTTTCCAGAGGTAGACATTTCATCGCTCTAAATAACAGGATCAATATGCTGGAATCAACTGGATTTAGCAGATAACAATCCACACATCTATGAATCTGAACCTGGTTTGTGTCCAACAAGCACGAATGTATTCCTCAATTCAATCTGTGCTGCTATGTAATGGAGCAGTCAGGAAGTACGAAGAAGATTTAGTTTAGCATCACTTTGCAAACCCTTAAGCCAATGGAAGTTGCTTAAGGGCTATCAGTGGACGCAAGAAGGACTCAAATTAGAAACAGTGGTTCTCACCTGTAAAGCACGAGCACTTCCTATGACTGGGTCTTTCACAGCTGCTGCAACATCTCATGTGGTTTTATCCTCCCAAAACTTAAACCCAGAGTCTGGAAAAGGAGGGGGGGAAAAAAAACATTGAGGCTTAAACCAAGTTATCTGTTGAACATGCAGACATTTGGATTTATACTCAGTTACACTGGCAGTGATCCATGACAGCTACGACACTGTAGATATTAGTTTATGATTTATCCTCCCCTATTCAATCCGAGACGCCATGGGGAAGAGGCGAGCAGAAAGCGCGGGGACATTTTATATTGCATCTGAATTTTTAAAACCCAGTATCTCTCACGTCAGAGAGTCCAGGCTGTCAAAGATGCAGCAGCTTGTGAAAAAGGATTTACAGTAATAACAGCACATGCACAAAAGAGGTCACAGTATTTTACCTTTTCAAACAGCGCTGATGCAGACAGGAAGTCCTCTCAGACCCATTTCCTGTAGTAGTCACATTGCTGTAACTATGGACTGTGATGTTAGTAGCAGGACATTCTTCAGAAGATCAGACACCACCGTCATCATCCTCAATCAGGATCATACAGTGTCCAACAGACGGCATTTGAACCACTGGGGGGAAAGTGCAGAAGAGGATTTTTTTTACTTCCAGAGCTCAATATGTTGTACTAACACCTTATTGAACTCAAAGCCATTAACACCTTGAGAGGCGCATTTTCTAATTCAGTTACTCCAATTGGGTACTCTTGTAAATTGAACTCTTACGAAAATGTATAACTGCCTCATTTTTTTCCCCCCAACATGCTTACAGATTATTATATTGATTCTCAAACCATAGATAGAATTGCATTTCCCTCTTATTTAAGAGATAAGAAAATAACTAACATTGAATTTTACTGCTTTTATCCCGCGAAAGTAATCTTTAATGTAATTTTGACTAATTCTCACATGATAGATTAAACTATTAATTACAGATCTTATCGGTTTATTCCTCAGTCCAGGCTGAATTTTAACTTTCGAATCTTTAGTCCAGTAGATTCTGGATTAGAAACTATTTTGTCTCAGAATTGTTAAGTTAATATGCAGCCCTGATGAAATGGCAGATTCCAGCTGTAACTAATTATAATAAAGCAACCATCTTATTTTAAGATAATGGATTGCACGATTATAAATTCCGGTTCTAATCTGCTTAATCTTCAATTTAGGGCTGAATATTAACTTTTAAATTCCAGGACAAGCGCGTTACTAATCCAGGATGGACAGGACTAAGGATGACAATTTCTAACTTGTGAGCTTCTGTTGCTGCATTAAATCCACGTGACTAACGTTAACGTCACTGAATCCAACATTGAACGCGAAGTGAAGAAGCTAATTGATTCGGTGCTAAATTAATTTAACATCCATCCTTTATTTACCCCAGAAACTAGAACATAACATTTAACGATGGCTACATTCCTCCAGTTAGCATCGAGGCTAGCTGAAGCAGGGTGTGCTAGCAACGAAGCTACCCAGGCTATGCTAGTTTTAACATGTTGTAGCGCGTCTCTCCGTCTGAAAAAACACTTTAATGATATTTCGCTTGGTTCCACGTGTTGCTAACTCTGCCGCTAACAGAGCAACGCTTGTATTCACGAAGGTTACGCGTCATAAAAAGGATTTTGACGCAGAGTTAGACGGGTCCGGCTAATCCACACGTGTCCGCAGATCGAGGCTCAAACTCCGTCACAGCGTTCCTTAACGATGCGTTATTCTTCCAATGTGTCGCTGTTAAATACTTACGATAAAACCGGTCGGGACAGACGCTGGAGCCCATGATGATGTTTGGCTTTACGAAGCGGGGATGTGTTCGATTCCCTCCGCTCACACGTGTCCTCTGAAGGAAAGACAGAGGAGCCGCGAGCTTCTTCTTTAAATAGGTCGTGGCTCATGTTCGCCCCCTTGGGGAGGAAGAAAGAGTTACATCTGCCTCCCCCTAGTGGAGATGAAGTGAACTACGTTTGAACCTTTGAATCTATATTTTCATTCTTTTTTTAATAGAAACAATCATTTCAATTTCTTTAATTGTTTCTTTATTTGGTCAGTTAACATTTATCTTCCTCTATTTCTGCTATAAATAACAATGCAACGTTGTTTATATTAGATTTTTGGTATGTCGTGTATGATTTTCTATATATGTCAAATATGTATATATATATAGCCCTGTTTTTTACTATTTATATTGTATTTATAAAAATAGCCCTTACTAAATAAAATAATACAGAATATTTATAGACATATAGGGACCTGGTTACGTTTTCTTTGCCCTGCTTATACATCATTTATATATAAATGTGATTCATAGTTCTTTGCTTTGAAGTCTTGCTCTATATCATACGATGCTGCTACGACTGGTTTCTGCACCAATGTGGTAATGTTACAAAACCATAGCCTATATAGATAATAACACTTCCACCATCCAGGATAAAATATTAGCCTGATCTTTTATTTGTTTAGTTAGATACTTAAACAATGTTTGACGTTATAAGACATTTGAATACTAAACAATGATCATTTTTGGGGCTTTACACAAATATCCCCAGTACAGGATACACTGTTTGATACATGGGCCTAAAGTGACTTGATATAACGAGATAGCCTATCACAGCAAGATCAATTAGACATTTGCTAGTCATTATTATTATTGAGGCTAATAGAGGAGAGACCTACATCAAACGTGGACATGCACGCGTGTGCACGCTGCACGTCACCGCCTCCTCGTGCCTCACTCTGTGACTGAGGAGCTGCACAGGAGCTTCTCCTCCAGCGTCCTGTGGATTAACGTGAACCACGTGAAACCATCCAAGACGACTTGAGAACAGGTGAGTTCACTCTTCATCTCAAAGTGTCATCATGTTTTATCTGTGAACAGTTTCCTGTTAGATCAAAATCTCATTAAGGGTCTCATATCAATTAAGCTCAGCTCCTCCAGCAGACGAGTTAGGAGTTAAGAGCTGGTGTAATGTTGCCTGAAATCAAATGAACATGTTGATTACTCCACAGACAGTAAAGCAGCAGCTACAGTGATGTTCAGAGCGGTGTTTGGACACAGGAGAGAGGGAGGAGGGAAACGTGGAGAAAAGAAGAGCCAGAGACATTCAGGTGGGAAAAGAGCAACTCAATCAACCTGTGTATCCTGTCTCTGTGTATTTGTTGCTTTAATAACATGTAATATCTGCTTTTATCAGCATAAGGGATAAATGTGCTGTCCCCTGATCTGTCATACGTGCATGTGGAGATTTATCTGATGTTGTCACACGCAGGTCTTGCATTGTTTCATGGAAATATTCCAGTTCTCTTCTCTTGGGTGATACAAGTGGAGCCATTTCAATTAGCCTAATTCATCAGCGTGTTCTGTCCTTCGCCCAGTGTCCCGCTGCTTACATGTAAAGTGTGTCAGGCAAAGTTAGAGTGGGTCAGGCAAACATCCTGACCTACTAAAAAACAAAAAAACCTTCTGGATTTCACAAGGAATCTGTGAATGAACGAGAACAACCTGTGCTCTCTGACATGAAGTGTCTCTCATCTGCTGTAAACAAGCTGGATGTTCGACTGGGACCTGAAACAAGTGGAACGTCGTCCTGTCAACTGTGAGTTGGTATCTCGATCGTGTCAACTTGCTGCGGCACAGAGACGATTTCAGACTGCGCAGTGGAGACAGACGAGCAGAAGCAGCAGAGCTCAGTATTAGAGCAACCATGTTGGCCATTAATATTTCATAACGCGCTGCTTCTGGGTGAGAACATAGAGGAAGATAGAGAACTGTGTCAGTCTCATTAAAAAGATATAGTGTGTTTACGTTGCTTTTTTTTATGGCTCTGATCGTTCACGGAGCGATAACGCTTCTTCAAATAGAATCTTTAAAAGTTTTCAAGCGATGATTGATCTCTTTGCACTTTTATGAACGATGCAACAGTTTGTTATGTTTATTTGTAAAACGAGGTATTGGTGCTCTGACTCTTTGTTATTTCTCATGGTGGCCACCCACAGCACAAAAAAAACAAACTGTTAAGATTCCTTTCGCAAGCAAATTAGTAAATGTGTCAGCTTCTTATAAAGATTCACAAAGGGAAATGCACAGATATAATAGATAGACAACTTTATAATAAAATACAAATATAAGAAGTATAAGATAAAGTTCTTCAATAAAAGTAAACACAAATTGAAGTAATGATGGTGAAAAAATAGTACGAAAGCAGTAGAGTGATAAATAATCATATCATATAATTAATAAATAATATGAATGTTGCACAGTGTATTTGTGGTATGATAAATCTGATTGTTACTACACATTGTTTGTAGGTGACATGATGGATATGATTAATAAATACATATTGCACATGATACATATTAAGGTAGAAGAAGTAAATAAAATCTGCTGATATAAGAATATAATATATTATTTGATAAACAAGAAGATCCCTGTAATCCCCTGGCTTTGAAGACACAGGATCAAGTTTAATGTGTGCAATGCAAAAAGATAAAAATATTAAGTTGAAGTATTACAAGTGCAGCTTCATTATTGAATCTGATCCCTTTCCCCTTAAAATAGATCCTCGGTCTTTGCCAACTTTCCATCACTTCATTCTGCAACATGCCTCCAAGACAAGATATGTCTGCTCTGCCGCAGCCTTATGTGAGACATATGTTAAAGCTGCTGTTCATCCACAGTTCTTCTGAACCGTGTGGAGGCTTTTCTAAATAATGCTTCCTCAACCATGACACCTGCTGGTCTCTACCTTTCCTCTACATGCTCCCCTCTGGTTTCCCCATGTAGGTGTTGAGGTGCACACTCACAGCACCCTGCAGAGAGGCAGCGGCGCCGGACGTGCCCGACGCCACCAGGAGCACGACGGCAGCTACCCCGACAGCTCGGTAAAACCAAAGAGACTGACCAGGGGTGCATCCATCTCTTTGCCGTCCTCACCTCTTCTCCCTCGCCACGCCGACATGGCCCCCTCTCACTCCTGCATTAGGTTCCAAGGTGGGTTGATCTGAAATGCATAGAGCGACGCAATCAAAGCCTGGTTTCAGGATGAACAAGTGAGAATGATGAGAGGCAGTGCACCGTGGGGAGTAGCTGCAAAGAACATCAGAATGCTTTCATGGGTTTGCCTTGATTAACAGGGAGCTTCTGAGCGTTCAGCTGTTTCATGCATGTGACAGAAAACAGAAGAACTCCCGGACCGTGTACCCTCAGGGCCCCGAGAACATGTGACAGATTGTCAGAGTAAATGATTTAACAAGATAACTTAAGGCAAGGAACCCCAATTAGCTGGGTTGGATTTGAGATGTTCTATTGGGAAGAAAAAAATCGATTAAGTCGAGATAAAAAATCCATCTGTGCAAAATAAACATAATACGAATGGTTCTTAAAACAACCTGCTGTCATGTGCTTCACCTGTGCTGTAGAACACGTTTGCCCGATACTTTCATTTTCACAATGAAAGCTGTGAATTGGAATTTCAAACAGATTGTAATGTACGCAGGAGCATTTCTCATTTGATTCCTGCGCCAAACATTTGTCACGTGACGTTTCCATTTCTACGCTGATCTAAGAATAAGCTCAATAACAAAAGGCCCAACTGTACTATTACTTTAAATCATACTCAATAAATCTGCACTAAATCACACACACTTATGGAAATCAGTCCACAAAGCATGTTTTTTGTAAATATCTCATTAAGATCCACTATTATTCTCTTGGAAATCAGGGAAAATATCTATAACTACAACAAAAACTCTTGCAATGTTGAATAAAGGGAAAAATAAATCCTGGATTAGCCTCCTGATCTGGATCCACATCAAAATGGGAGTGTTCTTCCTGTGGTCATGCCGGTCGTGCACCAACCCTTCACAAGTTCATGGAAATCAGTTGAGTCGTTTTTGCATAATCCTGCTTGCAAACAAATAAACCAACCAAGACATAAATGGATAGTGGTGAAAGTGTAACCTCGTGGGCTGACGAATAGGAAAAGGTTTCCTCTCGCTCATGGAAAAATCATCAATCTATGAATATATAAATGTTTTGTTTTTTTTGGCAAATGTTCGGGTTCCCATCTGGAGCTCTCAGGTTTCCATGCCCCACTAGTGGAGGTTGTACACTGTACCATGACTTTTCTCCAGCTGTGATGGCACAAGAATGACACTTGTACCAAATCTTCCTCCTTCAGCAGATAAATATGAAAGCAGTTTTCTGTAATTTCAGACTCAGCACATGCATAATTAAAAAATCCGACAAAAGCAGCAATAAGTAAAACACATGATTGGAGAGCATTAATAACCCCAAATCCTTTTAGACCGTCATTTAGATTTTTCTACATTGCTCCATTAATATTTGATCCTTTCATTAAACCAAGCCCAAAATATCCCTGTGCACTTTACTATTTGGTTATTAAAACACACAAAAGATCTGGAAGGATTTTGAATTGAGTTATAAACTTTGATTATTGTTGCGTGAAAAGAAAACAAACTCCATGTTTACCTGTGGCGCCGCCCCCTGAACGCAGCACTAGGTGGCAGTGTCCTGTAGCAAGTTCAACCATTCAGAAAAAAAAGGTGCTATTACATTTCACTGCATGCAGCACTGCCTTGTGATCTGTTCTCTTCCTCCCTGAACACTGAGGGAACATGATGAGGAAAATTACAGCGAGTGAAAACATGCGGTGTCAGGTTTTTGGTTTCTTTGACGCTTGTTTTCAAATCAGATATCAAACTGCAGGATGGAGACCGATACAGAGTTTCTATCCACAGCTTCACACACACACACACACACATACACACACACACACACACAGAATAACCTTGAGTATAAAGCAAACATCTCATCCCCAACTAGCTGCAGTCCAAAAGAGTCTGTTCTTCCAAGAACCCTCGGATGCATAAATTGAGACACACCCACACACATCAATGGAAGTGCACCGCTGTCCCTGTCATCACACACACATGCACACACTCACACACACACCTACACTCTCTCAAACACACACACGTTAGCAGTGTCAATATATTATAGATAAACGCCCACGGTACAGGGAATTTACTGTTTCCTTGCGTGGCTCTCTCTCTGTACATATTGCTTTATACTCCTGGGACACAATTCAAATTCTGAACCACAGATCTCATCTGGGGAGGCTTAATCTCTCCCCCCCTCTCTCTCTCTCTCTCTCTCTCTCTCTCTCTCTCTCTCTCTCTCTCCCATATCCCTCCCTATCTCCACCCTCAATCCCTCCCTCCCGCTCCCTCCCACCCTGCCTGCTCTCCCTCCCTCTCCACGCTCCCTCTTCGCCGTGGCCAAAGGACGGGTAAAGAAGCTTGAGTATGTGGAGGGCTCTTCCAGTGCGAGGGAACCTCTTGTCTTTGCCTCCTGCCGTGGCAAGACGGACCACAGAGGTGAGGACAGGAGCGTGTGGGCGTGTGTTGAGCAGCATGTCTTGTTTTTTTCCAGGTATCGATCAGGGAGGATGAGAGAGGATGAGTGAGGCAGAGGTGAGACGAGAATGAACGATGAGACACAGCAGAAAGAGAATGTTCGTACGTGTTTTTTATTGCACCTAAAAGGCTTTGCTTTAACTTTGTCCTCTCAGATGAGCAGTGATGTGCAAGGACAGCGTTGTCCATGTGATCCGTGCTGTGTCCTCGAGAGTGCATTTGTTTCATCTCAGAGTCCTCGACCCAACTTCTCTGCATGTTCATCCTCCAGTTCAGGTTAAAGTAATAATAACGCCACATCCACTCCGGCAGCTTCCCTTTGTGTGGTTGACCAGGAGGCTTCCCTGAGGCTGAACTGGTTTTATGAAGCTTCTACCATCGCGGTTGCCAGGCACCTCTCAGCTTCCCGTTGCCAATGGCAACTGCTAGGTGGTTTGATGAACAGCGCTGGACATTCACTGTGTCCTCATGTTACTCCAGACTGGGTCTCGGTGCCCTGCTGACTAAATGCAAAGTTTTCCTCCCCTAACCCTCCTCTCTGAAAGACAAGTCCATCCTCCCTGCTGGATGAAGCTGTGAAGTGTTGACAGAGGCTGTAACTGGGGCACCTTGTGGAAACCGAAGTGACCGTGCATGTCCCTCCTGACTGATCCTCTCCAGGCTGAGCTTGTGTTTGTCAAACAATTGGGGTTTAACGCGAGAGCAATGCAGTGTGGTGCCTTTTGAAAGGCGACAGGCGAACAAGGAGGAAGGAACGAGAACAGTGAAATGAATGTGAAGTCTGAACGCAGAGAGTCTTGTGAGGGGGAGTGCGCTGTCCCTGTAATCCGTGATGTCCTGTCATCCTGTTTTTATTATGCCTACTCAGTATGCATGTTGCTCAGCTCAGGACAGCACATAGATGAGGTGTGAGGACGCAGGGGACGCTCAGGCTCGGTGAAGTGCAGAGATCTGAGAAGCCTCACCTCGCTCTGCAGAGGTGGGTGTGGATCCTTGGAGGAGCTCGGGTTGGAGGTCGCAGCCTCAGAGCAGAGTGCAGCACATGGCCCGTGTCAGGCCGATCTCTCCGGGAGCCGAGGCCGGGGCAGGACTCTCCTTCTCCCTGCTCCAAAGTCAACACAGGGCTCATTGAGATTCACGGCCCGTCCCCTTCACTGTGAGCACCTGGCAGGCACAGGCAGACTCACAACCTCACGCAACCCCTCTCTGCTGCCGCCCCACACAGGGACTGGAAAGCCACTGTGTGTGCATTGATGATCAGGGCAGCTGGGGCGGCGCTGACCTGTGGATTGCATGCGTTTCTCACAGTTCACTAGTGGTGCTGACAGAGTGGAAACCTGAGCATGAGTGAGATGCAGGTTTCATGAGGCCCCTTGTGCTTCTGTTAGCCTGTTAATCTGAATGTCCTGAATGTGTGTGTGTGTCCCAGATCTCCACGTGGAGCCCCGGCTGGGCCCCTCCCTCTCTACCCAGGAACTGATGACCAGACTATGCTTCTTATTGGGAGAAGCGACGCCTGGCACTGCTAGCTCTCCTATGGAGGACAGGAGGGAAAAGAAGGTAAGGCGGCATATGGATTCGCTGGCCCTCTGCTGTCAAGTCAAATACAAAGCCAATCGATGATTTATGAAATGACCTTCTTTTTTTTTTGAAAACCATTGCCACTTAATGTGTCCTTTAAACATTTAAATATCCCTCAGTAAAGGTTCTCTGCAAAGCCACGTTAAATACTGTGTGATCGGACCACTCAAACCCCCCCCTGGAGGAACGGATCGATATATATTTGATAAGGTTATTAATTATGTTGCTGCAGCGTTTGCTCGGGGCTCCATTTCTCCACTCACTGCCCTGTTGGTTGAGCCCCTCTGCAGATGAGAGTTATTGCAATGTGCTGGTGTCTCTCCGTCTCCGAGCGTTTGCGCTGCTCAGCCTTGGCCCCATTTTCTCAGCCTCATTCCAGCACCTGAGCTCCAGATACAGTCAGTTCCACAGAGCTCGCGAGGTTCACGTGAGGAATGTGGGTTGTCCTGGCTAAGATAGATGAGGCTCTGGTATAAAGGGAATAACAGCGAGCGGCCTGGTCTCCCACCAGTCTCTGTGTTGCAGTAATGAAGAGACCTGAATTGTTCGTGATCAAATTACACAGAAGAATATCTTAAATAAAACTTATTCTTTATTTTCTCTCCTCACGTTTGCATTTATTAAGAATTTCTGTTCTCTGAGGGATTTCAGTATCGTAATAAATATTAACTTAGACATTAGTAAATTCAAATATCTGTTTTAATTTATAATATTTTATCCTCTAAGAAGACAATAATGGAAAAAACACACAAAAAGGAAAGGTAAATAAAGATTTCTCTGGCTGTTTAATATTATAATCTTCTAATATAAGTTTAATGATGTATTACAGGGCTACTCTAGGTTGCAATATGTTGTATATACAATAGGCTCTTTACTCTTTGTCAATGGATATGATACCATGGAGATTCATTAGAACAGTTTGGGAAATAATCGGTTTTATCTACTGTTATTTACTGTCAAACTTGAACACGCACTTGCTCCAAGTTGCGATCCAAAAACACAATCTGTGCCAGATTAAAAAAACGGAACTGCATCCCGTCCCCAGAGACCAGCTCACACTGTGATGGGGCTTTTCATCCACCGTCACATTTACAATTTCCTGGAACTTGCACATAATTTGGAATCAGATGTGAAATTTTAACTAAGCATCCTCTCTGGAGCGCTCTGAAGCTCAGTTGGTCGGACTTTCTATACTTCAAATACATCCTGGCTCGTGTGGAAACAATCTTTCACATTTCGTTTAGGTCTCTGTGAAAATCTGTCCCAGTGCGGGAAGCAAACAGCAGAATGTTTGCACGGTGATTTTTACCCTAAACTGTGAGTGTCTGCAGCGAGTGATTTCCTTCTCAGCACAACCAGCCGTCATTATGCAAAACTGGGAAAATGACAGCCAGGATGAAAATAACTGGAATTATCATTTTCCATCTGCGTGCATAGTCACAATCAGGGAAAATAGTGTGCATGAGGCAAACACTGTCATGCACAGTGGGTTGTTTGTATAAAGGGAAGGCAACTGACACTGTCAATTTACTATTTCTTAAAAAAACAACAACTAGAAGTTATTGTGGGTGTGCTTCTCTTATGTCTCTCCTCTTCTTTGTGTGTCTTTTTCTCTCTATACACATTTTGAGTTTAGTTATTTATCTACATCGTATGTCTCTCCTTCCAGTGTGACACCTCTGCCCAGGGGGGGAGTCCCAGCTCCACTCTGACCTGCAGCACCACCTCCCCCTGTTCAGACAGCCCCACCTCCACCTTGAGCACCAGTGCTGGAGGCCCACACCTGCCGCAGCCTTTACACCTACCCTCACACCAGTGCAGCTCCAGCACCAGCCCCAGTGGAACCCTCTCCAGCCCTGTACCCAGCCCCGCCCCCGGTCCTGCTCCAGGACCCCTCACCTGGAGCAGCCCTGGGCATCCCTCTCAGAGCCCCACCTCCACCCTGGAGAGCAAGGACAGTGGAATCATAGGTGAGAGCTGCTGCTGCTGTGAATCTCCAGGTCAAATGATATCTATTCATATTGAAATGGGTCACATTGGTTATTACACTAGGCGGAGAGTGTCTAATAGGAAAACTTGACCATGCATAAAAATGTAGCTTAAACAGCTCGTATTAACTCGACATGGAAGCACTTATCAGAAATCCCAGCTATGACTGGTGAGGGGCCACACCTTCCTGCATGCTGATGGGAGTGTAGATGTTTGAAGTCCTTGTCTCCTCCAAGCCCACAGCTCGTTTCTCTGTGTTGCCTGTGCCACTTGAGCCTCAAGCCTTCAGCTCCCTCCTGTCTAAACTGGGACACTGCTGTCTTTGTTGCTTATGGCTCTGATTCTCCTAAAATAGGACACTTTTTTCTCCATAAATAGAGTTTGTATTTATAGTTAAATACAAAAGGGGGCAAAGGGCGCGTCAAGTACAACTACAACAACAACCCGTTGAATGATGGGTTTTGAGCGAACAGCGGGATCAAACACTGTATTTCATTGTTTCATCAGCACGTGTGAGTTGTTCCAGTTGAAGGGAAATTTCAGCCCAATCATTTTCTCTCTTTGGCTGCTTGACTAAGTCGTATTTTCTTTCAGCAACCATCACAAGCTCCTCTGAGAATGAGGAGCGCAGCGCCTCCAGTGAGTTCCTGACGAAGGACGAGGGCCCGGTGGGCGGTGCCGGTGTGATGGGCCATGTAAGCGAGGAGCGCCACGTCGGGCCCACGAAGGACAATCTGACCGCCCACCCAGATGAGGCCTTACCTCGGAGTGACATCATGGAGCCCAGGACGCCCCCAGCTCCGAAGAGGCCCCTCCCACAGCACCACGTGCACAGCACCTCCTCCCTCGTGATGCCTCGGCCCAACTCTGTGGCAGGTGCGTTTCAGGTTTTCTCTCGCTGCCTTCACCTGTTACTATGTGAGCGAGGTAATAGTTTGACAAGTCCGCCTACCAGCGCCACCAAAGCTCACTAATTAACATGTTGTGTTTTCCAAAGTAAACTGGCGGAGACGCCAGGAAGCCGCCGCTCCCGGCCAAGAAACAGTCCCACACATGAGCCCCCCCGCCCCCCCCCCCTGTGAAACCAACACGTGATCGTTTCCACACTCTCACTTTTGCGTGGATAAAATACAAACGAGACACAATGTGATAATTAGTGAGCTTGTGAGTGAGTCGCTTATGCTTCCATTCCGCTGAAGATGAAGTAGGTTAATGAGCTTGTGAATGAGACAGCTGTGACCCGCGTGATAAATGAACACACCGATAAATATTGACTGAATGACAAACTGATTGAGTTGATTGTTGACTTGGCATTTCCGAGCTATTCACCCTGCACACAGAGAGAGCATGCTAACTTTAGCTTCACACTGCACCACGTGGCGGTGCCCAGGCTGGATGCACACAGTGAGCCGCACCAGTTAAATGTCCTCCGAGGCCTCGAGTTGTCATAAAAATCCCCCCCCCCCCTCCCTCTCCAGTCACGATCTTTGCTGGTGCACGAGGCTCTTTTCTCTTCCCTTAGATGTCAGTTCATTTGTGGTGGGAGCAAAAGAAGAGATTCCCCAAGGAGTGGATTGACAGTAACGCCTGCCAGTTCCCCCTGTCAGCTGGTGCTTTCATTTAGGCGCTCTCGATGAAATTTCAGAATTAAGATGAAGCGACTCTCGCTGCGGCCGCCAGAGTTTCTGCTCCACGCTCATGAAAGAGTAACGGTGGTGCGTGTGCATTATGGCACGCGCTAAGACGACAAGAGACAAAATTTAACTTTCATTATTCACGGATGGAAAGTTGTTAAGGCAGCAATAGTGTCAGGCCACAACAAAGATGAACTGACTGCGGTTAAGAATATAATGAATAGAGGTTTCATAAGCATCTGCTCCGGTAGTTAAAGTTTGCTGTGTCAGAAAATGAATGACGTAATGAAAATACAGCAACAGAACGTCAGGACAAAATAAATGAACGCAGAAGATGTTAATTACAGTCTGAGCAGATTCCTTATATGTTGACTTGCAGATGTTCAGGTTTAATTTTATGGTTAATGAATTCATGATTTAAACAGTAGAGTAGATGGCGGCTGCGTCACAGCTCGTGTTCTCAAAGCTCCCTGAGATTATGCTGATTCCTGCAAGTACAGGTGTACAAAAGGTAATCAAGGACATCTTTGTAGAATTGGTCATTAGTACAAGTCACCTGCTCCATCAGCCGCCTAGTGGCCTGAGACTGGAGCCAATATGGCAAGAAGCTAAATGTGCAGTATGTTGGCAGTCAGTAGGAAGAGCACCTAAAGAACCCTGTTGGTTTTCTGGCAACAAATTAGAGGCTTAATATGTTTAATGCTTTCAATGCAAATCAACATAAAGAGGGAGCCTTTCAATCGGGGTGATAGATGCTGCACGATAACAGACCGCTGTAGGACTCTAACCAGAAGGTCAGTGGTTCCATCCCTGGAACTTCAGCCCTTATTGCAAAGGGACCTTGGGCAGCATAATGAACCCAAAATAGCCTGTGATTGCTCAGTGCTGGCGTATGAATGGTGAGAGAAAAAATATATAAGTGCTGTGTGAATGGATCAATGAGACTGGTGCACTAAAGCACTCTGATTGGTCAATTTTATGGGAAAGCACTTCCTAAAATAGTCCATTTACCATTATTAACGCAGCGGAAATCCCATTTTCAACAATTGGACAATGTAAGAAGGCAGTGGAGGTCAATGGACGGTCTATCACGGCACCGTTGAAACACACAATCGACCAACTGTGAGTCAGTCTCCTCCGTCATCAACCTGTTTTATAACTGATTAACACCAAACCTACCAGGTCAATAAATACTCAAACATCAGTGGGACAAGAAAATTACCTTTAATGACATAAAAACATCTTTGAGAAGAAACATTTTGATCCTCCAGCCTACTTTGACATTTAAGTTTGAACCCGGTCCTATCCAGTAACAGGGGAGCCAGGTTTGATGACCTGTACTGCAGCCAGCCACCAGGTGGTGATCAAGACACTTTTGGCTTCACATTTGGGAAGCAGTCATGTCGTCCATCTTTATTTACAGTCTCTGTGTTAAAGTAACACATTTTGGGAAATATTCTTATTTGCTTTTTAGGGTTAGATGAGACCATTAAAGTCAATTGTGTATGTGCAGGTATGTTTTTATATTTAATTATTGCATGTTTTCTTAATATTACATAACTCATGTATATTTTTGTAAGTCCCCTTTTTTCGGCTGTAATTTGGGAGATCTCCCTGTTTTGGGACTAACAATGGACTTACATCTTATCTTATCTTACATTTGTCCATTAAGTTAAAGCAAAAAGCTAGCTTAGCAAATCTAACTGGAAACAGAGTGGAACAAATAGCCTGAGTTTAGAGCATCAGCTTAGTCCAGCATCTCTAACAGGCCCTCAAATATAACAGTGGTATCGCTCTTCTCATCTAACTCTGCCTAAAAGTAAATAAGGGTGTTTTCTGAATGTCGGACTGTGCTCTAAGGTTAAAAAGGTGTGAGATGAGTTTCTGAGGCTGATTGCCATATAAGGGATGCGGGAGGCTTGGCCCGGGGCTGCGGAGTTGACCTTTAACGTGACAAATGATCAACAGGGGTTATAGGGTAATCAACCACCCAGTCATCGGCAGGGAACAGAGAGATTGGCAGCAGGCGCGGGGTAGGTGGCGGCGGACAGGGTCCCATCAGGCTGGACTGGGATGAGCTGTCCCTGTGTCAACCCGAAGCTGAAAACATGTTTAATTCCTTCCACTGTGTCTCTGGTCCAGTGAGCCATTTGGCCCGGCTGCTTTCTCATCCCACTCCACACCTCCTTCACACTGTTGTGCTGCAGACTGTTCTCCATCCTCTCACTGCGAAGGTTCTTTCAATCCTCAGTCCTCCACTCCAGCTCTGGCTCGACAACTACTGCAGTATCCTCCGTGTCCCCAGTCCTAAAAGCCCACCTCTGGATGTTGAAAGGGACTCTGTGTTTTTCGGTGTTCCGGGGTTCATTTTTTGCTGATACCTGATGTTTTCGATCCTTTAATATCAGCACGTTCCCACTGTAATTGATGTGTTTTGCCTCAGGGAGCCTCTCATTGTCCTCCTGGTTCTCCACAGAGCAGGTTTCATTCACACATGCTGGATAAATCAGAATATGATCTGAAGTGTTGATAACCTGTTAGTGCCGTATTATTTTCAATTAGCTCTTCTCCCTGTTCTAGACAGAAGAAGTAGGAAGTTCAGGTCCCTTATATGAAAGTCAGCGGCACACGTATGATTTGGTGATTTGTCCTGACGGAGGGTATTTAAAGATGTTGCTGGCCAGCATCTCCAGGCTGTGGCCATAATTGCTGCCTCAAAGCCTTAAGCCCACAGCAGGTCAGAGATTGTGCCGCGGCTCCCTCAGATGCTCTGAGATTACCAGCGGCTGCATCTAACATGTACGTGTACATGATTAGAGCACTGTGAGGTCATGGTCTGTCCAGGGGCTACACTTTCTTGTCTTCTCTCTGTTGGGCCGCTCCATCTACGGTATTTTATAAATGAGAGCAATGTGACTCAGGCCTTTTTTTTCATCCCACTCTGAAGGGATTAGAGGCAGCAGTAATGCCAGATTTTCAGATTTCACTCAGGATTTTTCTTTTTTTTATTATTATTAAAGCAATGAATGAATGAAATGGGCCTGTCTGTGACATGCCATTGTAAACAAACTCTTAGAATAATAATCTCTTTCCTGTCAGAATATTGTTTTCATAGAATTTAAGTATTTTTGGCTATAATACTTGTATTTTTTTATACAAATAGTTACTCTATTTGTATTTGTATTTGTGATGAAACTTACTGTTTCATCACTTGACTGCAGATGTATAACAGTCCAGCAATTTTCATAAAAGCAAACCTATATATACAGAAAACCAATTTCAGTACAAACCCAAGAAGTCCCAACAAGCACTGACACACAGCGACTGTAAAGCTGTTCCTCTCTCTCATGCCTGGATCTGGATCTATAAACGGCTTAGATTAGTTTTCCCTTCTCTAACAGGGAGAAAGAAAACAATAGGAACAGGTGGAGATGACAAAACAAAGGTTGTTCACCTTTTTTTTCCGCCAGCCGGTCCAAAGACAGATGAGCACTTGACCAAGAACGACATCTAACTCTAAGAGCCTCCAACCCATCGGAGGAGGTGTGTGCCTGTGAATTCAAATGTTTTCAGCACGGAAACATTTTTTAACTCCAGGGAATTCTGACTTTAGTTTCTGATGTTCGTTTCTGGGCTTTGAATCATAGTTTACTTTTTAATTTTATAATTTTTAACATCTCTGCTGGGTCTCTCAGGCAAATCCTGGCAATGATTAAATTAGATAAAGGCAAAAACTGCCAAAACAACAACAACAAAACCATCAAAAATGACACAAGTGAGATGTAATGAACTGCAGTTAGAGAATCCTGGAACATATTCAGGCTGACTTAAAAGTTCCTTCACTTCGCATGTGGTGCTTTGTCTATGGACATCTTTATAAACTGTAATATATAGAAATATGATTTGAGATATTCTGTCTCCAGTGGGCGAGTCCTCTGATGGGTTGTTGATCTGTCCAGGGTGCACTCTGCTTCTCACTCAGTGTCAGCCGGGCCTTCTGAGGATAAGCAGTATCGATGATGGATGGACGGATATTTTGTCTTCAACGTATTTTGTCCAATTATCAATTCATAATCTGTTGCATCTGCATAATCATTAATGCAATAAATAACCAAACCCCCAGAGACTGCAGGATCAAAAATAAATGAAGACCTCTCTGACACGGTGAAAAACAACATTACAAATGTGTAATGTTTTATTAATAGAAAGATTAATTAGTCTTTGTTACAGGGCTGTTCCACTGGAGGAGGTTTCAGTGCTCAGAGCTTTTCCTTTTTTTTGTGTTACACTGTATAATGATATGCTGTAACATCCGGAAAGTAGATCACTGATTACATAAAGCCTATTCCTTAAATGTAGTCTGAACTTGAGACTGCTAAATGTCTTGAAGACTGCAGAGAGTAAGCCTGGCGGACATGTCAACTCTGTGATGTGAGTGGGTGGGCAGATGGGCCCGATGTGGGAGTACACAACTCTTTTGACTCTCTTTTTGGTTTCTGGTTCTTCTGTGCAACATGTTCTTTATTGTATTTATCGCGTCAGCCTTTGTGAGCCTCACTGGCTTGTTGTGCAGAACGTTGTGCAACCGTGTCATTGACAGCGGACACAGTTTTGTGTTGCAGCCCCGCGACGTGTTCCCACTGATAATCACAGATCCGATGTCCTGAAGTGCAAAACACATTCGGTCATTTCAAACCTCCAGATTCACAGGACGACCAGATGAGTTGCTGTCTTTTTCCTCTTTCTTCTTCCGCTCAAGGTTTTTGAGCATTTTTTTATCATTGAGAGCAACAGCTGTTTATGTCTCCCGTCGCCATGGCTACAATCATTGACTCGAGCATCACATTTGGCACTTGTGTGTTGTGTGCATGTGTGTGTCTTTGCACGTTTGCTGCATCTCTCGCTCACACTCCTTAACCCATTCCCCCGACTGGTCCTCTGTTTGCAGCGACCAGCTCCACTCGACTGGAGGATCTGGGTTTTCTGGACCACCAGAGGGCCGCGGGACACCGGAGCTCCGTCCGCAAACACTGCACAGCCGGACGCGCCGGTGATGACTCCAAAGGTATGACTGTGGCTCAAAGGGAAAGGTCACCCAAAAAGAAAAAAGATCCACTCATTATCTACTAAACACTACGTTGATGGAAGGGTGGGTGAAGGGTTTGAGTCCACAAACCCCTGTTTTCAGAGTTCCAGGGGGGTAAACATTCTCAAAGCCAAATCAAGTACAATTGAAGTCAATGGGGAATAATTCTTTAAACGTATAAAACTACATGAATAGCCTCCATACGGCTCCTGTGGCGTCATCCAAGTGATTGTAAGCCCTGACATTCACATACGACTCTAAATGACCTCGTTTTGAGTCGAATTTAAATGTCAGGGCTCACAAAAGTGTTTTGTGGACCCCCCCCACACACACACAGACACACACACCTGCATAGTGGTGAGTAGATAATGAGTAGATTTACATTTTTGGGTGAACTATCCCTTTAACCTTGTGATGATATAATAGACACACTTCCCGGGCAACTTAAGATAAATTATACTTATCCATTCCTGTGTTGCTTTACCTGTCCCCCCTCCATCCATGCAGGGAGGCTGGTGGCGTTCAGACAGGCCGACATCATGCTCAAGCCGCTGCTGTTCGAAGTCCCCGGCATCACCCCGGACACGCCCTTTGTGGGACGGGATTGGCTGTTCACGCGCCTGGAGGAGGTCCTGAGGAAGACGAGCAGCTGCGAGGGCCGCGGCGCCGTCATCGTGGGCAACGCAGGATCCGGCAAGACGGCCATCGTCTGGAGGCTGGTGACGCTCAGCTGTCACGGCATGCGGACGCCCCAGGGAGGGCCCAGCATCCCTCACAGCCCCAGCTCCTCCCCTAAGTGTGAGACCTTTATTAACAACAGGGCAATATGGGTACACATTCTCCAGAAGGTTCCATTAGATTCTTGTGCGATATCAGAGTAAATTTCTACTATTTGTGGAGGAGTGAGGAACTGGGTCATGCTCTCTTCCTCTAAGTTCTCCCCTGAGGTTCCCCTGCTGATTGCAGCTGTGTGAGGGGACTGAGTTTTACTGTGGTTCTGTTTCTTCTCACTGGTGGCACTGTGACGTGCTGGGGATTTGAGTTTTTCAAATAAAACATGACTCAACTGCAGGTGTAAAAATAAGAATGGAAACAAACGCTTTAGTAATAATAATATGATATAATATATGTATCACCCTTCAGCCTTTCGCTATATTAAACAGACACATTAAAATGTACAGAAAAAACTAAAAGACATGTCATTTATTTGTCATATTCGTATTAATCATGGTAACCTGTACTGTGCGTTGTCATTTTGATTTCAATTGTACAGAAGCTATAGCATGAGCTGTGTACAAACCAGAATTATCCCTTCATGCCCCTTGAAACAAACACTCCTGCTCCCGTCCAATGAGGTTCTGCTTAGTGCCATCAGTTCCAGTCTTGCTTACAGATGTTCTAATTAATTGCAGCAGTTTAATTGTGTTTCTTTGTAGACTCGTCCTGACGCTGCCGTGCTTTACACCCGAGGCCTCGTCTAACGAGGGTAAATGGCAGCTCTGGGTTTGTTATTGTTGCTCTGTGCTCTGTGCAGGTGGGGATAAGTCGGGGAAAGCAGGCTCCAAACAGCCAGCGGAATCCCAGCCCAACCTGAGTGCTTCTGCAGGAGCGAGCGATGGAGCAGCACAGAGGAAGGAGACTGTCAGAAGCCTCGCCGCCAAGGTACCTCAAGACACACACGCACACACGCACACACACACACTAACACACACACACACAATCAGTTGCATTCCTCTACTTGTGAGGACTCTTAATTACAAAACACCCCCTGCTGCGCCTCATCTAGTTAGATGAGATGAGACAATCAATAACACCTTCATGTCTGTGCACTAAACAGGAAGCAGGCGCCAGGAGACAGTTCACTTATTTTATCTTGGCTTAGCATAATGACTGGAACAAACACAGAGGCTCCACAGCTCAGTCTTCATTACATTGTGTTCCTTCAATCTGTACAAAAAGTGGCGTCACCAGAAGCTCTACTCTGACAGAGCACAAGCCTCCACCAAGTTGATCTCACCATGTTAAAGCGAGAGAAAAAAGATCCTGGATCCACCAGTTTGTTCTGATAAACAAATTTCAATGGGCTATACTTGAATACTGGTCGATACTCCTCCACTCCACCAACTTTCATTAGTTGGAGAACACTTTTACCACCTCGAACCGTCTCTTTAACCTAAATGTAACGTTAAACACACACATGGTAAACATACATATAAACTAACACAGTAAAATGTCCTTCCGTCCATCTACACAATTTATTGAAGTCAATCCCAGCCGACATTGGGTGAAATAGTAAAATACAAATAAAATTGAAAACACACACACAACGTGATTTCCTGTAGATCTAGTTATTCATCCTGTTGCTGAGCAGACTGACCCACCTGCATCTACAACAGACATCACGGAAACATAGTGACATTAGAGGAATATCAAGATTTAGCTTCTCGTCGTGGCTGCTTTTATTTCTCTGTTCTCTTCCTTCCCTCACCTTTTAAGAGCAGTAATATAACACAGCATCATAAACGGCTCCGTGGGGAGCTGCTAAAAGGAGGCATCGGTTTAAATTGATAAACACACCTCAGCGTCTTTGTGTGTGTGTGTGTGGGGGGGGGGGCGGCACGTTTGTGACACAGGATTTGAATGTCAGGTTGTTCTGCTCTCTTTTCGCGCACATGTGGTACATGCTGCTGTTTGCATCACACAGATGACATGGACGCTTCTAAATTTACTAACTTGGCCTCAATAAGAGTTTCCATGGGAACTAGTCAGACTACTTGTGATGGTGAGGGCGTTTGCTCAAAAGTAAAATCACTCATAATGTCATCGTAGAGTGTGTGTGGACCACTTACGATCTACAAACCCACGAGTAAATACTATTAAATATGAATGTTTTCCCACAGAAATGCACTCACAAAAAAGAGATTACTACTATTAATCCTCCAGACCGTCCCCATTCATCTCAATGGTTTGGAATGTCTGGCCTATGTTCAGTTTGGCTCCTTTAATGCAAATATCAACCCCATGATTTTGTGGAAAGTTTTATTTCTCAGCCCCTTCTGTTTATCATTCAGCTTGTTGCCTGAATCCACCCAAGTGATTTAGAGATGCTCTGCAGTCATATGCAGAATGACTGAAGACTAAGTTATGACTCAGCCACCTCTGGGATGTCAGTGTTCATGGCGCATCTCATTGTTGTTTCATTCTAACCCTCATTGTTTTTAGATTTGGTGATATTGTTTTTCTCGTCTCACTTAAAAAAAAAAAAGGCTTGATCTCACATTGAGATATGAGCAGGTAAATGGGCTCTGAACAAGACACACACAGGATCTGAATTGGTGCCATATATTTGTTCCCCTCAGGTCAGCCGAACGTAAATTGCTTCTTCTCAGAATCACAATCACTCAAAAAGTCAAACAAACACACAATGCTGCCATTAATACCCTGTTTACCCGTGGCTCCGTAAAAGTGAAAGTGAGGCCAAATTGCTTTGATCGCCACCTGTTGGCTGGATGCAGTATTGGTCCTAAATACCACCTCCTCTATGTTAGGGGATGGGACATGGGCCAAAATAAAAAGTCAAATAGAGTTTTCTTAGAGATTGTGTCTGTCATTGTAGATAGTCGGAATGCTCAAATGTATGGCAATAGGTTTCAAACACAGGTTGAAGAGGTGTTAATAGTTTAAGGTTCTATACTTATACATGAGGTTTATCCTCAGTAACGTTTCAGCAGATTTTACTGCACTAGATGTTTTAACTTCATGATTGGATTGTGAAGCCTGTGGGAAACTGAAGTCTCAAAAGTGCCACGAGAACATTTTATATGTTTCTAAATAGCTTACTCCTTTCTTTCATCGACACTTCAGACCAACGTTATCACACTTGGGGTTTACAGATCTACTGTACAGACTTTTATTTTCCTAAATGCATTTCTCTCCTGACCATTAACAGTTAATTAGAGTTTGTGTCTCGTAAACATTTACAGAAAGCCGCTTTATATTACGTTCCTATTTTCTTCACTTCCTCACCTGCCTCTCTCTCTCCCACCAGGTGGTCGCCTACCACTTCTGTCAGGCCGACAACACCTACACCTGCCTGGTACCGGAGTTTGTGCACAGCGTTGCCGCCCTGCTGGCCAGAGCGCCACAGCTCGGCCCATACAGGGAGCTGCTGGTTCAAGAGCCTCATCTGCAAAACACACTCAGTCTGCGGTCCTGCGTCCAGGACCCCATCGCTGCCTTCAGGAAGGGCGTCCTGGAGCCGATGGCCAGCCTGCGCAAGGGTAATGAAGTCAACACACACACAAAGACACACACACACAGACACACTTTAGACGAATGTCAGCTTTGAGGTGGAACCTGTCTGCTCCCCTCGCCCTACAGTCAGGGAGCTTGCTGCCATCTCCTGTGTGAAACAGCCTGGTAATGACTCACCGATTGGCCCACAGATTATTTCCCCCTCGTTAAGGTCAATGATTTGAAGCAGTGTAGTGTGTGAAACAGATGTTAGGTCATTTACATTTATGAGTGGTATTTTTTTGCAAAGGTGAATCACGAGCATCCCTCAGGATTTCAAGGTCACAAAGTACTCCGGGCTGGCCACGAACGTTCCGGACACGTTCACCAGCTCGATTCCTCATGAGTTAGTAAGTCAGTTAGATTGATGTGTTATTACGGCCGGGCCCTCCACAGCCGGGTGGAGGAGTGTTTCGTCTGCTCCATCTCTATTAAGCAGGTCAGTAAAAAATGGAGAGCCCTTGTGCCTAAGTATGTGAGTCCTCACAGGCTTCCAGGGAAACACTGACGGCTCTGATAATGTGAACCATGATGGATATGTTCTGTTCCCAGCTAATAAACAACAATGGCCTCTGGCCGCTTTCAGCAGAACATGATCAATATCAACAGTTGATGCTTCTCTCGACATTTCCTGTGCTGAAAAAGATGCACCATTTTTTAGCCATTAACGACCCAGCATAAAACTGTGCTACATTCTTCTTCATTTTATGCTCTTAAATGTGACATACCAGGTATTTTAATAAGCTTCAACCCCTTTTTATTCTCTTTATTTATGTGTATTCAGAGCGGAAGCTGCCGGAAGACGACTACATCATATTGGTCGACAGCCTTAATGAGGCAGAATTCCATAAACCAGACTATGGGGACACCATCGCCACGTTCATCACCAAAATCATCTCCAAGTTTCCACACTGGCTCAAACTGGTGGTCACAGTCCGCACAGGCCTTGTGGTGAGTGGGATCACAGGCATGTAAAAATAGATGTTTTAGTCTCCAGGGAAATTTGGCAAATGTATATATATATGTATATAAATTAATAATGAGAAGAGCAATAATTGGCCGGTGCAGTACCACAGTTGACCACCAGCAGTATTAACGTATGTTGGCATCCTATCCAATCTTTATCATCTTATAAATTAGGGATGTAAAGATCGATGTTAAAATGTAATATTATTATTATCATCATATTATCAATTATAGAAGCAGAAGAAGTAGTATTGTGTATATGGTAACATGAGACTATAGCAAACCAAACATTTCGTATTAAAACAATAATGAACATGCAAAAATGAATCCAATATTCCGAAGCAATTTATATTCTCATACGCTCAAGTGATGGAGTGCAAATTGCTATGGCAACTGCTTTAATGTTTTGAACCTCCAGTGCCCAGCAACGCATGATAATACTAGTCAATTGATTTTTATTCATGAGTCCAAAAATAATAAGAGAGTGGGGACCACCGGTGATCTTTTTGGAACTGTGCGATTACCAATGAGTGAATAAATTTGTGCTTTGGAATCTGAATCAATACCTGCTTCAGTGATGTTGGTCAGATTTCAGTTCGGTGAATTACTGGAGTACCGGGGCCCAGAACCAATATTTGGTTAATGGTTGAAGCCCACCTGTCACCCAGTCGTAGCTGGGAGAGGCTCCAGACCCCCAGGCCCTGTTTAGACCTGTTGGGATGGAGGGATTATTAGGAGAAACAAAGCTGCTGTTACCGTTAAAAGATCTAACCTTTAAATCATTTTAATGTGATGTATAAATTATTGAATTCCTCTTGATTGTATCGGGATGCAGAATCTCTTCTGTCCTCGCTGCACCACTTTTATTACAAACATTTATGCCAGGTGAACAGTTTAATAAGATTAGAGCCATCGACTACTAGAGGTGAGTAAAATGAGATACAATGAATACAATTTTGTAAATTGGTTGATTTGACCCTTAAAGTCTCAGCCTCCCTCCCACCACCTAAATCAGAGATATCCCTAGTACCTCCCGCTTCCCTCTAAGCTCCATTCACTGCCTGTGTAGTTTTAACGTGGTGGTATAAGGTGAATGTGGCTCTCGGCGCGTTGAGCTCTCCAGTCTGATGTGTTTTCTCAATCCGGTCGGTAATCCCACCAGCCAGCAGACGCATCTGTCCAGTGCCCGAGCCAAGTCTCCAAATGCTGCATGGATTTACTCCCTGAATGGTCGGTAACACTACAGAGAGTCTGCTGGGGAGTCTGGAGCCTGACAGGCAGCCAGCCAGCCAGTTGCATAATTGGATTAGTGTTTGAGAACACACAAAACACATTGAGGGGTCATTTTCTTCACGATGCATTTTGAAGCCAGCAAAACATTAAATACGTAAAGATGGAGGAGTCCAGCTGTTGTCGAGCCCCTTCGTGTCCCAGCTTGTTTAAACAGGAAGTGCTCACTCATGTGGAACAACCTGGATAACTCTCGTGAAAGGTTTGAGTGGAGCGCAGTCAATTACTTGTTCGTTAAAGCAAAATGTCAGACTCTGTTAGAGAGGAACGGAGCCGCGGTCACACCGGTTCCTTCTGTGATCCCTCAGAGCTGGTTGTCGCCGGTCGGTGTGGAGCAGTTGAGGATGGCATGAGAGGAGCTGAAATGTGAATCTGAGAGATGCCTGTGAGCAATGTTGGAGCTTGAGTCACTGTCACACCATTTACTGTACTGTATCCCATGGCTCTGTGTGAGTCAGCGGCAACAGCATCTGAGGAACAGCTCCTGGTTCTGGTGCTTTTAATTTGTCCTTTACTAATGCACCAAAGACACGCCACCTACAACTCTGTGAAGGCTGGGGTGTGCGTGCACGTGCGTCAGTTATATGTTCCCCCCCCTCATCGTTGGTTTGTTTGTCAGCCCAAAATAAACCACTATATTTTGGTGTGGATCTTATATTGGAATCTTATTTAGGTAGAAAAATCAAGCATATTTAAGGGACTGCTATCTGAGTGTGTGTAACTTAGGGGACTGCTGGGTCTTGGTGGAGGTGTGCGCTCTACTGATCTGTTTTCTTCTTCTGCAGGAAATCACCACCCTCCTTCCCTTCTCTGGCATCTCTCTGGACATCCTGCCAGACGGCAGTGACCTGGGAGCCGACCTCAGCGACTACATCCATCACCGGGTCAGCAGCAGCACCCAGGTCGCCTCTAACGTCACCACGCCCACAGGCTCTGCCCCCGACCCACTGATCCTCAGCAAGTTCAGCAGCCACCTGTCAACACGAAGCCACGGCTCCGTCCTGTACCTCCAGCTGACCCTGGACCTGTTCCACAAAGGCCATCTGGCTCTGAAAGGAGGAAATTACCTGGTGGTGCCTGTCTCCCTGTCAGAGGTCAGGACACGTAGCACTGATTTCCAACAAGAAATTGTTTTCATCTGCGTCTGTTTGTTTGTAAGCAGGATTATGCAAAACCTACTCAACTGATTTTCATGAAATTTTGCGGAGGGAAGGAAGAACTTTTCAAATTTTCAATCATATCCGGATCAGGGGCTGGACCCAGAAATGGATGTTTTATTCACATTTAGTTGATTTCCCAGATTATTCAAATGTGGTTAAAAAGCTTAATCTAATCGATTTAATTTTTGAAACGTCCATCACTTATCGTTGCAGCTTGTTAGGCTTCATCTGACGAAAACGATTTGTGAACCACCATCTGTGGAGTGATGTGTTTTATGAAATGATCAGTTTCACATGGAGCTATAAAGACACTTCTTACCTTGAGTGTATTTTTGGACCCGCCCTCGTCATCGTCCTCTTTATCACGTTCACGGTCTGACACCTGTCAATCATCCTCGGTGAGCTCGCCCGCCCAGGATGATTGACAGTGTTCATTGACGAGCAATCGGTGTTTGTAAACTCCCCACATAAGATCCACAGGCAACCACCATTGTTCGGCCATTTTTCTCCTCAACAAAAGACAAAAGGTGCATTTAACATGCTATTCAAATTAATACAAGATTTAAAAGAATATAAAGGATCAAAGACTTTTTCAAACTGAAGGCCAGAGAATATCCCACAGTGACTAAAGTAAATCGCAGATGTAGCATTAAAGTTACATAATCACCAGCAGATGAGCTCAGGCTCAGGAATGTGTTGATTTATTGATGGAAGTGGTCACAGTTAAATATGAGAGTTTGTGTACGTGGATCAGTTTGTATTATTTATAATTTAAAGTGCTTTTAAAGACAAAGTTAGGTTTTTTTTCCTTTCCTTGCATTGTTATCGCTATAACTTAATAACATCAAGATTTCAACTGCGTTTGTTGGTTAGCAGCATTACGGCAATAACTACCGGACACGTTATCACGAAACTTGAATTAAGGATGTGAGTCAGGAAAGAACCCTTGGTATTTAAGTGCAAATCCAGGGTTTTTTACACTTTAATGTAGCAAAATAAATTTCTCAGAGAATAATTCATGGATCTTGAGAAATATTTTCAGACATGTTGAGGAGATTGAAATATATCTGTTTGAAATATGATGCAAATCCAAATGAGCTAGTGAATTTAAATGTGGTTTCATCAGGGAACTGTTAGACCTCGGCAGGGGTTTGCAATCTGCTGCGGGACATTTGAGTTATAAGTGAATGTGTTCATCATCAGGATGTTGCAGGATTTACTCCCAGTTATTGGATCTGCCCGTTTGTTCGGATATGAATTATTAATGGGTTCTTTCTTCGACCATGTCACATCCTTCGTCTGAGTTTCATGGAAATCTATTCGGTCGTTTTTGCGTAAACCTTCTGATAAACAAAAAAACAACAAACAAAGAATCTCAGTGCTGGTCACATCCACAGAAAATGAGTGTAGGTGTGTACAATCAGCCACAGGCTTTTAAACATGTTATGTTAATGTTTATTTTAAAATTGGTACATTTTAGCTTTAAATGAACCAGCAGTAGTTGGTGGAAGAATATAAAGCCATCACGGTGTGACAGCATCATCACCAACACATGCTAACCTCTGGATTTCTGTCAGGTGTACCTGCTGATGTGTCGTGTGAGCTTTCCGGATAAAGAGCTCTTTGAACGGATTCTCCCGGTGCTCAATGTGGCGCTGGCTTCTCTGCACCCACTGACTGATGAGCAAATGTTCAGGGCCCTGAATGCAGGCTGTGTGAGGGGGGAGCTGGAGTGGAAGGACTTCCAGCAGAGATTAGACAGCCTGGCTGGATTCATGGTAAGACTCCTGCTACGTCGGCATGGACAGGAACAGAATGATTCACACTTCTGTTTGGTTTGAATTTTGTGTTTGTTTTTGCTGTTAAATAAATAACTGACATGGACGAATTTAGAGTTTTTTTAAAATCTAAAATACTAACTGTCTCTCTGTGTCGCTGGGTGTAGCACGTCAAGTGATGGAGACTCTACAGTAGAGAAATGTTCTGCCTCTATGTGCAGGTCCGACGCAGGGATGGCACACGGATGCTGTGTCATCCTTCCTTCAGAGAGTGGCTGGTTTGGAGAGGAGACGGAGAGAGCACGGACTTTCTCTGTGAGCCGAGGTGAGCCCAGAGGTCACACACCTCACACAGCACAAGACTCTTAACGTGGATATACTCAAACGTGGAGAAATGCATAACTTAAATAGACATTCGATTTCTGCATGGACGCCATTTCTGTGTGTGTGCATGTCCCCAGGAGTGGCCACGCTCTCCTGGCCTTCATGTTCTCCAGACAGGAGGGCAAATTGAACCGGCAGCAGACCATGGAACTGGGACACCACATCCTCAAGGCTCACATATTCAAGGTAACATGAACCCTGACACTAGGTTTATCCTCTACATTGGTTTAGAACTTGTTATGTAGGTTTAGGACTGGACCTGATTGTGCCTCAACTATTCTGAATCTCCCTGAATGACAATAGGATTCATGTAAACAACATCCTGAATATAGCTGCTGAGAAACCGATAAAACACACACAAACTAAAGTGAACCTCTGTTCCAACCATCACCCACACTCATAAGCACTACTCATATACATAAACCGCCCACGGTACAGTGAACATTGTACTGTTTGCATGTGCGCCTCGCAATCTGTACATTCTGCTTTTCTCCTGGGACGCAATTCAAATTCTGCTCCACAGATCTCATCTGAGCAAGTTTAATCTCTCTCTCTCTCTCTCTGTGTTCATCTGTGTCCCTGGCAAACACTCACAGGGGCTGAGTAAGAAGACGGGCGTGTCCTCCAGCGTTCTTCAGGCCATGTGGGTGAACTGCAGCACAGACAGTCTGTCCGCCGCGCTGGCCTCCCTGAGGAACCTGTACACACCTAACATCAAGGTGACACCCACACGTTCTTCTGCTTGAAGAAAACACCCAAATCTTCTAGAGTGGTGGTACTCAGTAGAGCACACAGCTCCGCCAGGGACCAACAGTCCACTTAATTCACCAAAGTTCACACACTCATAAATATCTGTTCCCTAAATGTGAGGGATTATTTTCATCAAGATCCATGAATCACTGTTTTGGAAAAAAGGGCAAAATGTCCCAAAAATTAAAATTCCCCCATTATCTAATTACCACTGTGCCGATGGAAGGGTAAGTGAAGAACCATCCCTTTAAAGAAAATGTAGACATTTTCTGGATCTAACGGGTTCCTTCCTGACAGACACCACATCCTTCCCCCAGGAATCATGGAAATCCATTCTGTAGTTAGTGTGCACTCAGGGGTGAGAACATAATCTTATATACAACTCCTTATATTCATCCTGCAGGTAAGTCGTCTGCTGATGCTGGGTGGTGCCAGTGTGACCTGGTGCACCGAGGTGGTGGGCCGTGCCCCCATCCTGGCCGTCCACGCCCACCTGGGCCACGTGGAGATGGTCGCCCTGCTGCTTGAGATGTGTGCTCCCGTGGATGGGACCACCGACAGCGGCATGACGCCCCTCTGCCTGGCCGCCGCCGCAGGACACGTGGACATCGTCACCCTGCTCTGCAAGAAAGGGGCCAAGGTCAGTGTCTGTGCAGAGCAATGTGGGGGCTGAGGGCGTGGCCAGCATAATCACAAAGGCGGAACACGTTTGTCTCCCTGCACCTCCACACCAGTGATATCCCCAATAACCCTCGTTTAAAACTCACCACAGTTTGGGGATCTATTCTGGGAGACAGATGACACACACACAGCGCCGATCTAGGTCAGCGCAATAAAGGCAGTGACCTGGTCCAGCGTTTGTTAAGTCCTTCTGTGTTTCCCCTCTGTGCCAGGTGGGCCACGCTGATAAGAATGGCCAGTGTGCACTGGTCCATGCTGGGCTGAAGGGCCAGGCAGAGATCATCAACATCTTGCTGGGCCAGGACTGGGGAGCGCAGAGCAGTACTGACCCGCAGCAGCCCGGCAGCAGTGAGACGGAGACTGGGAAGCCGCAGGCAGCACAGCAGGCGCTCACGGCTGCAGCGAGCGTGGGACACACACAGGTATGAGTCACATCAGCGTCCTGGTGACAAAAGCATCTGTGCCACTCTGCAGAGAGGATTCTGTTTCGTGTAGAGCACGACGCCCGTCCTTGCTTGATGTAAAGGATTTATTAAATTCTGTTTGCTCTCTGCTGTGGTCAAGGTCTGTGGAAGCTTTCTTTTCTCTTTTCTTGCACAGCAAGCCAACAATACAGAGGACTGTGAAATTGTGTTTTTCCTGCAGGTGGTGAGGAGCTTGCTGGACTTGAGAGATGAACAGCTGGCAGTGCAGATGGACGCGCACGACTCTCTCTGGGGAGAAACGGGTGCGATTCTCCTATCAGTCAGATAAATTTAGCTTTCTCACCTCTTTCTGTCCATCAGCGGGGTTCTCGAGTCACGCTCAAGGGCGTCGGGGGGGATTTCAGACGCATTCTGCCTCTGTGCAGTGAATAGATACTGAGCAGCCGACATGCATGTGGAAGCACAGTGTTCTGATGTCAGGAGGCTCCGGTTGATCAGATCATTGATGCAACTGGAAATACTTTTTTTCACCAGAAGCGGAGCATCGCACATATCACACAGAATATCTTGTCCGGCCACATTGGTAGCATCTAAAAAGCCTGTGTTATTCAATTGTGATACTCTTACCGCCGTCACAGATGTGAAAGCACAGCTCGCAGAATTCTGTTAGGTCCATTTCCTGAGAGCACGTTGGATGAGGCCTGTTTCTGCCTCCAGCTCCATTAGAGTGTAATTCTATTACACAGACCCCTTCAGTGGGGAGACAGAGAAAAAAAGTCAGAGCATAAAACATTCATGTTTGCATGATGCAGCACCGGGGCTTCGTTTTATGTGTGTGTTCAGTGTCGGTATCATTGGATTAGAGTCCATTTGCACAGATACAATGATCAGTCAAGGACGCGCGTTAAAGTCTAATTACAGAACAAAGGATTCTTCTTCTTCTTCTCCGGGGATCAGAATTAATGACGGCAGCAGTGCATCCTTTAGTAAGACTATTATTTTCCATGCACGTAGTCACCAGCTTCACTAACCTTGTTGCTATTTTCTGAAGTTGTGCAAAGTCACCTTAAGCAAAGACAAATAGTGTGTTATTGCTTTTCCCCCCCCTGTTTATTTGAGGTTAGTGAACGACATCAGTACCTTCCCTCAACCTCCAGCTGCTCAATGAGCTGAACCACTCGTATATTAGGAAAAAGACTAATGCCCATCATCTGTCAAAGTAACACGGGCTGGTTAAGGAGGGTGCCAGTCATCCATCATGTGCAGAGTTATGGTTGGAAAGAATCTTATTTTCTTTCCTTTTCTCTTGTCAGCCATGGTGGAGGTTACCAATGTCTGAGCAGCCTTCTAGATGAGTGTGGGAAAATATCAAAACTGTTAAATTACACAAGATTCAGCAGATATATAATACAGGACAACATCTGTGTTGGGATTCGACTAGATTATGGAAATAGCCTGTGTTGATTTTCTCTCTGCTCCTCACTCCTGCTTCTTCTTCTCTCCTATATGTGTCAATTACATATTCTCCTCCGCCTCGTCGTCTCATCTCGATGCCGACCCCCTGTCAGTGCTGAGCGCGGCAGCAGGGAGAGGGAGGATGGAGATATGTGCGCTGCTCGTGGAGCGGGGGGGAGGGCTGGAGATACCCAACCGCAGAGGAATGGTCCCCCTGCTCAGTGCCTCCAAACACGGACACACACAGGTGCGGAGGAGTCGGGGGTGTTTTCCCTTTTACCTGTTCTGTCTTCTTTTGTTTTCTACTTCTTTTGGAATAATCCTCCTCCCCTCCGAAGGTTGCAGAGTTGTTGCTGAAGCAAAGCGCAGACATCAACGTCAGCGACAAGCAGGGGCGCACGCCACTGATGCTGGCTGCCTCCGAGGGCCACACGGCCACTGTCGAGCTGCTGCTGTCAAAGGGTGAGAGCCCCCCCACCTCCCCCACCTCCCCCAGGGACGTGTGAGTATGTTTGATGAATGCACCTGAATCACTGAAGCATATTTGTGTTGTTGTGTGGTCCCAGGGGCGTCCTTGTCCGCCGCCGATCAGGAGGGGCTGACCGCCCTGAGCTGGGCCTGTCTGAAGGGGCAGAAAGGGGCGGTGCAGCACCTGGTGGAGGCAGGAGCCGACCTGAACCAGCCGGACAGGCAGGGCCGGACTCCTCTGGACCTGGCTGCTCTGAACGGGGATGCAGACACAGTGGGTCTCGTGCTGTTGTTCACATGTTTGATCATGTTTTATTCATCCATTCATCATATTCATCAGCTGATCCATGGGAGGGTCGTGTGGGGAGCTGGAGCAAATCCCAGTTGAAATTGGTCGAGAGGCGGCATACAAGGACAAACAGCCAATTTTGAGTCTGTACTACAATCCACATTTGTTTGGACTGTGCAAGTACATGCACTCCACACAGAACCGGGATTCGAACCGGAAACCTTTTTGCTGTGAGGCACTGTGAGAAGGTGCTAATCACCACCACCCCTGTGACGACCTCGATCATGTCGATAATGTAAAATCACAGCAATTGAAAGAGGATTATCAAAGTAAAATATAATTATTTCATGACAATGTATTTCCATCAGTTTTGGACATGATATCAAATAATTCATAATAACAATGAGGATAATAATTTGTTCTTACTGGATGTGAGGTAATAACATTATGGATTATTTGTGATGATCAGCAGGAGAGTAATAAAAAGTGTCCAATGATCAAAACCATCAGGATCTGTTTAATGTTGTTGAATGAAACATTAATAATCCTTTTCACTGCTGCTTGATGTTGTTATTGTTCCTTGTGTTCTTCAGGTGCATTGCCTGGTGGAAAACGGAGCGGTGCTGGAGAGAGCCGACAACAACAACAGCACCAGAGGATCGGACCGGGCCACCGGCTGCCAGAACCCGGCCCTGGTGGCCTCGCTGCTGAAGAAAGGATCCAAAACAGGTACAAGCACAGTCCTCGTCATAGCAGCCCTGCAGTAAATAGCATTTTTATCACAAACATTACATTTTACATTATATGAAAGTGTTTAACAAACAGCTCCACAAACTGCAGTACAGCTTGTGACATTAGTAGTTGTCGCACAGACGCTTCTCTGGAGTGTATTCACACAGTGTATGAAGTAATGAAGACTCAGCTCACATGCATTGATTTGTATGGTACTACACTTTTTCATCTACACGTTCTGCATGTACATATTTGTCTACTTCCATGTAGTATATTGTTACTGTTCATTCTGCAGAACCTGCAGTTTTACGTCCACCGCTCTAACTCTCTTTTCGCCCCGCTCCCCCTCTCCACCTCCTCCTCCTCTTCCTCCTCTCCGGTTGCTCTCCTTCATTAACCGAAAGGCTACAGAACGTCTCTGCATGATCGATCAGGTACATGATTTGTGTAAGACACAAAGTAAAAGAGACGAGGCGAGCCAGATAATATTAAGATAAATATTTGTGCCACTCCATCAGGTCACGCCACGTGGGCTATGGCTTCTTCCAAACCAGACATTCTCCTCATCCTGCTGCAGAAGCTGATGGAGGAAGGGAACCTGCTTTACAAGGTAGGTGTAGATGGTTTTGAACAGTGTGCTGCTGCTCACAGCCTTTCATTTGTATTAACTTCTACGATCCCTTTGTGGAATGATCAAACACTGCCCCTTCCCTCTAGCTGTCCGTTCTGATTCTCCACCTCTTCCTGTGTGTGTCCCAGAAGGGACGTATGAAGGAGGCGGGCCAGCGGTACCAGTACGCCCTGAGGAAGCTGCCACGCGAGGGGCAAGGAGACGAGCTGAAAGGGCTGAAGGAGCTGCGGGTCTCCCTCTATCTCAACCTCTCCCGCTGCCGCAGGAAAACCAACGTGAGCTCCCACAACCGCACCAAACAGCTCATGCACTATTTAACAGCAGCCGGTTTATTAGACACCGAGGGGCTGGCAGCGAGGGGCTGGCAAGGCAAGGTGGAGGGTTCCTTAAGATTTATAATTTATCTGAATCCACATGAAAAAAAGATGAAATCAACTCAGTGTAAAAAGCATCTCTTGCTTTCCGGATCTCGTTTCACGTCGGCGTGGTAAACAGAGAGAGAAGGTGGAGGGAGACCTGGAAGCAGGTGGTGACATGATGATTAACGGTGCTGTTAGTGCAGAGATAGATGTGTGTGGCCTGCAGCCAGGTTCAGAACCCGCCCTGGTGATGACAGACGTCCGAACAGACTGTGTAAAAACGCCATCCTTAGGGTCACTGTGGCTCATGAATAATGGAGCAGATAATACATTGTGATAAGGCCCCTCGCTCCCTTCTTTCTCTGTGTCTCTACTGGGGTGGTGGGGGGGGGGGCCTCTCAGGACAAATCCACGTATCATATCAGAACGCGGGCAGCAACCCAGTGCAGAGACTGCATGATACCATCATTAAACATTCAGCAGCTATGTTCACAATCTCACGTTGGAGGCTGCCATTTTGACCTCGCTCTCAAGGACAGAATCACCGTGTGTTGGTGTCATTAAATATTCACCTGAGAGCGATGATGACGAGGGGAGCGGTGAAAACCTGCCGGAGTCTGTCTCTCCCCCCCCCCCCCCTTCCTCCTCCTGGTCGATACGAGTGATCGCGGTCGTGACGCGTGTTTCATTAAACAAGCTTCGATCTTTAGATCAATACAACAATGGAGACGCAAACACCGCCGCAGATTTGTTTCTACAGGACAAACATTTCCCAGTTTTACCATCGGGTTTGTATTTGGACTCTGTGCTCTGTCTAAAGTTTCATACTAAAAAACTAAATATACTTCTTCTCATCTGCCATCACAGGATTTTGGTTTAGCTGAGGAGTTTGCAACAAAAGCCTTGGAACTCAAACCCAGGTCTTATGAAGCACATTATGCCAGAGCACGCGCCAAAAGGAGCAGCAGGTACAGCAACATTTAAATTGGCTATTCCAGTTCATTTAATAACTTTTCATTTATAAAAGTTCCCTTTATGATTCCTCTGTTCTCCCCAGGCAGTTTGCTGCAGCGCTGGCAGACCTCCACGAAGCAGCACGACTCTGCCCGTCCAACCGGGAGATCCGGCGGCTGCTGTCTCGGGTAGAGGAGGAATGCAAACATCATCAGAAGGCAACAGGCGCCAACTCCATGCAGGGTTACAACAGGGACCTGTACACCCACCACCACGAAGGCCCAGAGGAGGAGGCCGACGCCTATTCACAGGGAAGTCTCGAGAGGCAAGTCCCCGGGGAGCAAACTGATGCCGAGAAGGAGGAAGAGAAGGAGGAGGGTGATGAGGTGAGCCTGCCCTGTGGGAAAAGCCCAGATTTTTGGCCTCTGAATCCATACGCTCCGAACAGGACTCTCCCTGGAGGTGTGGCCTTCGCTTTTACAGATCAGGTGCCACATTTCCCTCAGGAGGAGTATGTACAGAACCAGCTGTTTGTGGAATTGCCTGAGCCCGTTCCTGCGATCAACAGGCAGACCCAGAACCACGGCAGCAGGACTCATCTCCACTGCCACTCCCTGCAGTCAGGGGGCAGAGTTGGGGGCAGGCCTCTCTCTCTGTGCGGCCCCTCCAGTCCACTGCCGGGCAGACACATCTCCACCTCCCTGAGGCCCGCGCCAGTGCTGGGCATCGACATCAGCCCGGGATCAGTCAATGAACACTGTGGACACAGCCCCACCGAGCTGTACCACCCCATGTCCCCCAACAGCTCCTCCCCCCCTGGACCTCTGCACATGTACCAGCCCCGCTCGTCCAGCTTCTCCAGGGGATCCGACAGACTTTCCACTCACTCCGGCGGTCTGGATAGCCTGGCCCTGGCTCTGGGCTCCGGCATGGAGGTCAGGAGGGAGAGCGGAGGAGGGGGCACGGCAGGATCAAGGGGCTCTAGCTCCAGTCAGGCCTCCAGTGGGAACCTGTCAGACGGCGGCAGGCAGCAGGTGCTGGACGCCCCCCCGTGCCCCATCAAGAGCAGTGGTAGCTTCAAATCAAAACCTGAGCTAAAGCCCCGGCCTTTCATGGGAGTAATGGACAAATCAGTGCGAGTTCAGGGCCAGCAGACGTCCGGCCGGCAGGGGCAGGGAGGAGGGCTGGAGAGTTTCAGCATGTCCGTCATGGAGTTCCAAGGGTTGAACAATGACTTCAAGCGCGCCTCCTTTCAGGAGCAGCTCTCTGGGAGTCAGGTAAGCAGCCAGCAGCAGGGCCGCGAGTACGGGGAGCGGCTGCACCAGCGGGAGGCAAGAGGATCCGGGTCCTCCCAGCTCCGCTTTCCTGACGGGAGGCAGCGACAGGCGAGCCTCACCAGAGACAACCCAGCTCTGCACATGGCTCCCATCAAACCCAAACGCTCATTTATAGAGTCTAACGTCTGAACGTAGTCTATCAAAGCACAGATACAGGCTGTTTCCCACAAACGATGCTCCACATAAGGTAGCGAGGGAGACTTTCTTTGAGAACAGCTCCCCTCCCGGAGCCTGTTTTGTAGAGTTATGCTGCTGCACTGCATTTACAATCTAGAACCGGTGTTCAACTCAGGCTACTGCGCTTTTGCTTACATGTCTACAGCTACACTTGTGTATTAAAGAAAACCAGACATACCTTAAGTAGGGATCTTAAAAAAAATACTAAGTCGTATCTTGTCTCAGCTTTTAATTTATTATGTAAAATATAAGAGTCAAAGAAAGCTTTTGTGCACGAATATATAAAACCTCATGCTGTTAGTTGCAGGATATGACCATTTCTATTGTCGAGTGTCTTTTAAAAAACATTTATATTTGTACGGTGTGTACTATATTTGCAGATGATATATTTCCTTGTAAGTGGTTATCTGTCAGCATTACAGGCTTTGTGTACTCGAGATTCTTTTTCTTGGTACATTTGATAAAGACACTTCTGCACTGTACATGACATCGATGGAAACGTATCATATTCTAATATTGACTTGACTGCTTCAATATTCCCAGTATATGTTATTTATTTTTGCATAGCAGATCATATTCATATGGAGTGTTTATAGGTTTCTTTGGACACGGAGAGCCTTTATAAAGTCGACAGTTAAAGAGAAAACAAACCTTAAGAGACTTTTTACATTGCTGTATGTCCATAGTTGTCATATAACCTTTTGAGTCATACTATGGATGACAGAATGTTACCACAACATTATTGTGGTATAATAAAATATTCTAACAATTCTACAGCTGCTTCTTTCACAGTATAAAGCATGATAATGTTGCCTTGTTCTTCGATGGTACTGCAGGTGCTGCAATGTCTAAAGGTCCAGTGTGTAGGATTTAGTTGAAAGGGATTTATTGGCAGAGATTAAATATAAAAAAATCCTAGTGACGCTTTCACAAGTGTGTTTCATCTCAAATGTACGAATTGTTGTTTTAACCTAGAACCAGCGATATATAGTTAAATACTTAATATTTACATCAGGAGCGGGTCCTTTCTACGGAGGCAGCCATATTTATTTTTACAGTAGCCCAGTCTGGACAAACTAATCACCTTTTGAGTTTCTATGTCAACTGAAGGCTACCACAGGTTCTCTGTCACGTTTGGAAGGGGAGGGTTAGGTGAGGGTTGTTCACCTGCAACATGCAACTTCACCACTAGATGTCACTGAATTCTACACACTGAACCTTTAAGCAATGTAAATAAATATTTTTACTTGTGTCACTGCAGATGGTTTTTTCACCAGCAACTTTTTAAAATAAAGCTTCATTAAGCAATATTTCAATCCTCACAAAGTAATGTGTTAGTCCTGATGGTCCTACTGCAGATTGAATGTCGCTGTAGCTTTGTGCAGTTACTCAGTCAATTGGTTATTCAGTCAATAAAATAAATCATGACTAATAAAAACTGCACAAAGAAATATATTTTTTGATTAATAATTAATTTGTTATCATTCCTCAAATGGATCTTTATTGGTCTTTTCAGCTGAATGAGCAAATAACACATTTTGTTGATTTCTGAAGCTGAAAGAAAATAATAACAAAGCAACATTAATATTATAACAGGAACAAAACCTCTCTCTCTAAATATTAATTCCCTGTGACTTTTTCTTCCAAGAACTTACCTTAAACAAAAAACATAATTGTAATAAATATTAAGTAATTGTGCAAAAGTCAATTCATAGTAAACCTGCGTTCAAACATGATTTGCTTGATGCAGCTTGATGCCTAAAAGCAACCACAGTGTGTAGACGTCTCAACTGGATCAACGCACCTGCTCCTCTTGGGCTGTGGGATCCCTGTGAGTTCTGGTTTCTGTCTGTTTCATAGACTGTAAATAAAGATGGACGACACATCCAGTCCTCCCACCATCCAGAAATGAAGCCGAATCCTCCTGATAATGAAAGCTGCCATCTTGTGCTGATGTTTGTTGCTTGGAGCCAGAATCTGCAAAGTTGCGACCGGGGGATGGAGCCGTGGCTGGAGATCCAGACGATGCACAAGCTCGACTTATCACGAGTCAGTCTGAGCTGTCAATCTAGATTTGTCACCCATTTTTTAAAACAGCAAATAACTTATCGAAACCAAAATGACTAGAAACAGGAAAACAACATATATCAGAATTACAGAAAATAACAGAAACCGTCTTTGAGAAACATTAATTTGACGTGGTTTTGGACTTTTTAGTTTGACATGTTCCAACCGATAACATGGAGGAGGCAGGGATTATGACCTTCATTGCATCCAGTCCCCAGGAGGCGATTGAGCCTCTGGCTTCACTTTGGGGTCAGACCTCATGTCGTCCATCTTTATAAGACAGTTTATGATCTGCTCTGAGTGAAAGGTTTGGGACACAGCTTTGTCAGATGTCACTGGCTGGTCTTCCAGCGGCCAATCGCCATCTTCAGGGTGTGGTTAGGGGTGAGCAGGGTCGTCAGCAGAGGGAGGTTGGTCATGGGGCTGGAGCGGTTCTTGGTGTTGATCCAGCTCTCGATGGCCTCCTTTTCATACGAGTAGCCATCTGTTAGGAAATGTACACACTCAACTTTAAGTGCCAAACATATTCCTACACTCTGAAGAAACAAACACACGCTGGTGTCTGTGTCTCAATTGCCCACATGACGTAGTTATAGTGGGAAATGTCTGCTGTTCACGTACCAGCAGCAATGACCGGCTCCTTCATCAGCTCTCGGGTGATTGGACACAGGAACTCGTCAGGAACGCCTGAACAGACTGAATGACTCTTCAGCTCCTCCACCTTCCTCAGGAGCTTACTGCGAAGGCCCACAGACTCTTGAGACAGAAACACAAGAGAGAGAATAAACAAAAGTGCCAGAGCAGAGACATTAAACAAGACTTTGTTATAGAAAACTGGGTCTCACGTCGAACTGATCCAAACAGTAACATTTATAATATTAAGATCAATGTTTTGAGCATCTGTTACCTCCACTAAAGGGATTACGTTTTCATCGCTGTTTGTCTTTTTGTAAGATTAAGCATCAACTACTAAACTGATTTTCTTTGAACTTGGTGGAAGGGGTGTAGACTAAGGAAGAGCCCATTCAATTATGGAGATGTTTCGATTAAGGGGGCACATCCAGATTTATTAATTTGTTTGTATACTACAATACGTAAATCTTCATGAAAAAAGATCCGGCACATGAAGGGAGCTGATACCTATGAGTGTGTGTTTAAGGGGACCGTTGGGCTTTGGCAGAGGTCAGTTTAGATATTCCCTCCGTTGAGCACGTTTCACTCTTGGATGGCGAATGTGAGCCTGGATTAGAGGGATGGGAGAAGACCATGTCTGCTGACTACAGCAGATCCTGGAGAGAGGTTGAGTTAGAATCCTGTTTATTAAAAAAATGAATGACCACAGAAAATAAAGCGCTACAGCGGAACATCAAATGGTTTGTAGACTCCCTGCTGTGCTTACTGTTATATTCTGTTTCATGTTACTCTGCTGCTGCTTCTTCAACTTCCAAACCTTTGATAATCGCCTGTTTCTCCATTTTTCCCTGCAGAAGATAAAATGCGCTGCTGCTCGACTCTTCTGTTAGAAAAGTTGGGATTTGTGCAACGTTACTAAAAACAGAACAATGTGAACACAAGCTGTCGAGGCGCTGAAGCTGTGTAAACTGAGGAGTGATTGACAGAAACTGTGGGATGGAAATGACGGCATTGGAAATACAACAAACATTCGTTGACAACTACATGACGAATACCGGCCTGGCTGGTAGACTGGCATCAACAACACAACACTCATACTTCAGCCTTGTGGTTGCACTTCTTACAGATACTAGAATACACACCATGTAGTTGTATGCCTCCGTCAACCAGTTCAGTGTCAGCCTACATATTTATTTCCAGGTTTATACGTGGTCACTCTGACGTTTATCTTCGAGTCCAAGTGATAACTGATTCAAATTTCAAGACATTTCCCAAAGGCCGACTTGAGATACAATTTTCAAGAGGCCAAAAACCAGTTTTTTGACCTATGACCTTTAACCAGCCAAATCGAATCAGTTCATGTTTAAGTCCAAATAAGTCTTTATATCGAAGTTTAAGAAATTCCTTCAAGTTGCTCTTGAGATATCGTGTTAGCAAGACCAAAAACACGTTTCATTAGGGCACAGTCACTTGACCTTCGGCCCCAATTAATGTCAGTTCACCCTTGAGTTAAACTAAATATTTGCAACAAGTTTAAAGAAATGCCATCAGAGTGTTCTTGAGATATTGTGATTTAGGACAGACGGACGGATGGACAACCTGAAAACTTTAAGCCTCCACCCGCCTGCTGTTGCCTGAGCTGAGGCATAGAAAAGACAGAAATACATCAGAGGGTTGATAAGTCAACAACTTCAGGAAAACCTAATTTAAAGCAGGACTTGGAAATGACCAGGAAGACCTATTGACATTAGGTGTAAATCCACTTTAGACTTAAGGGGAAATACTGTTTTGAGTTATGTAACTGATGAAGTGCTCCAGATTAAAGCCATGACTCCCGAAGCCTCAAAGCTGAGTGCTTTATCCAGTGCAGCCATATAATATGAAATGTCTCTGAATAAAACCTCCATCAACCTTCATTCATTCCTTCACCCTTACTTGAATTTAATGTGTCTCATTTCATCCGTGCAAATAGGTAGAAAATCCTAATCCACACACGCAGGGGTTCATTGTCACGGGACAGCAGCTGTGTCAATCCCCTTATCCTGGTTTTTATATTCTTACATTTCAAACAAAACGGAAGCATCAGGACTGTGAGGTAACGAGTGTCCTGTCATCCACTGAGCTGCGTGTGTGTGTGCGTGTCTGTGTGTGTGTGTGTATGTGTTGTGACGTTTCTCTTCCTCACCTATGAGCAGCTCTGACGCTAGCGTCTCCTTGGTGAGACTGAGCAGCTCGGTCCCGTCTATGTTGTTGGCCCTGAATTTCTCAACCAATCCCGAGAGGCCTTCTTCCACCAGCCACTCTGACACATCCCCCTCTGACCAATCGGTGACCAGCAGCTTCGATTGGCCGGCTGAGGTTTTCCCTGAGAGATTGGGTCGAAGCGAGAAGGTCAGTGCTTTGACAGCTGCAGCGCCATTTGAAAAATGGCCAAATATTCTGTGTGGAAGATCGTCCTGAAATGCTGCTGACTAATTATTGATTATATGGGCCCAGAATAAATGAATATGATTACATGTCTGTCTGAGGTGTCATCGACATTGTCATTAATACGAGATGGAACTCGAAGGTGAAAAGGAGCTTGTGAGTTGCAGATAGAAACATGAGACCATTACTGATAGTACCAAAATCTCAGATTGTGGTAATAGTGTAAGAGGAGAGTCTGGTTTACAGATTCTTACTCTGCTCGACTGTTATATACGACACAGGGATATTTATCTCCTTCCTACCTTCATGTGATGAGAGAGCAGGATCCTCTGAAACACAAGAACGAGGGATGAGAAACTGTAACCTAAGCAACGCAATGCAAACCTGCAGCACATGAGAATGAAGAGGAGAGGAGAGTGAAGAGCGCTCTTCAATACACAACACCTGTGTCCTTCACTCCAAGCATCTGTCTGTCTGTCTGTCTATCCATTCACCTATCTATCAATCTGATTATGTATCTATCCATTCCTCCATATCGATCTATACATTCCTCGATATCTTTCCCTCCATCTAACCCTCTATCTGTCAATCTATTATCTCTCCAAATCTATCCCTCCATCCATCTAACCATCTGTCAGTCTGTCTATCAATCTATCATCTCTCAATTCCTGCATATATCTAAGCCTTACCTATACATCCCTCCATCTACGCAACCCTCCTCATATGTATATCTCCATTTATCTCTCATTCCTACCATCTGTCCCTTTATATATATGTCTAACTCCCCTTACCTCAATCCGTCCATCTATTGATCCCTCGATCTGTCAATCTATCTATCCATCTATCAGTCTGTCCATCAATCTATCCATCTATCTCTCAATCTAACCCTCTAACCATCTATCAGTCTAGCCATCTATCTTTCCATGTATCCCTCCATCTCTTTCCCTTGAATTCAAGTGTTAAAAATAGAAAGGAAAACTAACCAGGCAGTGTCTTCGCTCCTTTCGATTGGACAGAATGTTCAGAGGAGGAATCCGCCACAGAAACAGATAACAAGACAAAACAAGATGTAATTTATCACCCGAGTATTGATTCTTGTCTATTTCAGTGTATCTGTTTGTGTGTTCGTGTTTCTCCCACCGTGGCCACTGCATCCGTCCTCCAGCCTCCAGATGTTTACAGTCTTATCCATAGATCCCGTGGCAATTAGCGGTGATGTTGGAGAGAAGCAACACGCCGTCACGTACCTGCAGCAGACGACAGTCACCAGCAGAATGTTAATGGCTGGCTGTGTAGCAACATAACAAATACTTAGAGGACTTAAAAACAGAGGAAGAAGACACAAGTGGAGTTTTTGTCCCCATAGATTTTTCTCCAGACTCTTATAAGGTCACTATGACCTTTGACCCCTGATATCAGATCAGTTCATCTCAGTCCAAGTGACAACTGGTCCAGAATAATCAAGAAATTTCCTAAAGGCACACTTGAGATGTTCAAGAGGCCGAAACGTGTTCTGTGAGGCCATCGTGACCTTTGACCACCAAAAATCAAATTACTTAATCTGTCAGTCTAAATTAATATTTTAAAGCGTTTCGGAGATGACGCATTCCCGAGGCAAAAAAAGGGTTTTGTGAGATCGCTGTGACCTTGAGCTTTTACCTCTAACATTTAATCAGTTTATCTTTCAGTCCAAATTAATGTAAATGCAAAAATCCCATTAGGCGTACTGGAGATATTGTGTTACCAAAACTATGAAAGACATCTGGATGAACAGATCACCCAAAGATATAAAGCCTCTGGCCACTGGCTGTCACCGGTGTATGAGAATAAAAACGACCAAGTAGGAGAACTGAAAGGCAAAAACAGGTTTATGAGAGGTTTTTGAAACATCTGAATATGAAATCTTAGTCCTGAGCCTCGGCATGCAAGGCTGCCATTCAGCTCCAGGGTTAAAAGGTGGTGATGCCAGACATAAATATGTGTTGGTGATGGAGCTGTTTTCCATCAGAGGGTCAGTTCCCGATGTTTTACCACGTCAGAAAGCTGCACTAAAATCTAAACAAGGATTAAAACTGAATTTTCAGCCGATTCCAGAAAGTCAAAGCAACGTTAATGAGGAAAATCTCTGGATCTGAAATATAAACTAAGAGGAAGACATGCAATCACTGAACCTCTGGATACTCAGTTTGTCTGGAGTCAAGTCGAGTTTCCTGGAGGCATTTTGTCAAGTGCTGTCATTCACTTTTTACGGCATTTATCCTCTTTCTCCTGTCTCGACTGCTTCCATTTCAGTTTTCAGATTTTTTCTTTCAAAATGACTTTCATGAGAGGAAGAGACTTCACTGCCTTTCAGTCACAGGTGGCTGGATGGACGTATAAATAGCTCGTACGTGTGATCGTTCAGCTGTGGCTCACATGTACGTGTAGGGGGAGAGATGCAGGGAGAACGGTCCTATCATTTTTCATAAGATGCAGGGTGAATGTTTTTTGAACACACTGCATCACAAAACATCGACCGTATTGTCTTTTAGTGGCTCAGCCCTCTCTGTGCCTGACACGCTGTTGTGAATGAGCGGTTACAAGTTGAGCTCATTCATATTTATTACATCTTTTACATGACATTACCATTTTGTGTTGAATACAACCGTCTGAAAATACAATCATGTTCAGTTACCTGTGGAATTTGAGATCGCAAAAATATCTTAATTTTGCATCCAGCACTAGTGTTCGTATTAGAAAGCGTTTTTTACTGCAGTCTTCCAAAGATTATGCTTATGGTAACTAGAGAGACGCTTTCTGTCTATATACTATGAATGTTCATACAATTATCCCATTATGAATATGTTATAATATTTCCTAAAGTTTTTAAAATCACATCGAGACCATTTAAACTAATGATCATCCTATGATTTCATTTATTTGTAATTTGGCCTGAAATATCTTTCTAGTTATTCAAGATATGAATTCACTGTGACTCATTTTATAAAAACATAGACAGGAAAACCCCAAATTCTCAATATACAAATTATTATTTTTCAAGATACCCATAGCGACAGAGCACTAACTATAACAAAACCTATTGTCTCGCCAGATGAGAGAAATTCACATATTTACGGTGGTAAAACATAGAAAGTAAAGTGGATATTCACCTTTCGTGCTGTCTCAGGGTGTAAAGCAAAACTGCGTTTGCCTGCAAACACACAAACAAAATGTGAACATTGTGAAAAGTGCATTAAATAACTATACACCTATATAATGAGTAAATCGGTAAAAGGGAAAATAACTTACTGCGTCATAGACTGTAACAGTTTTGTCCACAGAGCTGAAAGAAATACAGATATCAAATTGTAGTTGTAAATAATGTTTTATCAAAACAACTATAAACATGGTACAGGATGTTCATACACACTTCCACTTTTTGAGAAATAGAGCAATCTATGTCTCCCTCCAGTGGCATAACTGAAGTACTGCATGTTTATGACGGAGGGTGGCCTACTTCTACATGTACATCGACCTCTTGATCCTAAACAGATCAAAACCTGGAAACAGATGATCTTAATGGATCAAATACAGTTGACTGGATTGACTGTGGTACATTTAGTATCTTCTTTGTAGCCATCACATGTTCCTAAAACTCATACTTACAACATCTTGCGTCTTTGTCAGCTACTGAGTCGTTTCATTCTTAGTTAATTCAATTAACAACAGAAACTAGACATTTAGAAAATGGAAGACAGGTGAAAACATGTTAATGATAGATATTCTTCACTAAATTCATAGTCTTACCAAGACGCAAGCAGCTGCCCATCTAAGGAGTAGGCACAGGAGAGGACTGGAGCCGACTGGCCAGTTAATGTGTGCAGGAGCTGCATCTTATAGGCTACAAGAGAAACAACTGAAGTTATGTCCTCAGACAAGTCAAATAGTCCAAGCTACAAAACATAATATAGAAAGGACTGTTTTCAGATAAAGGTTGGACTGTGCCATGTGATAAAAAAGGATTAAAAAAAGAGGCTAGAAATGGGTAGGAAAAACATGAAGGGAAGTGAGAGAACACAGACAAATGAGAAGATCTAATCTGCTAAATATGTGGACAAATACAAAAACTTAATAATAAACAATAGCATGGAAATACAGGAGAAGGGGCTTGTGCTGGCAGCTAATCTAGATAAAACCACCTAGAGTAATGTAAGACTGCAGCACTTTCCCATTGAAAGGGGTTTGAAAGAGGTTCAGATTGTCAGTAAATGATGTTTACTCCACTGTACCTCCAGGAGTGAGCTTGTTAATGGCCCAGATCTTCAGGTGACTGTCTTGGCCACAGGACGCCAGACGAAACTGCACAACTTGACCTCCTACAACACAAAGACAAACAGACAAATACATCATAAAAAAACAATCACAAACGATTCAACTAGTTAAAAAGGTCTGAACAAAATTTACCAAAACTATCGATGTGCCAAATTCTTTTAAGAACTTATCTAATAGATAATTGATAATTCTGATTTCCTTCAATAACTCCTTTATTCTTACGGTGGTTCTTCTCACCACTGAGGATGTCAGGAGCAAACGTGCAGCAGGTGACCCCCAGGTCGTGGGCGTTCTTCTCCGCGTGGAGCTGGTTCATGCTCAGGTCCCACAGACGCAGGTCTCCATAGGTGGAGCCCGTCATGAACACCTGACTGCAGGGGCTGAAGGAGCAGGCCGTCATGGTGGTGTCGCTCACGGCTCCGGTCCTTCACAAACACAACCAGCAGCAGCAGATCGTCATTGTTCAAGAACAATAAAAGGTGGAGCTGAATATTATGCGAGTGCAAACAGTGGTGTGATGACAGGTGTTTACACTGAGGTCAGTTTCATAGTGTAACTCTATATTAAGATTAAGATGCATTTATTAGTCCCAAACACATGCACAGACATGCACAGGCCCACTCATGCAGGTAGGGGAATTTAACCTCTGCTTTTGACCCATCTGGTGCAGGGCCCGGGGAGCAGATGTTGGGGGAGTAAGGTGCCTTGCTCAGGGGCACTAGACAGGGTAGGGAGAATGTATGGATAAACGTCTGAAGAGTTTGGTTTGAAAGTGTGTGTTTACCTGCATTATCTACTAATTGATGGAAACACGTGGGACAGACTTAACAGACTTATTGTCTTTTTCGGCTAATGTGACAGTGTCTATAGAAATCTATGAATCTTTTACCTGTTCAGCTGTTTAGATGGGAAATCCCACAGGGCCAACGTCCCATCGGATGCACCGGTGACCAGGTGGGCCGAGTCAGGAGAGAGCGCACAGATCCTCACAGGGCTGCGACCAGGATGCTCCATGACGGCCTCGATCTCCCCCGTGACCATGGACCAGACAACCGTGGTGGCGTCGGTGGAGCAGGAGCAGAGGAACTGTCCACAGGGGCTGAAGCAGCAGCAGTGGACGCTGTAGCCATGTCCCGACAGAGGGGAGAAAGGCAGCTCTGAGAAGTCACTGGTGCAGTATATCCGGACAGTTTTGTCCCCAGAGCACGTGGCCAGTAGCTTGGCCGAGAAGGCGCACCAGTTGACATCGTCTCGATGGTCATTTAACGTGCAAATCAGAGACGTCATTTGGAGAGCCGGCCCTGGAGTTTCCATAGAGGGAACGAGAAGGTGAATAAAAAGTGGTTCTGTTGAATCCCGTAAAATAATGCAAATATCCCATTACCCTTCTTTCCGTTTATTCACTAAACCTTTAAAGGATATAACAGTGAGTTTACACTGTGCTCTCAATAACAAAAACTGTTGTTACGTCTTAAGTCAATTCCAAAGACTGTGAAACCAACACAGTCGGGTCTCAATTCCCGAAAGATAAACAGTGAGAGTATTTCAAGTTTTACATCCAAGGGTGAAAGAAACAGAGAATCTAGGGTCTAAAGTTCCTGCTGGGACCTAGAGACACGTCCTAGTTTTCCACAATGAAACGTCAAAGGTTTGTTTCATGACAACCTACATCTGTCCCACTGGGGCCATTCATGTAAATGATTAACCCCTCACAGCTGAACGGGAAGAAAGTTCACTGATATGAAACTGATCTGTTTAGTAACTTTACTTATACAAAGCACATTCAAAGTCATTTATTAGGAAGGAATTCCAAAAACTAATCCTTAGTAACGATGATGGAGAGTTTTCAATAATTCCTGGTATTTAAATCAATGAATGAAAAGACATATTTAATCATTGAGAAAACTAAGTGGTTAAGTGAGGCCTGTAGGTCACTATATAATTTAATTGATTTTATAATATTCAAGGTAACATTTTTTGCTTTAATCTGTCAGATCTCAATAAATCCAGTTTACAGCTTTACCCTCAACGCGGTGTCGGCCTGAAGGAAATAACAGAATTATACAATTTGAGCAGCAACAATTGGTCGATCAACAGGAGATGAATTGGCAACTAAATTTGCTGAGTCATCGATGAGTAGTAATGAAATAGTCATAACACCAGCTTCTGAAATATCCAGATCTTATCATGTACATGGAAGTAAAAAATAAATACATTTGAGTATTAAACATAACAATAAATATATATATAATAAAAAAACGTAAGACAGTTATCCTGTGGATTAGTATCACAAATGTCCGATATTGTATAGACACATTTTAATACTGGAAAAACATTATCTGCAGTTTAAAACATAATGGAAACAATCAATATAACAACTGCAGCGCTAAATAAAAGACACACATTTAGAGTTTTCTGATGGACAATTCATGTACAAAGTCCGTGTAGCTTCCCTTGTTTTCTCGCCTTCATACGCGTTAGTGTTTTTTGTTCTTCAGTGACAGAACTTTGACAAACTGAAGCCTCACAGCTGCTGTGGAGCCTGTAGCTACATGCTAAGCTAACGATGCTTCAGTGACGACACTACGACCTATCTTCGCCTCCGCGGAAACAAACCGCGATAGAATCCAACAGAGCAACAAACAGATTCTGTGAGACAAAGTGAAACGAGGCTTTATCTTCAGAGACATCTCACCGCAGCAGCTTTACCTTCTCCCGTCGAGTCGTCCGCTCGCTGCAGCTTTGTTTACTTCCTCATTGACCTGCTGATCGTGACGTAACGCCTCTGATGTCACCCACACTTTTTCTTGGATGTATTTAGCTATTTATATTTTGAATAAACTGATATGATAGTATGTAGCCAATATAAGTGTTTTTATTGATTGTATTTATTTATCAATATTTATTTATTTCTATTTATTATATTAAAATGACATGTTTTTTTTAGCTAATATTTGTATTGCATGCAGTTATTTATACATTTTTATTTATTGAAATTTTTTATAAAATTATATGACTTTACTTGTGTTTTTAACCCCATGTGATTCTCTAGATATGGCAACAATCTTTAAGTTCTACTTAAATGCTTACAGATGAAATATTTATATATATTGTATGTATTTATTCCATGTATTTGTTTGTCCTTTTTACATTTTGATTTAATTAAATTATATGGGATATATATATTTATCATAATCATTTATCTGGGAACATTGTCAACGGCAATTCAAATTCACTTTATATCTGTAAAGAAAAACAAAAATGGCACCTTTCATCAGAGTTCCTCATTCACAAAATTCCCCAAACACTCCGGTAAATCTATAAAATAGAAATGAAACTTTGCTGTCGTCATGTTCTGCTTTGATTCATTCCTGCAACACGGACAACTGTTGGAACTAAGACCCTTGTTGTAGTTTTATCTGATGCATTTCTTTTTTAACTTTAGGTTTAGCTCATTATTTTGTATCTATCATTATTTGTTAATTACTTGGATCACATACTGATCTCATGATGTAATTTTGTAAATACACTTTGAAAATACAATATGAAATATAAATATAAATAAGCAACAACTCAGATTTCATTGACTGCAAGTGGTTGGACATAATAACTTGAAATGCTTAGAAATTGTATTAAGTGTAATATTTTGTAAACTTTAAATTGGCTGCCATTACTTCCAAAATGACACAACCATGATATGGTCAACTTCCTGATTGAAATAAACATAATCAACAGTAATAATACAACTTTTCAAGGACTTGAAAACAAGACCTTTCACAAAAGTCTAAACCTTGAAATTGAGCTCAGTCAGAGTTAACAGATTCATATGAAAGATGATGAGTTTATCAATCATTCAGTTGATTGACAGAAAAATAACAGGTAACCATTTTGATCATGGCTGGTGATTGAAATAAAACAAGTGTGAGTCATGTACGTTGAAAAACATCCTTTTAATAGGTCCGTGCCACACACTAGTGAAAAATAAAGCTCCTACAAAAGAATGATACTTTTATTCCACAATATCTTAAATAAAGTAACTTCAAGTACTCTTGACTTGGGTACAAAAAAATCTAGCTGCCTCCATCAGGCCACAACACACAGCAAGGTTCAACACAGTGGTTACAAATGGCCTTAGGTCCTCTGTATTGTGGCAGATTACGAGGAAATGCGTCATGGAAGCATAACTGAATGCTTGTTGCTCCTTTTTTTCTGCTATGGTGAGGAATGATTTCTGTGTCACTGTCCAACTTTGGAGGCCTTGTTGGATTGAAATCATATAAAAAAAGGAAAAACATAATGTTGTCATAAGAATGAAAACTAAAAACAATAACATCCCCTACATGCCCCTGTTGGAAGGGTAGGCACTACCAAGATTAAGGATACCACAGTGTTTGCAGAGGATATGTATATACTGTACAAACAATATTTATGATAATGTTTTCATCACGTTCACTAAAATAGAATGCTACAATCATTCTAAGGCATAAACAATATCTTAATATTCTTAAACAATTTTTACACATCGTTCCAAACAAGACATAATATTGACATTAATAAACAGTATATACACATGAGTCACCTTTGTCTTAACTGTTCCTCTGCCGTTCCTGTAAATAAATGCAGTTTTACAGTCTGAACAAATGAATACAGTATTCTGATGCCTCAAAGCACTGAACAGTGTAAACAGGTTTTTTTTTTCTTGGCTTTGTTTGATATTCGGGAGAAAAATTACAACACAAAGACACATTCCTTTTTTTTTTTTTTTTTCAATTCAAAGCAGTTCAGCTGACTCTTCCTTTTCATAGAAAATGAAGTGGACCTTGATTCATAAATAATTATTACAAAATTAAATACATTCACTATAATACGATTAAATAACAAAAGAATATTTACAAGTAGTGGAAAGTATTCTAGCGCAGACACATCAGTGACAGTTGAGGATTCATTCAGTGCAGTGTTCTGAGACAGGGAATGGTATTGCACTACGACACCCCATTTCTCTGGGACTCTTTGGGGCTTTTATCCCTGTTGAAAGAAATCCAGCGCACCTCATGTAATTACTTTTTATTTTTCAAGGTGACATCCCTCCTAAGTAGAACACCATGGGTTCCTTGTTAAGGATTAGATTTCCTCTTCCATCCTGCAAAGCCGCATTTCTCCATCAGGGAATAAAAACAAAAGTAAAACCTGGTGCTCCGATTTGAAACGTTATTGGGTTTATGGGGATAATCTGAACAGTTTGTTTTAGTTTGTTTGTTTCAGAAGCTCAGTCCAGCGCTTCTCGAAGAACTTCCTCATGTTATGACCGGCTCGGCCAATGTCTGAATTGTCTTCATTGTATTTTTCGCAGTTGTCAAACACCAAGTTGACATCGATGATGAAAGTCTCCAGATTTTGATACCTGGAAAGAAAAACAAAAAAAAGTATTTAAATAATTTCCTGAATAACATGTCCTTCTCTCACTTTTGTAATTCTGTTACTTTCAAACCCTGAAGGATTTCAGACGGAGGCGATCGGAAACTCACTGGCTGCTCACGAGCTTCTCACGTATGGTGGCGAAGTCCATTGGTTTCTTGATGACCTTCTTGTAGCCAGGGACTGACTTCAGGTTGACGGGTGTGAGGAAAGGCCATGCATCCTGATGCCGCTCCACCTCAGCAAGGAGCACCCTGATGAACACAAACACACACACAAGAATTTTATTTGTAAGAGAAAAACCTTGAATATCACACAGTGAGAAACTGTCCAAGAAAAAGAAACCCACAACTGCCTCTTATTTACTGATGAAGAGGAGACTCATTATCTCCCAGTAGATACAGTCGCCTGCAGCTACTGTCGGACTGTTTAGAAGAAGGTGATGAATAAATGAAGAATTCAACAGAGAGACAAGTCGGAGCAAGTCGGAGGCCCATACCTGCATAGTCCCAGGTCCCTGTTGTTGTCTCTAGCCGTCTTGGCTCTCTTCACACACACAGGGGTCTCCGGATTGACTCCCGGCAGAGCAGGTGAGACCTCTTCCAATTTCCTCTTCCTGTTGGTGTCTTTTGCCGCTGCTTTCTTGGGCGTGCTGCTGGCGCTCGCGGGGTCCTCCTCCGATACTTCCCCGTTGCCCGTCTGCTTCCCGCTCTTCTTCGCTTCTCCGCCTTTCTTGCCACTTCCTCCGCTGGTTGCTACTGGTTTGATTGGAGGCCTTTTGTTTTTGGGGGTAGGACCACTCGCCTGCACAGAGCAAACAATGCATTATGGTCTGGTGCAACTCAAACAGAAGTGAACTGACCCGACTGACATTGCTGATATTGATATTGGCCTTTTCTGAAATACAATATTTTTTCTAACATCGCTCATCATCTTGTTCTTCCCGGACCAACATCGGTATAAAAACATTCTTGTAAAGCTTGCAATACAATCTGTTGATGTCCAGATTCTAGGAGCATGAATATGAATGGACGTTTTTATTGTCACTTAATGGGTAAAATGCCAACGTCTTGCAGCAAATTATCGAGTTGAGAGGAAAATTAAAGGCAAAAAAATCGGAGACTCAGAATTCTTTGAGCTCCTGGTGACATGCTTCTGAATTCATCTCATCTCTCTACAGCCCCACATGCACATAAGGGACTTAAAGCCCCCCAAAAAAATTCAAGAAAGATTTCTTGAGCATGAAAATGGTTGGAGTTTAAGTGAATGCTGAGGGCAGATGCCAATTCATTATTTAAGGCTCTGATACCTTGGATATGCAGGACGGGCAGTACCAGTCTCCCTCTGGGATACTGGTGATCTTGGGTTTGTGACAGTAAGTGTGGCAGCCTTTGTCACAGCCATCACACAGCAGGAGCAGGTCCTCATTATCGCCCTTCCTGCACAACTGACAGTACTAAAGAACGAGAGGGCAATCATTATTTTAATTAATGAGGATGGAAATATTTGTATTGTGGTTCTTTATTTTTTTATCTGCTACTCACCACTTTCATGATGGACCTCTCCCAGGCGATGGACTTCTGTAGCTGCTGGATGCACATGGCCAACTGGGCAGCACTGCGCACCTCGCTCAGGGCCTTCCTCCACACCTTCATGCCGTGGGCCACCTCCTCCTCGCCACTGGGAGAAGAAAATGTGGGAGGATGGGATGGGGATGAGAAAGAAGAAAAAAAAAACACACATGTATGTCAATATGTGGGTGAGGTCACACAAACACAAAGCGGTAAACTGATCAGCTGAACCAGCCGCCAACAAGACAGCAGACCAGAAAGAGCTCCAGCTGTGCAAAGACAGGCATGAGGATTTTGGGGGGTGTGGGGCGCTGGAGGAGAGGCACACACCGATTCTGTCATGTTAGGCGAACGTTCATGCAGAAAGAGTGAAGGAGTAGAACCAGGGTATATTTTATAGTGGGAGCCATGAGTGTGCCCACAACCAAGGTTACTGATGCAAAACACCATGCAGATGACTGCAGAAAAGCAAAAGATGCCAGTAAACAATGACTGTACAGGAAAGGGGAGCCCCCCACCACCCGCCCTAAAGATTGCACAAGACCAAAGAAACAAAGAAAATATGCCACAAGCCACCACAAAAAGCTGCTGTGAAAGCAGCAAAGACCCTCACTTCTTTTGATAGTATGGGAAACACAAAGCACACACAGAGGAGAGGAAAAGGTCTTAGTGGGAGAGTGGGGAGCTTTGGTTGGAGATATGACCTACCCTTCCCTGTCAGCACTAGTGGATGGGGCGGGGGCAGGGACAGTGACCGTACCCACATTATCCAGCCTGATCTGAATGGTGGTACCTAAGGGGCTCCTCAGGTACCTTCTCTCGATGTTGCGCTCCAGATCAGCCAGACGTGTCACTGCTATGTCCAGTGGGTTATCCAGGTGACGCGTCACCCCACCCTTCTCCCCGCGCTCTTCGGGATGCTCCTTGTCTCCGCTGCTCGCTGACGTTGATTTTGTGAGTGGCTTGTGCTCGTAGTACACCAGGTCCTCCCGCTCAGATTGAGGGTCCGGATACATCCAGCCCTGGGAGAGGAAATGAGCTGTTAAAGCTTTTGGCCTCTTATCACACCACTTCACATCAACATGTTCTTACACTAAAAAGGTGTGTTCTTATATTTTACCTTCGCCTGCAGGCTGGCAGACGTGACCTTCCTCTCCAGCTCCTCGACCTGCTGCAGGACGGCAATGTCCATCTCCATCGCCTGCTCCTCAACGCACCAGCCTCGCACTGACTCCACACTGACCTGGCTCTCCTCCAGATCACGCAGCTCGATCATGGCCACTAGAAGGACGACATGATAGTCAGCCATGAAATCACAAGTGAACCCATGAGCCATGGAGCCAAACACATGCAAATGTTCTTCGGTCATTAACAATGCAGAGTTTGCAGTGTATTAATGGATCATCAAGGACATGCTTCTTAGTTTGAATGACAGAATACCAAATCTGTATTTATTACTAAAAAACAATCTACTCTCTACATGCGCTCAGTCCTGCTTATGAATCTCAGCCGTATGCAGTGATCCTGTGCTCTTGAAGAAGTTCTGAGATGCTTACCGTCTCTGTGTTTGGTGCAGACCTGGGGGATGATCTCCAAGTATTTCTGCATCTGCCTCTGGAGGCCCTTCTCTCTAAAGCCTCGGCTGTGCAGAGCATTGACTAAATTCCTCAGCTGCTCGATGTCAGAAACACGCCACCATCCTGTCAGCAACTCTGAGACAAGGAGCACAAACAGGCATGTTAAACTCTGAGACACTGAACACACATCAATGTAACAAAATGGCTTCATACAGCTATGTTATACCAAAATGAAACTAAGCACAGCAGAGCAGAACATTCCCTGATCCAATTATCTTGGATTATTCAGGCAAGTGAAATCTTTTCATGCAGGTGAATCATTGTCAAATACAAAATGAGGGTTGATCACGGTCTCAACTTTAATTCTTCTCAATGTGTTTATTTGTCTCTCACCTTCTGGGATGGGTCGAGGCATGGGGTGGTCGAGGGATTTGGGCATTTCCAAGGCAGGAGAGGGCATGAATGAGGATTTCTCAATGCCAGGTAAAGGCGATTCACTCTTACTGGAGACACTTGCCGTGTTGCCCTCCAGTGAGTGACCCGGCATGGGGCTGAGGCTGCTGCACAGAGGCAGGCTGGGACTTATAATGCCGCTGGGCCAGCTTCCAAAAGACACACCTAGCAATGAACCACCTTGCTTCACCTGGGGAGGAAAGAGGGTAAACAAAAGGGTGAGGGAGGTGGAGGCGGATGATATCATAGAGACGGTCACAGTTCTGGTTATGTGGCACACAGATTCAAGACAAAGATCTCACCTGCAGGGCCGATATTGGGTAGTTGAGGAGGCCAGCTGGGTGGTGTGGGCTGGTGGAGGCTGAAGCAGCAGAAGGGGTGAGAGGCAAGGCAGGGGACTGAGGTGGTGATCTGGGCCCGGCTGGGGTGGAGGATGCCTGGGGAGACACGCGTGGCGCTGCCTGAGGAGTCGTGGTGAGGGAAGAGAGGTCACAGGGGTTGCGAGGGAGCAGACTGAACCAGTGTCCACTCTTCTCCGTCAGGACTCTGAGCAGCTGGTCGTTGGCTTGAAATGAGAGGTAGGGAGACGGAGTAGGGGACGAGGATAGGGGAGTGTTCCCCGGGCTTTCACTTGGGCCTGGCAGGCATGGCACAGGTAAAAAGTTGGAGGCCGGGGGAGGGATGTTTGTTGCGTCATTAGTGGTCACCAGGGAGTGGGTTGATGCTGCTGCCGACTCAGAGGAATTGTGAGTGGGGGAGGTGGCTGTTACTGAAGCTGCGGCGCTGTGAGTGCCCACGGGGCTGCCATTTTGCCTCACATGGGGACTCTGCTTGTTCTCTTCCTTCACAGTTTCTCTGCCAACGTCGTTGTTTGTGTCCCGGATTGTGCAGAGCTTGGAAACACAGTCTTTCTGAGGGTAGAAGAGACTCGGGGAGTTATTCTTCCCCTCGTGCTCCTTTTCCTCCTCTTCCTGTTGCTCCAAACCTTCTGTTCGAGTGCTCGGCCCATCAGCATCGGCGTGTTTCTCCTTCTCTAACTCGATCTCCATAGGTTCCTCTTTGACCTTGATCTCCTCCGCCGCTCTCCTCCTATGTCGCTCCTCCTCTAGTTCCTCTGGTGCTGCAGAGGATTGAGAGTGTACTGTTGATGCAGCTGAAAACTCCTGCTACTGTGGTTGGTTTTACAACTGAGCATATTTTTCTAAACGTGCCTCTGGATGATAAGTAGAGTTGTGTCAGATTATTTGAGTCTATGCAATATCTAATTAGGTTTGGAGAATTTAAATAAACTCAAACGTAATCAGAAAATATCACTGGGCTCAAACAGCTCTACAAGTATATTTAGAACATTTCTTTTTTTCTCTTCCAGCATTAAATTTTCCAAATATGTTTTTTGAAGTTTGTGAGAAGCATGTTAAACCCTCAAGTAGTGTGTGTTCTGTGCTGTATATACCTTCTCCGCTCTCCATGGCTTCAATGAAGACTCCTCCACAGTGGGGAAGCACCCAGTACCGGCGGCGGTATCGGTCCTGGCCATACGTCATGGAGCGCAGAGAATGAGAGATCTCAAACAGCTTTTTTCTGGTCTGATGATGTTGCTGAAACAGTAAAAAAACACACATATATTGATTTCTATACCTTATTTTAATCCAAAGATCAGGAAAATAAAAGACACTTATCCTTACTAATGTCCTATTGTAACGACCTGTGATATATTAAGCAGTACAGGCTATGCTAATGAATTTTTTATTAAACACTGTATAATAGTATTTAGAAGTTGCTTTTTTCCAATCACAGTGACATTTCTGCTGTTAATCTGTTATAAGCTTTTCCCTCAAGAGACCTAATACATTTATGTTCATGATATTAACTGTTTCACAGCACGTGTACATTGTAAAGAGCATACCTTGGCTAACTTCTCTATCTGCTTCTCCAGCTCCTCGATGCTGGTGGCCTGGTCGACGTCATCCTAACGGGAAAAACATAGTCAATGTCTGCAAGCCAACCATCACACTCACTTCTTTAGAAAATGGTACTGTAGATGGAAATCTTACCTCATCAATGACCTCCACTTTTTTTACTTTCTTCACCTCTTCCTCCTCCTCATCCTCGTCTTCATCGGCCGGGTCATCGCTGTCTTCTTCGTCATCTTCGTCTTCATCACTGTCTCCCCCCAGTTTCCTCTTGCGTTTGGCGGCGGAGGATGGAGTGCCAACAGACTGGTTCTCTTCCACACCCATGCTGGCCTCCCTCTTCCCAGTGCGTTTGGCATGAATGATCCTGAGCCTGCATCAACAGAAACACTCGGGATCAGCCTGATAGTGGACAAATGATTTAAGTACAATTTTTGGGGGGCTTAAAGAAAACTCACTTTTTCAGTTTCCCCTCCATGATGAGCTTGTCCTTCCTCATGTTTGCCATCTGATCAAGACTCTTGTCAATCTCACTGCAAGAAGAAATGCAATCCTGTTAGTTACAGTTGTGTTTAAAAAATGTTGTTACAATTAAAAAGGTGTACTGTCAGTTACTGCTCCCGACAGAAGATGCATTAGTAAAACATATAGATGGACCTACCTGATAACAGCTCTGCTGCAGGCTAGCTCATTAGCCAGGAAGCCCAGAATAGAGGACTTCTGCACAGGGGTGTGGGCCTGGAAAGCCTTGGTCTTCAGACTGAGGGCCAGAAGAGCCAAGTCTGTGTTTGCACAATGGGCCCCCATGTACATCTGTAGCACCTCAGACACATTATCCCTGTTGATGCCAACATTGGTCAGATGGTCGCCCAGCATGGTTTTGGTCTGAAAAGAGAAGAGGATGAGTTGATAAACACTTGATAATTGAAGGTCTGTTTCACTTCTAAGCTTCTCTGTATTATGCACATGCATGGTATAAAGGTAAAGGAATTTTTTTATTTAATTCTCAAGTAGGTTCCATTGTTTCAGAGTTTACAGTACCATCAATCTAAAAACAGCGCTTAACAAGCTCACCTTTTGTCCAGGTGGCAACCCAGGATCACAGACTGCCAGAGAGAGCAGTTTGACCAGAAGATCTTGGACCTGGCCCATGCTGTCCCCCACATTGAGCAAGCCCTCCTGTAGCATGCCCAGGGTGGGCACATCCATGTTCAAGTCGAGTCCCAGCACCTTCCCAAAGCCTCTCAGGAATTGCATCAGCATAAGGCAGTCGGACACGGCACGTCCTGGCAGGATGAGTCCAGGGATCCGGGAGAACTCAGGGAGAGGCTGCACAAAGGAAAGAGGGATTGTAAGTTGTTTTTGTGTTTTTATTTTTGTTTGTGTGAGAGAAATGCATTTAATCCAATTTGTTAAGCAAACAGTTATGATTTAAACAACTGTGGTAAATTGAGAAAAGCTGCCATTATATCACACATCTGTTGACTGTTATCAAGATGGTGTTGTCCAATTTATGTTATTGACTGCATATTTTATCCACTCATGCACTACTCTTCTTTAACCACTTGGGGGCACACATCTCCACAGATAAAAATGCATTTGACCATGTGGTCTCATTGTAAATACAGAGCCATAATAAAATATAACACAAATAACAATAATACAAATAATAATGACAACATGGATTTGGTGACTGTGCCGTCCTGATATCCACATATTTTACAGCACTCAAATGAGACGTTTCCATCAGTGTACATGAACCAAACTAACAATCCTATGATTTTTTTTTTGTATCGACCGCCTGTCTAAGCTACCTTGTGGTCAGACAGACACATGTCTTCATTTGGCTTCCTCAGCTCCCTCGCTATCTCCATCTCCAGCCTCCGTTGCTCCAGTTTACGCTCTTTGTTCAGACGCTTCTCATCCCTTTTCTCCTGCCGCAAGCGCTCACGCTCCTAGAGAGTCCAGAAATCATTCATTTAGGGAAGCAGGTGTGTGTGTGTGTGTGTGCGTCTGTGTGCGTGTGTGTTGCGTGAAAATAGACAAGAAGGTTTACTTGACTTTGCTGAGCAGTATTAGAATTCAGCCTAATGCTGCTGTGAATTCAAAGTAAAAGGGCTTGAGGGCCAGAATCTTTTGACTTGGTAAGTGTGTAGGAAAAAGAAAATGAATGGAGGGAAAGAATGCACAAAAAGAAGAGAAAGTAGGAATCTATCCAGGGAATAAGGACTGAGGCTCTTTTCATGGAGTGGACTGTATGTGTATTTCTGCATTTATTTGTGTCCATATGGACTACCTCTGCTTTCTTGCGAGCCTCGACAGCCTTCATCAGCATAAGATGTTGCCTCCTCCTCTCCCTCTCCTAGAGAGTCAGAGAACACAGGCACATTAACAAGCACACATTGCACACACAACACTCAAGGTCGACTAAATTTAGTATGTATTAATGTAGAATTGTGATGCACTAGATCCAATAACGGCACTGTACTTGACGACACAAAACAATGCTTCACATGTATACACTTTCACATGTATGGTGGAAGCATAAGTGAAGAGTACAGTAATACAATGACAACCAAAAAAGCGACACAGAGATGCGATACAAAGTAGATGTGATGACAGGCTCAAAAAGAGAAGCAGCTGGAATCGGTGACGGCGCCTCTAAACTCAAGCTGACACAACAAAAGCAACAAAACGCTCGTTTGCCCAGAGATCCTCTGATGCGCCACAACGGCGTAACGATCAAAATAATAAATTCAATTACACGAGTCAATGCTAAAGTTTATTTGACACATCATTCGAAATGATATTTGGTGAGGGGGAGACGACAAAGAGGAGCGGACGCTACAAACAGAGCAGTTCTGATTCAGTGGTTATGGCAGCTTAAGTATTAGCACAGTATGTAACTGCTGAGGATGAGACATCTATGTTGGTCTGTGGTGCGTGACACACAGTCTACTGCGAAAGGGCAAAGGAATCACCAGTGACTGACTATCATTTCATTTGATCTCTTTAGGTTTCACGCTCCTCCATATCAGGCTGTCATTGCCTCTGTGATCCAGCAGAAAGACACAATTGCCACTATTAGGGCCTTGCCAAGGACATTTACAGGACATGGTGCCTAGTGTGGGCTGTTTGTGAGGATCTTTTTGTCATTGTGATAAACAAGACAGGCAGGAAGCCAGATACGCCGCTGCTTCCTTCCCATGTTCTTACTGGTTTGATTCATCTACAAATGGGAAAACTTCAAACAGGACGAGTTCAGAAAGGACATGAAGCCGGTGGCATTCACCGCATTCTAGCTTTAGGATTCTTCAGAAACTACTGGTTCAGAGGTTATTATGATAACAAGCTACAGTGCATCACATGCAATACAATTGCATATGACAACCTCAAACACCAGCATTATTGCATGTGTCTCAATTTGCCCCCGATCATTACGCTCTGAGTGAAGGTGCAAGGGGTTGATGATGCAACAATCGGCTCAGAGTCCACGGAGAAACAGATAGGCAGCCCTTTTGATTCAGCTGCGACTGTGTATGAGTGAGAAGGGGCGACAAGCAGAACAGCCAGGCCAAAAATAAAAGGCTACACAGAACCATATTTGTCCTCATGGTGGAACTGGTTATATTTTTGTTTGACAGTCTATCAGGTCTCTTTTCTAGTAAAGGTTGTGTCTGTACCCTCCCCAAACCTGGGAGTGAGGGAGGCAGGTGGGGGCGGTGTGTCTGGAAGTGTCTCCACCATAAAGACAAAATGATTCTCGGTAGCGGTTTTTCATTCTTTGTGCAGAGTACAGGAACAGTGAATGACAGAGAGGCTGGGATGTGGTTGGTTAAAGTCTGGCACTCGCCGGACCGCAGAACAGATGCACGGACGAACAGAAACAAGCTCAATGTCTGGGGCCGGAGAAATCGTCAAGCACTCATGGGCAACACAGGCGACTCCAATTGAACAGTTAAGACAATGTACAGTGTGTGATGGATGGAAACTCCTCCAGTGCACTTTCAGACAGTGAGTGAGGACTGGCTAGCGGTCTTTGCAATGCATTCTGAGTTGGTTTTTTTTAAATAGAGGAGGGGGGAGGGGGGTAGGACGGGGGACGGGGGGGGACAGAAGCTGCCTGGCCACCGTGACAGGGTCAGTTGTCCCTCAGGACGAGCAGATGGAGGCAGCATACTGACTCTTTTTCTCTTTTGTTGGTTTTTGCTGGAAAGCCATGCAGAAGAATGTAGTATGACAGCAGCCAGTGCTACACTTAATGCATTGCTATGACAACCATAACACAACCAGTTACACGATGCAGGTGTTAGATGTACAAAAATAAACATACCCATACCATATCTAGTCTATGCCTCTCCAACTCCTGGCAGAGAAGAGTTGGCAAAAATATTAAGGAACAGAAGTAATAAATCCAAAACCAATAAGCATGGTGTTAAATAAAGAGAAATACTAACCACATTTATTTATATATATATACAAACACACACGCACACACACCTGTATTAGAATATATGCAGATGCACATATATAAATCACTCAGTCACACACATTCACACCTGACAATTCTTACTGACATCTGAGTTAAATGGTTTTATTCAGCAGTGACTATTACGTTCAAGGGGGATGAGCAAGTTGTGTTGAATGCCTACCTGGTGCTTGAGAACCTCTGCCTGCTGTCTCCTCATCTCTTTCTCCTTAAAGGAAAGAAAAGAAGAAGATGAAGAGGGAACAAAAAAAATCAATACGCTTCCATAGTGCCAATATCAGAAAAATCACTACACACTGATGGAATTTCATCTCATTTCAAATAGTCGCTCAAATTTTTATCGCCAGCTGCCTCTTGAGTGGAAATACACTTGCTCATCACCGTAGGTAGCCAATGCCAATTACACAGAATTTTGATTTTTTCTTATAATTACACAAAATGTTTGTAGATAGTTATTACCTGGCATGTAAAGGCCTGCATTGTCAACGTGAGCTGTATGGACCTGTACCTGCACGTCCACTTAAGGGGCCCCTTCTTTATAAGGGTATTTCTCAAGCTTTCTATTGTTGTGCTTCGAGGTATGTGCCATTCTAGTCGTCCAAGTCTTTCTTTGTTAGCTTCTCTGTTTTCTCTTTTCAGGTCAGGTGCCTGTTCTATGGTTCTACTCCATGGGAGAGGGGCTCTAGATATGTGCAAATTGACTGGAGGATATGTTTTTCACTTGGTTTGCCAGACTAAACGAAGATCACATCCACAGACTTCAATCGCCGGACTCCACTGTTTACACCAACAGTAAACCACGTCCAATCTATACTAGCAACACTGTTACATCTGTTTCAGGAGATTCGTTAAATAAAAACATACCTTTATCCGTTTTTCTGCTTCCAATATTTTGGCATTGTTAACCTCTTCCTTCTTTCTCCGTTTGGCCTATGAATAAAGATTAAGGTCAAGAAATCACAAACATACATCAATCAGTCCAAGGCGAGGACTCTGCTGCACTTTAACTGATTGTGTGCAGTTTGAGCACAGATTTCATGCTCCTGGATGCCAGTCAAATTTGTAAAACACAGCAAATGAATAATGTATCTCTTTAACGCATAATTGTAAAAATGTTGAAGCCTCCCGTTAAGAGTGGCTTGCCAACCGTGTCAACTCAAAATTGATTTAGTCCTGCCTGCTAACACACATTGAAGCTCTTACAGTATAATCGTGTGTCTGCATGTGTGTGTGTGTGCGTGTGGGGATGTGTATGCATCTTGGCATGTGTGCGTTTTTGTGCGTGTGTGTGGAAAACAGCACCTTTCTTTTTGCTCGACCCACTTATGCTAAACTGTTACTGTTGTCTGATGAAAAAAAAAAAAAAAGAGACTTTTCTGTCCAATTTAAATAAGGTCTGAGGAGGCAGCAACAGCCATTTTAATATTCAACAGCCGTCAAACCAAGACCAATTTGGCATTAGTTCCATGTGGAATTATGCCTAAGAAGACGCAACTCCCTCCAATGCATGCTGCTGTTCAGTAATGAGCTTTAGGAAGATTAAAACACTATAGACTGAGGGGCTGTAGCTCTCCAGGAATGTTCTGCTTAATCAGAGGTGCCGTTTGGATCAGATTCTGTACCTCCAAAAGATGCTGCGCCCTGAGTTCCTTCTCCATCCGAATCTGCTGAATACGCTTGATCTTTTCCTGTTTCAAAAAAACATAATCTCTTAATATCTTAGACACTGGAAAACATCCGAAGATAAAAATCACTTCCTAACCACTCTCTTCCAATTGGGATGGGCAGAGCAAGAAAAAAAACAATACCCACAACAATAAGTTGAGCACTAGAAGTAATGACGGTAATTGAAGAGCAAGCTTTAAAGCATCACAAAATAACCATTCAGCATTTCCTGCCGAGGAGACGGGGACTGTGCGGAGTCAGGACACTGAGATAAGGAGGAAGGGAAGAAAAACATTTGTCAGCACACACGTTAAAGAAGACCCACCTGCTGCTTGAGAATCTTGATCTGCTCTTTCTGCTTCCTTCGCTCCTCGGATGCGATGATCGCTGCAAAAGTCAAGTCAGTGTTGTGTTACAAACATGACCCGCAAAGCTGGGATCAACTGTATATCTGAGAGAACTGCAGCTTTATTCAGAGGCTTCAAATACTAGAAACCAGAGGGGTGGATTTAAAAAAGTGCGCGGTAATAATGACAACACGAGGAAAGCAACTTATCGAAACAAAGCCATCATCATTCGATATTTAATGCTTTCGACAGGTCAACAAATTGTGCAGTGTGTGTATTGTGTATTCCTCTCAGTGCAGGTATCACACTGTGATCAGGTTTTAACCTTGATTCTCACGACTGGAGGATTTTATTAAACTTCACGAGGACATAGACGTGAGAGTTGATCAGTGAGCCGAGGATTTGGGACACGGTCAGATAGGTTCTAGGTCGCTAGTGTCTTCAACCAGTGGAGCTGAGCTCATTCCCATATTTTAGCAGGAGTGAAAGTTTAATTAAAAATATGCATCGGTAATATGCCTACTCTGGTTTAAATGTATTGTTATGTTAAACATTTCAGAATATATACATTCTAAGCAAATAAACTGGGTGTATAATTGGATTTTTCCTTTAGCCTTGACATCGTGTGTAGGAATTACAAAAATGTATAAGCATAATGTTTGAAAGCAGCAGCGTGGCAGAAATACAGATTATGGCAGAAGAGGGATTGAAGCTTGAGCTTTAATGTGCTGAAAATAAATATGTATATACAAACAAAGTCCCTGCTGTCGTTATGCGACATTTAGATCAAAGTGGTGACCAAGCAAATAAACCCGTCCTTACACCAGAGTTTACCTTGCTGCTTCCGAGCCTCTTTGGCTGCACGTGCCAGTGCCTGCTTTTCCAGTTTTCTCATCATTTTCATCTGGGCAGCCTGACGAGCTATTTCTGCACAAAAGAGTGGAAAAGGCTTTGTCAGTGAGAAATATTAAGAGAATACAAATGCTGCTGTAGCCAAATACATTTGACTGAGATCATGTTTTTTCTAATATCTTGAAAAACCCTGTGGTGATTAACATATATTACAACATTTTCCATAAACATTTAAAAATATACATGGTTGACATATTTCTACAAGAGCAGTGCTGACTACGTATTTATTTATGTAATATAACCATCATGTCTGTCAAGGAGGTGATGTTTTCAATGGCTTTAGTTTGTTTGTCTGTTATTTAGGTGGATTACGCAAAAACAATGGGATGGATTACCACAACATTTACTGGAAGGATGTGGTATCGGTCAAGACACGACACATTCAATTTTGGTTCGGGTCAGGAGGCGGATCCGGGAACTGTTTTCAATTATACTTTCTTTTTGTGTATTTCGCAGGGAATAATTCATGGATTCAATATATCAGGCATTCGGGGACTGATATAATTCATGAGTGATTGCCACTTGGTGCAGATCTAATGAAAAATTTGGATCCAGTGAATTTAAAAGTGGTTCCGAAGGGGGTCTGTTGGGGTCTTATGATCTTATAAGTCCTATTCAAATTATCAATGCTACACAAAAGTCCTGAAGCATTAAAAGGATATGAAAACGTTGCTGCTTCAACTGAAAAAGTGTCTATATGACTATAAATCAAACAAGAAGGCAGAGAAAACTGACTTGTCTGAAATATTGTAAACTGTAACTCCGTCCTTGGCTTCTGTAACCTTGATAATATCTAGCTGTCACACAGACTTATGACAAACATATTTCAGGGCTCTTTTCTACCACTCACCTTGTGCCTCTAGTTTGCGCAGAAGTTTGACCTCACTGGGACTGGGGCCCTCGGGCACCAGCGGATCGCCCACATTAGGGGGTCGCCCCTTCCTTCGGCGGGAACCTTTGGTGCCCTCGCCCGCCGATTGGCGCTCTGAACTTGAGGGGCGACCCCTTCGACCTTCCATTGCCAAAATATGAGGAATGACCTCCTCTTCCTTCAACAGGCTCCACTGTAAACCCTGGAGAGTCGAGGGAGAAAAGAGTAGAGATGGAGAGATTAGGGTTGGGAGGTGCGTTGGAGAGATGTTAGAATGTGTGACTGTGTTAACATTTCATAATTTCATTTGATCATTAAATATTAACAATGCAGTCATTAGCAATCTGGACTCTGACAGGATGTGTTCAAGTTAATGATTCAAATTCGTCTATTTTATAATGTGCAGTAAAAAGCTGGTTACATGGTATTTTAAATAACAATTACTCGTTTACTGATCTCTCTATTTCTAATCATATATTTGATTTGTTTCTCTGGCCCCTCAGAAATGCATATGTCTATCTTTAAGAGTATCTTATCCCTAACAAAGATACACACAAATACATTTTCTAGTTTGTCTCTTTGTTTCACAGACACATAAAATTGCAAATATCACTGGCCACCTGTAAAAATAATGTCAGCTGATTATTAAATTCCTCCATGCACAGTGAGAGATCTATAAACTAGGACTACTGAGGGCTGCGGTTGATTCCTATCCATGCCCTGAAAGTGACTGCTGCATAAAGCTTTTGCCTGCCACTAGATGAAAAGATGAACTTGGATCAGGGAAAGAGAGAGAGAAAGAAAGAGGAGATGAAAAGCAGTCACCTGGGGTCCTTCTCTGGCTTCATAGAAGTCACCAACCCTTATCTTTGCACTGAAGCTAAAATTATCACGCGTGATGCCACTTATTCCATTTCTGGATAGATACTATAGAAGAGAAAATAATAATTGCGTTGGTTTAGGCAGAAAAAAAAATTGTGAAATTAGCGACATTCAAAAAGCAAGGGGGAGGCACTCGATTGGGGGGGGGGAGGGGAGTCTAAGGTTACAGTGTGCATCTGTGCAGTGCTACTAATCATTATAAAAGCTGGGAGGGACAAAAAAAGAGCAAGAGCTCTCAGGAGAGAAAAACGGTTCTGACCTTGGGGTGCACAATTCAGGCCCTTTCTTATTTATCAGTGGCATTGCAAGGCTTTTTACTGAGGATGTTACTGAGAATATTTATTATTTTTTTGTTCACACTCAAAGACAGTTTTGTCAGTCAGTGTGATTGAGTTTTTTCTTGAATTGAATAAGAAGATTACACACTATGACATACTGTATGAATAAGGCCAAAGCTGTGCATCCCAAATCTTTTGGGGAAGGGGGAGGGAGTAGGGGATGAAAAGAAGCAGCACAAGAAGTGAATCTAACAATATTATCTCGCACTATTAGGGTCATAGAAAGCAGGGTGGGGTTGGGGGTGGGGGCTGGAGTGCAGGCTGGAGCGATAGCAGAGATTAGCACGTAACAAATCTTGATACACAAGCATGTGGTTGAGCAATGTGGACGAGCAGTGAAAAAATACACTTCCCTAAAAAATCATAAACCATACCACCCACAATGATTCCCACTGTCACAAACGCAACTGCTCATCTGATTGTCACAACACATTTGCTTGTGTATCGCGGACGTAGACTAAATCACAGCGCTGCGGCCGAGGTACCTTCATTACATCTGGGTATTGCCTCAGTTTCTTGCTACAGGGGGCGTAGTAGGCCACCTCGCCCTGCGGCCGCCCGGCCACTGTTTTGATTCTTGTTTCTCTTCGCCACCTGGATTTGTTTTTTTAAGGATGAAAAAAACAACACAGCTGTTCAGACAAACAGTATGCATCATGCATTTTTGTGGACGCGATCACGAAATGGATAAACACTTCAACACGTTCTGAAGTAACCGCTTTCCTTCTCTCCACTCCTTGTACATACCCCAGCTCCAGAGGTATCATCAACTCCTTCTCATCCATCACCCTCTTCCTCTTCCCTAAACCTGCAGAGAGACAGAGTTCAACCATCAATTTGACAGCACAGACTTTGATTAGAGAACCTCACAGTTGCAGCAGTCAAAGCCCCTTACACCTGCAATCATACCTGCCAGGGTTTGAGACTTAAATTCATAAATAAAACTAAAATGTGGAAAGCAGACCTGTAGAAACACAGCAGTAAAAATAAATCATGTGGTATTGTCTAAATACCAGTGTCCATTAAGAGTAGAACAAGAGAGAATAATTTTACCTACACTATAGGGGAAAGACTGGAGCATTTATTCAAAACCTTCCTAGCAAGTCATTATTCAGGGTATTTTCTGTGAAGTTTAACTTGTTACTATGCCAAACAAGTCGTCAGGCCTCTTAGGCGTGCCTCTACAGGACCTACGAGCTCCAGCGAGACCATGACAACACATTGCCTCCTTCCTGCTTCCCTAAAAATAACAAACATTCTTCATAACCAGAATGGCACTCGGTAGAGCACATACCTCTGCTCGGGTCCAACACTGTCCTTATGAAACCACTTTGAAACTCACTAGATCTGTATCTTGCAAGTACAAGGGAATCACCCCCTGATCTGCATTGGCACCAGAGTGCAATGGGTTCTTCTTTGAGTCATGCCTCGCCCCACCACAAAATTCCATGGACTTTTTGTGTAAATCTGCTAGAAACATTACCTCATGGCAGCGCAGAGGTAATTATCAGATTTGATCAATTTATACAACTTCTAGGCTGCACATCACACCTCTTTGGCTTTTCCAGTAAGAGATCTTAAAACCACCTTTCACCCCCTGCACTTATATGCTTACTACGTGAAATAATTTTGAACACCTTACCTAATGGGGAGGCTAAGCTATAGGATGATGAGCCTGGAGAGCTGTGATAGGCCAAGGCACTGGAGCTGGAGACAATGGTGGGAGTCTTGATGACCTGCAGGTTGAGAGGGGAGCAGCTGGTGGCGGTGTGATTGGTTGAGGTGTTCAGTAGTTCTGGGCCTTTGGTTAGCCGGCGGGGAGTCATCTCCTTTTTAGACGATCCAGATGGCAGCAGCTTTAGCTCCTTCACTTTCTTCCCAGAGACGTCGCTGTCTGAGTTGCTGTCGGACTCTGAAATAACAAAAAAAGGACAGCTCACAAGTTAATGAGGAATCAGATTGTCATAATAAATGTATTATGTGATTAAATTAATGATTTTATTGTGCGACTGCATTTCAAATGGTTGTAGCCAGCTGAAACAACTTTGCGTTAACTGAAAGTTGCGTTAACTGTTAAACATAGAAGGTACAAACCTGACAGACTATCATCTGAGTCCTCTTCATCCTCCTCCTCCTCCTCAAGGTCATCATCCTCATCATCATCATCCGAGTCATCTGATTCCTTGTTAGCTGGGAGACCAGCTGTGGGGTTAAATGTCCCAGGGATTCCCACTCCTGGAATTCCAACTCCAGGGATACTGACTCCAGGAATCCCGATCCCGGCCTCTCCCCCACGAAACAGATCTACAAGCGATTGTACCAGGTGGTTCTGAGAGAAGCCCTTCCAGGCAGCTAAAGGGTCTGCTTGTGCCGGTACCTGTCCCAGCCCTGGTGTTTGTCCCTTACCCTTTGGAGACTTGTTCTTCCTAGATCCATGGCCTGTGGCATGGGGTGAGGTAGTGGGGGGCTGTGACGGGGGCCCAGCCTGGGTGGCTCCTTGGGTCCTGCTCGCCCCTGTGCTCAGATTGACAGGCATTGACCCAGCTTCGGAGTCGCACTGAGGGGACTTGCCTTTCGCGGCAGAGTCTTTGCGAGGTTTGCTGATGAGGGCCAAAGGTGCGTCCTGAGTGGTGCTTTGGATGACTCCATTGGGGTGGTTGGGTTCAGGGAGCCCCAGCAGGGCACTCGAGAGGAAGAGGTTGGAGTGATTGTTCTGGGGTGGAGGAAGCGGAGCAGGTGGCAATGGCGATGAAGACAGAGACGTCCTCTTGGGAGACTTGTTTGGCCCCGGCTGCTGCTTCTTTAGCTCAGCTGGGAATGTCTGCCCTTGGGACATGAGAGTCTGGGAATAGGAAAAGGAGGAGAGAGGGAAAGGGAGTCAGGAGGAGGGAGGGAGAGGGAAAACCAGAATGGGAGGAACAAAGAAAGGTTAGGGAAAAAAATGAGAAAAGAAATGGGACAAATGGGAGTTGCTCGAGCTGTCAGTTTCCATCACTGTTGATTGTTTGAGCAGGTGACAAAACTACAATGCCAAACACTGGTACAGTTAACTGTGTCTAAGCCCCATTTCTGAGAAACAAAAAGAACACAAAATGCAATAACCAAAAGGCATTGTACTCGGCCAAGTTTACAAAAAGAAATACTGAGTATGTCTCAAAAATTGTAATTACTTGTGAGCACATATGAAAAGCTTCATTATCATTATCATCATCATGTGGCCGGGAATGTTCTGGTTTTTATACTGATGACAAGTTTGGTTCAGTCTGTGTTTAACCAAAAGCAGGTTTGACTTTAATGTTGCTCTTTACAAATGGATGTGTTATGAAGTGAAACAAATCTATTTCACAGACCATGAAATACAGTAACAGTGCTCAACCCACAAGGGGAATTTAGCTCGTTGGAAACTTCTCTACACTGGTAAAACAAAAAAGGGGAAGTGATTTTCACCGAATAAGCTGATCTCAATAGGTTTAGCTTATTGATTACACTGCTACCGTTCATATTTCAACTGAAGAAATGGAATTTGTGTCGTCAAAACAAATAAAAATGCCACTTGTTATTGCATTTCATCGGAATTTCCCAGAGTCATAAATAATAGAGCAGCATGTATGCAGAGCCCACGTCGGCTTCAGGATGGCAATGAAACTAACTGCATTTTTATCAACAGGCGAGAGTCTGCAGCAGGAGAACAACTGTAAATCACTTTAAACACATAGAAATCCACGATAACATATAGATCATAATGCTAGAAGAGTAACTAAACCCCTAAACCACAGCTTTTTCAGCTAAAAACCAATGTATACAGGTATACTGTAGTGTTGTTGATTGACAAGTGTTTATATCCACCACCACCTTCTCATATAACGCCTCCTGTGCAGAATGTCCACTAACGTTAGCCCTCTAATTAATGTGACATTACCGCTAAGAAGCCGTTTTCAGATGCCACATATTTGGCCAGTGGCAGCCTTAAAGTTAAACTACTTGTTGAGAAGGTTTATTGACACTTAAATCCACAGGAGTGAGACGTGATATGAAAGCTCTGTAAACTTAACTGTGACGATACCACACTGTGTTGTGACGGGATTTAACCACTTACTACGAGGCTGCAAGAGGATGTTAGAAACAAACGGCTGCACAGCGCCTGTTTTCTACACTTCTAATGCTCAGTACACTTAAGTAATTACCCATTTGCACAATTGTAGCCATTAACTACAGTTGACAATGACATTAACTAATTCCAAACGCTTTCCTCCCCCAAGATTAGCTCAGGAATGTCTTAGATGTCTAGTTGCTGTTTCTGTGTCCAATCCCCATGCCCTACAAGTTTACTCAAATGAGTGCTGCCTCATAAATCAACTGTATGAAACAAAGACGCTCTCTGATGTCCGACTGCGGTTGTCGGAGATGGCTTGAAGCTATGTTACAGTTTCAAAGAGGCCTTTTGGAACGGGATACCACAATCCCGGCTTCTTGTGAATGAGAACAGCTAATAGTAAAGATTATATTGATTTCTAATTGAGTATGCAGAGTAGTAACAGGTCTGTGCCTGTCTCTGAGCATTTGGATCTTGTGTTTAATATGGTAAAGGTAGTCAATGGCCACCAGATTAGAAGAGCTGGCTGTTTTGTAGTAGTGATTAAAAAAAAGAGAGGAATACAACTATAATCTAACTGCAAAGGCACTCCGGTGGATAAATTCATTACTGTCCGTTTATTGGGAGTAACTTAGTTCATGAAATCTGACTTCAGCTATATTACCCTTGCTTACCTCTCACATTGCACATTGTACATTTTCAGAGAACCATGTGGCCTTATTCAACTGCTGTTATCACGTTGTCTTACCTGTTTGAGCCTGAACTCATTGATCTGCGCGAGTGAAGCTTCAAGCTGTTTCCTTTTGTTGGATTTGGCAGCGCCAGCAGGAGCGTGCTGATGTGGCTTCAGTGATGACTTCTTGGAGCTTCTTACAGATGAGGGCTGGCCAAAAGATTTCGGGGAGGTAGACAGCGTGAGCGTCGAGTGGGGTGGCGAGGGCACGGCCAGAGGCTTCGGGGAGGAGCAAAGGGAGAGGGGCAGGTGCTGGGGGGAGGAGGAGGGCAGCAGCCTGGGAGGTTTGGGAGAGGCGGTGCTGGAGCGCGCCTTTGGAGACGTGGTGAGAGCTATGGGTGAGGAAGAGGGTGAAGTCTCCCTACGGGGCTGGGTGAGGAGTGCCAGTGGCTTTGAGTTGGCAGCCAGGCCGGTGGACTGGATCACACTGAAGTGCTGCTGCGGACTGTCTGTCCAGGACCTGGAGCTGTGCAGAGCCAGTGGCGAGGACTGGGACAAGGCAGGGGGGGACACAGAGCAGGGTAAGGGCACAAGGGTTGGGGGGTCTGAGATGGCCTTCTTCTTTGCAGTTCCAGTGCTGGGTATCGACACCTGGGGAGGAAATAAAGAAACCGTTAGAACAAAGAACTGGCTCATGGTATGATAATTTATTATAATTCACTCAACATTTTGGACACTGTTTCACCGAATTAAAGTGCAGTGAAGTCAAGTGCACTGTCGCAGGAGTGGCTGAGTGCAGGCAGGCTCTGGCACAAAAACAGACCTGTGAGTGTTCATTACTCCACTTTATCTCTTTACCTTTCTTTTCTTCTTTGTCCGCTTCTCAGAGTCTGATACTTCACTCTGTTTGTCCTCTTCTTCGTCATCGTCATCGTCATCATCATCATCGTCTTCATCATCCTCTGCGAGGTCGTCTAGATCACTGCTGAGGGACCCATCACTTGAGCTGTCTGATGATGTGCCTGATTCGCTTTTGCTCGCCACAGAGGTGTCCGCCAGCTTCTTACGTGGCTTCTGTGTCGAGGAAAAAATCTAAATTGAGTTTCGCTGTATCTCACATGATATTTTTAAACTTAGGGGTACATCAAATCTCAGTACTGACCTTCTCTTTCAGTTTCTGGATCGGCTTCATAATCAACTCTGCTGGATTGTTGTGGGGGCTGCTACGGTGACTGTTAGAGAGGTTTGAATATTTGGTCGACTTGGTCGATGACTGAACAGGAGCCGGACTCTGAGAAAAGCTCCCTGATTGTGTGGTGGGAGGAAAGACACCGCTGCCATTCACTGCCCCATTCAACCCTAGAAGCACAAAACAGATCTACTGTATAACTGATCTGATCCATCTTTTCTGAGAAGTCTGCTGCGCGGGATAATGAAATATCTGAAGCTAACTGCAGAATGGAATTTGGCGAATAAAAATATTGATTTATACGTGTTTCTCATCAAACATGCCAGCTGCGCCAGGCACAAGCTCAACACGAGTGGTTTACATAATAAAAGATAAATTAAAAGATACTGTGAAATTAAAAGAGTGCAAAAAAGAGGAGGGAGGGAGAGGTTGACGGAATCGCTAAGTGAGGACTGAAAGTCATTAAATCTGTCTTGAAAGGGAGAAATCTCATCACAGCACAAAGTGGGTTTAGGTTTTGGAAGAGCTAGACACAGATGGAGATGGCGGTAGAAATATAAATTAGGTTGTTTATTTTTAAGTGCCGTTACGTCTTAGAATAGAAATACTCTCTGCTTCTGATCTGTATTAGATGTTAGTACAATAAGAATTATGTAATGTAGCAGAGAATCAACGTAAAGGTCGTGTGGGTGGTTCGTTACCTTTAGGTGGGGTGTGGCTGTTCTTGCCTGGCATCCTGATCTGAACAGGACTGGCGCTGTGGTTGGGCTGCATGTGAGGGGTATAGAATGGGGGGAAGCCGATGAAGGAGGGGAGAAAGGCAGCAGCTCCCCTATTATGGGCTTCAGCAGCTCGCCACCACTCTGTGAGGGAGAGGAGAGTACAGGAGAGGAGAGGTGAGGAGGGAAGAGGAATGGAGAGGAAAGACATGATGGCCCATTCTCATTTAGCCAATTGCTGCCCAAAACTCAAACTTCCCCCGTCTTACCAGAAAGGGCTCCTAGTTGGGGATGTGTAGCTAGAGCAGCTGACAAGCCCAGGGAACCCAAGCCTCCAAACTCCGGCCTGCCTGCTCCGGCAGTGTAGAGGGCTCCGAAGGCTGGGTGGTTGACCAGAGGGAAGGCACTTGACAATGTGGAGCCAATAAAGGGCTGCTCTCCTGCCACTCCAAACAGACGGCCTGGATATATCCAAGAAGAAAAGTGTTCAAATGTTTTCAAAGAAAAAATTGTGTACAGCACCTACACTTCCCAATGCTGTTCCTTTGATCTCCCACTGTCTAAAAATAATCACTTCTGACTTAATGTTGTTATTCGAATATGTGTTAAAATTATTTTCATCCATGAAGTGCGGTGTTGACATCAGTGCTCAGCTGCTATGACAGTTGTTTATTGAACCTTTAGCACAATTCATTGCCCTCCTGTTAGTTTGGTGTATGTTTATTTGTGCAGACTGAGATCACTGTTCTCAAATTACCTCTCTGAGCTCTTGATGTAAGAATCGACGGGGTGTAAAAAGTAGATTTGAGCAGCTTTTGAAAGTGTCGCTTCTTATCCACCTGACATTCGAAATAAATGGAGAACGACTGTCGTCTGTTTGTTTAAGAATTAACTTCAGATTTAACTTTTACTGAGTGCAAGCTGCACCTAATTTTAAGAGTCAGCTGTGCAGCTTCTAACAGACAGACTGTTACTTCAGACTGATGCTTGTGTCTATACAGTGAAAAACCCCTTTAAATTACAGAGCATTTTCTTATAGTCCAACTTTAGCATGGAGGTATTTGTGAATTGATATTTCTTCAGTGTCGAAAAAACACTGCACGGTGACAAAGTCTGAATATTCTCCTTGAGGAAAACGGTAGTGTGTGTATAAGGTGTAAAAAAACAACCTCCTTCTACCCTTTTGGCATTCAATTTCAGGCCAGAAGAATACTTCATCAACATCATCATCGTCTAGCGTTTTTCCTGAGCACAATCATTTCTGGCAGGGGCGACTGCCACGTATTACCTCTTCCCAGAGTCAGATGCAATTTGGTGTGAGCATATTTCATGCAAATTCAATTTCTATTCCAGAGGAGCGCAAGCCTGCTTGATGCCTCCGCCTAAGCCAGGTAATACACATGCAAAAAAAGTGATGACTGAAGAAAAGGAAAGTGTTGTGCACAATGCAGATGAAAATGTCAAACTACTATACACTTGCACACACCACAGAAATGTAAAGCAGACTGACACCGGAGCAGTGTTTCCTGAACTAATGCAGTGCAGGATCTAATTATCCAGAGAGTGACTTTACGCAGCAGGGCCAGTTATGTCTGCCCAACACCAAAACACTGAAGAAGACTCTAAATGTACATGATTCTGCAGATGCATCTCACGGAATATTTTCCTGTGAGAATCAGGCTGTTTGTGGTTATGCGGCAAGAAACAAAACCATAACGTCGTGCCAGCAGCTCTTTGTGTTGGTTTCAAGGCCCCTGACTACCACAAGACAGCAAAATCTGCCTTTTGAATGTCATTAGAATATGCTGAATATGTAGAGCCCGCCTCGCCAGAGTCAGCTAGTGGATACGAAGATAAACGACTGCAATGCAACCCCCAGAAAGGCCAGCCACAGCATTCACTCATGCCTGGGGTGCCCACCTCTCCCCCTCGCACCCCTTGCCTTTCTAGGCAACACAAAGTGACATCTGCAAATGCCTTTTCAATATTAATGCAGGCTTCCAGAAGGGGAATAATTAAATCTAAAAATTTGCTGCGAGAAAAGAGGCACGGTTGAGACATACCTAGGATTACCTACTCTCTCTTCCTCACTCTGCGTCTCTGTCTCTCTCTCGCTCCCTCTTTCTCATTCTGTTTCAATCCTTCTCTCCTCTCTGACAAACTGCACCGCCTGCTTTTTTCATGTTTGGATGCTGCCGAAGGGGGATTAATTTGTTGTTTGTTGCAGTCAATCAAATTTCCACAGACAGATTTAAGTTAATTGCATCCGTGAGTTGATCCCAGAAGGAGAGAGTGCTACAAGCTCCTATCAGCTTTTATTCTCCAAGTGATATCCTCATCAATGACATACGCATGCACGCGAGCACACACACACACACACACACACACACACACACACACAGGCATGCACACGCACACACAGACACTGTGAGAGTCTATGCTCATTTTTTGTTTTCTTCCGATTTTTTTCTAAAGTGTTGCTGGCACACTTGCAAAGGACCTTTAATCAATGTCTGAACAGCCAGTGATGACACTATCTACACAATATGCAATTACTGATGTTACCTACTTACAGAATACACTTGACACAATATTATTCATCTTATTGAGAATGTTTTTCCTTTTAATTATGATACTAAAATATTTTAAAGCAGAAAGAAGGTGGCTCTAAATCGTAAGGCTTATTTTTATACATTTGTAAATATGTTTGCGTTTACAGTCCGCACACTAAACAAGGCATTGTATGAAAAGGGGAACAAATGGCTTGCTTGATTCCCACAAAGCGCACTAGAAGTTCAGAGCTACCAGCCTGCCTCTCAGCATTTCATTTGACGCTCAATCCAAAAATCGCTTATCTAGAAAATCTGAGCACACGTAATGGCACAGAGGGATAAGAGGGATGTATAATGCATAAGGAGGAGATGCTCCTAATGGCATCTTCTTTGGGGCAACACTGAAGAGATGGAGGACAAAACAAGGGGCTTTATTTTTCTCTCTTCTTATTTTCCTCTTCTCGTAAAGAGGGAAAAAAAACACAACAATCACAGAGGAAGCTGGATATACTATTCCCTACTCAGTACAATCTTGGTGTGTGTGTGTGAGTGTGTATGTGGGGGGGTCAACAAAAAACAGCAAGACATTAAGAGATGAGGAGAAGGAGAGTATGAGCAAATGATTCACTTGCTCTCACAAGGGATAACTACACACACACACACACACACACACACACACACACACACACACACACACACACACACACACACACACACACACACACACACACACACACACACACACACACACACACACACACACACACACACACACACACACACACACACACACACACACACACACACACACACACACACACACACACACACACCTCTTTGCCTAATGGCTTTGACCAATACATAGAAAAGGGGCTGGATGCTGGACAGGGCTGACTAGACACTGAGTGGCTGACAAATGGTAAATCATGCAGGCTGAGGCGCTCTCTCTCTTTCTCTCTCTCCCTCTCTCTCTCCCTCTCTTTCTCTTTTTCTCTCTCTCTCCCTCACACACGCATGCACACACACACACACAAACATACATGCACAGTGTCGTGCTGAGCCTGACTCTGAGGCAGCTGGAGCCAGAGAGCTGAAGGTTGTCAGGAGACATGGCGAAGCATGTGTGTGTTTCTCACACAAAAGAGCCCCCTAATTGTTTGGGATTCATTAATGCAGCAGCTTTTCAATTGCAACCCAAGCTGTCAGGAAAAAAAATTCCCTGTAGCTGGGAGAGAGGTGTATTCACACAGGCTGTAAAATAACTATATAATTAATACGGGAGGAAACTCATTTCTCATGGTAAAGAAATAAAGGATTCTGAATGACATGGAGATAGAAGGGTGACCATATTTGTCCTGTTTTTATGGATACGGGGAAACTGTTGTGTGTGTGTGTGTGTGTGTGTGTGTGTGTGTGTGTGTGTTGGTATTTTTCTCCTCTGTAAACATGGTTTTTGAGAGACAGAAGATCAACAGAGGGAGAAACTGTTTTCTTACCAGAGTTGCTGAGGGTGGATCCCAGTGCTGAGGGGCTTGGGGCCAGGCTGCTCTTAGAGTGGGGAGCCGGGGATGGCGAAGAGGATGAAGAGGAGGAAGAGGCCGCAGGGGAGGAGGTGCGAGCAGCAGACAGGGTGGGCGCAGGGGAGGCCAGCCGCTCTCCAGACTCCATATCTGTCAAACACAATCCAATCAGCGGGGTTACAATAGCAAAGCACACCCACCCGTACACACATGCTTAAACACATACACATGAACGCATACTGTCACACCTACACATCATGTTCAAGCACACGCACGCACACACACAACTCCTGACACTTTTCCTTTCACATCTCACTTCCCCGGAACAATATTTCTATTTAGCCATGCTCACTGGCTCTCATGCAGCGCCTATTGACTCTCACTATATGAAGTAGAAAGGAGGACGAAATCTAAACAAAGCAAGTTTTATATTGTCACACCAGAAAATACCAACTCATAAGATTGTGCTGCAAAGGGACAGTTTCAACAAGACATTGCTCTGCTGAGTCTGAAGAGGCAGTGAAAGGCTCCAAAACAAAATTAGCACACACAAAAAAAACACTTTTCTTTGCCAATTCTTTCTCCCTCCCTGTGACACACATTTGCAAACACCACACACACACACACACACACACCTGTGTACGACAACTAGGATCCCTTTACAACTCTTTGATGAAAAGGAATGTCATTTAAATTTAAGAGCTCTTTGAGGCCTCTAAAAACAACATTGCTCCCCGAGTCCTTTCTGTTGGAACTAGAAGTAAATGGAGAGGCTTTTAGATGATGGGTGCATTAACCAGCACGGTAGACGTCCATTATTAGTCTCACAGAGTCACCGTGCCAGCCATTATCAACCAGCCGACAACATAAACCCTCGCGAGGAACACTTGGCCGTCCTGCAGCCAAATATTTAACTTACATTATTCAACTTTAATCCCCTTTTGCTTACAACTGTGAACACAATGTGGCTGAGCCCACACGGATGCTCACTTGTGCGGGCAAATAAATACAAAACAGTGTCAAAACTCATGAATTTGCACAAACACACATAGATGCACAATCACACATTTAAACCCCCACTGCAGACGGACCGACACACGCACATACACAAAATCACCTCCGCTGTCTATCACATCAACCTGACTCTTTTTCTCTCATCTCCTTTTCCGTATCCCTCTGCCTGACACTAATCCAGGACCGAAAATCCCCTTCAAAAGCACAGTTTGCAGATTGTGTTTTACAGGCAGGCTTTGTTATTGTGTCATTACACATAAACAGTCTCTGCCTCCATCTCTCTTTCCTTCCCTCTCTCCTGCCACCCCACCACCACCCTCCCTCCCTCCCTCTCTCCTCTGCAGTGGGAGCAGAGCCACTGATTAAATCTCTGAGACAAAAGCTGCTATCCTCTGAATATCAAGTATCAGCCTTTCGCCAGGAGCAACACTGACAAGAGAGAGGGAGAGTGGGAGAGGGAGAGAGGGAGAGCGAGAGGCGCAGATGACAAGAAAACCTGCTGCAGTCCACGGGGAGGAGGCTGGTGTGCCATCGGACTTGGGCGGCCATTGCTGCAGTGGAAAAGACGGCGGTTGTGTAATTATGAGGAAGGTCAAAGGTCCTCTGGAGTGGCCTCTCGCGTGAGGTGACAGAATGTCGGTTTAAGAGCCAAATTATCATTTTAAATGAACGCTACATATCAACAACAGGAATGTATCTCTGGCTGAGGAAGGATGGCTTGCGATCTTATCCAGAAACTGTTATCCACAAAGTGTTACTTCTCCGCCACTTTTAGTTGCATGAATGGCTGCCACACTTTGCTCCTTCACGTCGGCTGTCACCCTTTAAATGTCAGGATTGGGTGGGAGAATAAAAAAAAGGATTCTTTCACAAGATAATAAAAGGAGGGAATTTTTTTTCTCCATGGTTGCTCCTGACAAAAAATGTAAGTATCATTAGAGGTGTGATGAAAATGGAGAGGAGCTGTGGCCCTTCATAATTATCATAATGCACATGAAAACAAAAGGCGCGTGTCTCAGAGGACGAGCAAGCTTATGTGGTGTCAGCTGGTAAGTGAAGCAGATCATTCTCTACCTTTCAGAGGAGGGGGAAAAAAAGATGGGGAAAGAAATGCAATAGAGGGATGGAAAGAGAGAAAAAAGGGGATAAAAAGATTGAAGGGGAAAAAGGATAAGCAAGACAATACACTCAGATGTTGTTGTTGGGAAAAAAAGAAGACAGAGGAGAGGGAAAGAGTGGAGATGAAGGACAGGCTGTAAACCGTTGCTGTCGTTTCTCAATATCTGCACTTAATGCCTTGCCTTGTCAAAACGTGATGATGTGAACAGAATTGATTTCCCCCCTAACAAACAACAAAAAAGCAATCCCTTCTTTGCAGAGGTGTAAAGCAGAGCTACCCTCCCCCTCTTCTCCTCTCATCTCTCACAATCTCTCACAGGGCCTCTCTCCGGGATGAGAGACGGAGAGAGAGAAAGGACAGCAAAGAGGGGGGGGGGGGAAATTACTCCGAGGCAAGTCCATCTTCCTCCAACAACTACAAACTGATCACTTAGAGCAATTAAATCTAATAACAATAATAAGATTGAGCTCGGCAATGTCCCACCAAATGCACAGCCACAACAATGATTGCTACAATAATGGAGCGCCAAGGTATTTAAGGATCCAATCCTGACTTAATTACGAGAAATTAAAATGGATTTAGCATCAGAATTAGCTTGATTTTATAGGTAATTAACGGCACACCACAGTGGCGGTATAAGGAAAGCGTTATAATCTCCGTGAACAGCTAAATCAATTTGACTTGAACAACACCAACCAATCAACACGGAGCGGCGCAACCAGAAACAGCAGGTCTCGCGTATGCAAGGAGAGGGAGAATTTATGCTAATAGCTGAACTATGATTTATAAGACGTGTTCCAGCGCTGGATTCACAGTCACATCCGCAAAATACAACACAGCACCCGGCTGTCAACGCGTGCAGCTAATAGTGGCTGGATGCAATGGCCCTTCAGGAGATAGTGTAGCTATAAACAGCTCTGCGGATTTACGATTGCATGTGCCCTTCATATAGAAGCCTTCACATGTCAGCAACTGAAAGGAGGGCAGAGCTGTATAAAGGAGGGATAGAGTGCGTGCATTTGGTGGTTGTGGTAGCGTAATGGCCTGTGCTGCTTGGTATGTGGCCTTTCATCATGCATTTGTTTTGTGGCGTTGTGTGTCTGCTGCGGTGCGTTCATGTAGTGGTGCTCAATTACATGTGCGGTAATTTTACAGAGGACATGACCAGTGCATGCGTGTGTGTGTGTGTGTGTGTGTGTTTTTTCGTGTGTGTGTGTGTGTGAGTGTGCTTCAAACTATTCACCCCCTTGTGTGTCTCAATCCTGCCCCTATTCTCCTCAGCCCTTCAACACACGTGCACGCACACATATGCACACACACACGGACACACACACATGGAAACACAAACACACACACACGGACACACAGTAACAGATGGCTGATACTAACTGAGATAATCCGCCAACAGAGTCATCAGCATGGATCAGTGGTAATCAGAGTGTGGACACAATGTCTCTTCTCCAGCCGTAATGGAAGGAGCGCCTGGCGCAAGGGAAGGGAAATGCATTATTCCCCATGATGCCCTGACCCCATTCAAAGACACACGGTGGCTCCCAGCTCTCTTTCTTTCTTCTCCTCGCCTCAGCCGACAAAGACTGTCTCATTGCTGCTTCCACAACATTCACTCTCTCATCTGGATCTCTCACTGCCCGCTTTTTATTGTGATCCGCAACTGTGTCAAACACCGTCCTCCGTTTATCTGTGTCCGACTCCGAGCAGACAAACAAGAGATAAGTCACCGAAGAAAGTGTCGCCGTAAAGGTGCCTGGCAAAGAGGGTGATCAGAATGAGTAATCCTCAATTAGCACCTCTTGTGTTTTTCCTTTCCACTACTTGTTTTGATGTAAACATTTCCAGTAACTCACAGAGTTATTCCTTGGAACTGACGGCAGTTGCACCCAGTCACTCTTTTTATTAACTAGACAATAAAGTGTAACCGTCATGAACCAGTCATTATTTTAAAGTACTTTCTGTTCCAGTTGTGTTTTTTAAAGTGAAATAATTGACTCTAATTTATTATTTTACTTTGACCTTGTGTAGCTGTTCCTCGGGCATGTTGTGTGAAATTCTCGTCTTCCTCTGTGTTTATATATATTTGTGTGTGTGTGCTTTTGTAGACATGACATGTGCATATGGATGTTTGTACTTTGCATGCTTGTTGGCAATGAACACTAACTGAGCAAGATTATCTTGCTTATAGCAGAGTGCACGCACTGGCTTGCTTGACCTCCTTTTTTTTTTCCTTTCTCCCTTCACCCGCACCACCGCCCCCCCTCCCTGCACGCACACCGTTAGCCAGGAAATGACATAACTAGGCGTCTTGGCAAAACATTTAGTGACAACCTTTGTCCAGAGTCAGACGTTGACTCAGAATCATTTAAAGAGACAGAATGTGCTCGCTGTGTGACACCACTGGTTGCCGAACAGATTGGTCAATTCCCGGGCTGTTGGTTCATCAATTGTTCAAAGAAATGTGGGAAATGTTCAACTAAATACGCTAAAGCCAAAGGTGATGTCATACGAGCTTGCCTCTTTTGTTGTAACTAACGATCTAAGTGTATTGAAAAAAATCAGCAAATCCAGGCAACTGACTCTAGAGCTGGAAACCAGGGGATTGTTTGATAGTTTTACTTATAAATGACTGAATCAATCTGCTAACCGCTCTTTCTCTTGCACGATTTGTCTGATTTGGGCCTTAATCAACTGTATCACTTCATGAAACTCGAAAGGTGTGAGCAGAGCAAAATTCATGAAAAGGGAGGAAAAGAACTGAATCACTGAATCAGGATATTAACAAGGATGTTTGCTAAGCTGCATTAAGTACTTCATAAACTGAGTGTGGCCTGGGCCAAGGCCTGAAAGGAGTACAAAGAGACAGCATGCCCCAGTGTGGTCTGTCTAGGTGACAACAACTAGACTGACTGGAACCCCTCCCTCGGCTCCGCTCCTGCCCAGTGACAGATGGCAGAGCAGGGCATGTTGGGGATGGGCACCATCTCTCACCCCGCCTCAGCTAGCGTTGGCAGTGGGCGCTGGCCACAGGTCGTATTACAGCCGCACCACTGCCTGTCTGCCTGCCTGCCTGCCTCCATGTAACACTGGAGCTTACCACGCTAGAGCTGCTTACTGCCTGCCAGGGCAGAAAGGTAATGATATGGTCCTGTGTGTCGCAAATAGCAGAGCGTGGCGTTAGCATTGTAGAGTTTCCAGCTCCAGTATTCACTGGTCCCTGTCGTAACACGCACACACATGCGTATCCATGTCGCTGTAAGAGGCTTTAGATAAAATATAAAACCGAATGGCATGCCACACGCGTCACTCTATATTTTTGAAATGACAAGAAATCAGCTCTTGCCAAATGGCTTTATTTGCCTTTTCAAGCATACTGTAGATGCCAAAGGCTGGAATCAACACCCCTACTCACCATCCGTCTCTGCTGGCTTCCCAGTGACAATAATGTGATTTTGGGACATGGTGATGACTCGGTGGAGAGGAATAGGATAGGCTTGTCACTTGTGTTTGATGTCAAACCTATGTGTGACAGAATAGTGTTACTCAGCTCAACCAGACACAGCACTACTCCCATTTCCTGGCCATAAATAGAAGAGATTGAGACGGTAGTGAGGGTGTGTGTGTTTGTGTGCATGTGTTAAAGAGTGTCTGAATGTAATTGTGTGTTTGTGCACATCCACACATGCTCCATCCTAAGTATCATAAAGTAAGCTCAATAAGAAAATTCCCATCTCTTACGCTCATTCTCATCTGCATCCAGCCAAAGCTAATTATTCTCCCCATGGTAACCTAGCGGGGTCTTCACATCAAAAAACCAGAAGTGTGCATCAGGCAATCATCCCTGATGAATCTGCCCTTCTCCCTCTGCTAGCCACTCACACTCATTTGCCAGTCTCACTGCTCATTACGGGTTTTGTGCAGATTGAACCAGATCTGCTCACCACTGACTGCATGTCTCTACAAGAGTCCATAATGACTCTTGAGCTGTTTGGAAGGAACACAATAAAAGCATCTTTGCTTCAGAGAATAACATATAGTACATGCAGACACACAAATACACACACAATTGCACGCAACACAAACACGCGCAACCACACACACATGCACGCGCACACTAGCCAATACCTATTAAGGTTAATTACCATTTAGATTACAGGCTGTAGTATTTTACATTTGCTCTAAAACATTTTTTGGAACGTAGCTTCACTGTTTGCAACTCAGTGCGAAAAGGCAAAGTGATGACTGGCAAAAAATGCACCCTGAGGCCTTAAATATTGAGCTTAGAAACCAGAGCGCGACTCACTTCACAGAAATACATCCTACATATTAAACACTGTAACCAAATTCTCACATATTGAACGAGACATTTGCAGAGGTTTGCACAATTCTGCACTGTTAAATCTGAACATTGTCCAATACCATACTGGAATTGCTGCACTTGTGCTTTTTATGTTTGGAGTTTACAGGGGAAATAAAACATTAACTGCAGATTGATGCAGAAGCTACTGTAGACCAATGCTATAAAACAAAAAAACACATTTTGTTTTGGACACGTCTGGTCTTGTTTCTTGCATCTCAATAATGACAATATCAATTATGCGTTAATTGTTGTAATCTCTCTCAAATTGAGTTACTGCAACCAGAAATCCAAAATATATTTTTTTAATGTTGTAAATGAATAACCTTGAATACATTTAATATTGACCGCATTTTGCTTAGTTCTATTTCTATGATTAAAAACGAGATTATTGCCTGTTCTGGCATGACTGCTTAACATGACATTTATTGTACAATTCCGGAAACTCTTACAAGTGAGCAGCAAAAAAAAATGTTATGATAAAAAAAAAATTATTTAGCAATATTGCTTGATATGTTGATCATGATTATTCATTGATATAAATTCATAAATGCAGGAAACACACAAGTCCTGACAGAAAACAGCATCGGTTACCAAAGAATATCAAGGAAAGAAGGAGAGAGGGAGTGAGAGGGAGAGAGAGGGAGAATGAGCGCAGTACTCCAGATATGCATAATGCAAATGACATGCATGTCAAATAGCACAACAAACTGACAGTGACAGAACAATGGAATAGCCAGAGAGCGGCAAACCTCGCATGAGCAGTCGTTGGAGCCCTTCTGTCCATTTTTAAATGGGAAGAAACCATTTAGAGTCGGTTCTGTTCAACTAAAACTTTACGTGCAGCAGATAACTGATATCACTGCGTAAATGTGACAGAAGCCAGATAAGTGGTGGGATGGCAGAAAATAGCTTATTCACGACCACCGGCTACAAGAGCCTGTTTTGATAATGTTCCTGGAGCATATAATGTGTTGTTCAACAGAACAGAAGAGGTAATACATGTACAGTCACAGTCCTTAATCTTTACTGCTCCCCTCAGCCACACAAAACTTCACTACCCATATTCCTTCCTCACTGGCCAAACTGTCCAGAACAAAGGTCACACATTTGAACACTGCAGTGTAATGTAGATTATAAAAATTCAGTTAAATTCAGCCTGCAGAAAAGAAAGCCTTAAAACTCACAACTCTATGAGGGTGTACTATGGTGTCTACACTGTCGCGTGTGAGCAAAAATCAAATCAAGTACAACAGCTTCTTGTGTCACAAGAAATATTGAGCTATTCACGGAATTGTGGTTGAAAGAAAATTAATATTTTTTTCTTTAATCAATTTCTTATTTTATGTCCATTTTCAAGCAAAATGCGACCGTTCACTGCCTCATTCTAGCTCACTAATTAACTCGCAGATTAATTAATGAAAACCATTCCCTACTAACAATAAAACTCCAAACGGCCTTGATTAATTACCAATAAACCATTGTAAAAAAAAAAAACACATGATCATCGCTCTCCTTAATGCGTAACCTGAGGTCACAAAAAACCCTGAAATATAGTGCTGTGCAAAGTGTAGGGGAAGTTGTGTTTCTTGCTCTTCGATGTGAGACTAAACTAGTTTCTGTGACTTGCTCCTCAGCTGCTGGCTCATTTAGTCGACACTGTTAAAAGACATATTTCTGGTTTGATTGCTGTGTTAATTCTCTCGTCGGTAACCTGCCGTGTCTTATCAGCTTTCTCCCACCCACTCTCTCATTCTGCTTTTACACTTTCTATATTTTTACGTTGTAATCAACATTAATAACATCTGCATTTATAAATGACATGTCTTAGGTTTGTGTGAGCTGGGCAAACAGATGAGTAAATGTGTAATCTTTAAAAATGTAAAAACACATTCCACAAGTAGAAAAAAAAGATCTCGTAAACGTAAAATCTAATCTGCAAATAAACAAACTCCCCCGAAAAAACAAACAAACAAACATCTGTCATCTTTTTCTTTCTAAAGTATAACACTGGTGATCACACTGAACGCAATGATCAGTAAAACAAAGTTATCTCTTCATCTCTGGTCTGTTTACAATACATCTCAATCATGTTTACCACATATTAATTCCCTGGCCCGGTGTCAAATATAATCCTCAGCGTCGCCCACATGTTTACTGTCACCGGGGCAATGGATGTCAGTTCAGTCGTTAGCGTTAGTTTAGGTTAATCTAGAAACATATTAACAATAAGCAGTGAAATATACAATAAAACGTTTCTCAAGAATAACAACCATCAGCACTAATAGCCAGACATTAACCAGATCGCTGTGCTTCATCTTACTACATTTAATCTTGGCCAAAAACTATATCAAGATAGATAGTTCATATAAAGACTATAGCGATAATCATCACCATAAATGTCGCTTTTCTTTTAAGTTTAAAAACAGATTTTTTGCTCCAGAGTGAAGGTTGTGGTTTTTATTTCTTCTAGATAAGCACAGAAGGAAAAACACTTGATAAACAGCAAAACATTTCACAAATCTGAGGTAGATCAATTATGTGGCAATCCTCACTGTGCACAATGAATGAGCAACAAATCAAAATATATATTTTTATAATGTCCTTATTGATGAAAATTATAGTGATAATTACTGATTATTTTTTATTTCCCAGCTTAAACTGAGACTCAGGAAATTCAGCACTGTTTAAACAACAACTAAATTAAGTAAAATGTGAATTGCTTTGTAATTTTTAACAAATTATTAATGAACATATTTAAGATGAGTTGGCTTGCAGCTATAAAACTATATATAGAAAAAGGGCATTCCTTTAAAGGCCTCAAAGTTGTCGAATTAACTTAATTATTTGTTAATTATTAAAAAAAGATAGAAACTAATAGAAGGGCTGTGAGCTCTTATTTTGAAAAGAATGTGTGTGAGAGGGTTTAATTATTATCTGTTCACACAAATACTATTAAGACAAACCTATATCTACATAAAGACTTCATTACAATCAAAGCTCTCGTTTCATTGCAAATTGGCACGTGTTAAATGGCAAATGACGGTAAGCATGTACCTCACATCGGGTAGTAAACAGAAGACTTGCTCTGTGTGATCGAACACTGAAATCAGACGCAGGCCTTTAAAGCTATTGGGTGGTTTCAGAGGAACAATCTGGCAACATAAGCTCCAATGAGAGGAAATCCACCAGCATTAAACTCAATATGCCAATCACTTGTATTCCTCTGTTCAAACGGCTGCTGTACTTAATGTTAAACATGTGAAAATGACTGGCTGGAAGAGAATAGTGTTGTATTGACAGAGAGGGAGGCAAAGCAGCGGGCAGTCAGCCACTCTGTTCTGCTTCACTGCAACATGGGAGGGAGGCCAGCGTGGAGACACACACACACACACAAGCACACACGCGGACACACGGACACGCACGCACACAGATGTAAAACACACAGCCCATGTACACATATACACACAGGCAAGCACACACTCACAAATGCACACACACTGTAATCCCTCTTCCTCTCTCTCTCTCTGTCTCTCTCTCTCTCTCTCTCACACACACACACACACGCCCCCCCCCCCCCCCCCCACACACACACACACACACACAGACACACAGTGCAGCAGGTGAGGTGCCAGCACATCACAGCGCTGCCATTTTTCAGTGTCTTGCTCAGGGAGAAGCGCTCTGACATTTTATGAAGCACTCTGCAGAAATCAGCAGCTTGTAATGGCGGCTGGACTGTCACTCCTCACACACTCCCTCTATCTCCCTTCCCCACACTGCTTTTAAGATTTTATCTCCCTTGATTAACATAATCTAATCAATTTTACAAAATTGGCTTTTAATTACAAAGGGCAATCTCTTCGTCTCACTCTGTGTGTAAGTTTTAAATGGTTTAAGTGTAATTTTTTTATGTAAAAGGCAGAGTGAGGCAAGAAGTAAAGCAGCAAGTGAGAGGTTAGAAAATGTTTGTCATCACACTCAAATGAGAATGTTGATGATACAATAAGATCGATGGATACAATATGGCAGAAATGTCAGAATAAAAATCTAAATTGTTCACTTTTAAATTGTAGGTTTTTGTGAAAGCATATTTTCTAGTCATTTTAACTTTATGAATCCGCAATCTAGAAAATGCCCCTATACTTATATTTGACATGGTGAAACACTGCATTTAGACGTAAATTTAACAGCAGTCATCTTCACACACCTTTGACTCCTGGAATCATGGCGGCTGGTATTACTGCACGTTAACTGGGGAGGCCTAATGACTGCACACACGGCTGTTAAATATGTTCTTTGCATAAAAAAAACCATGGATCTATAATCATGATTAACTCTCTGGCATGTTGTCCTGCCCGACAAGCTCTCAGTTGAGCAATGATTAACAGCTAGTGACTCTACAAACCACTGTTAGCACATTAACACAATGTTAACATTAGCCAACCACTCACTGAGGCCATTACTGCTGTAGCTAAGCTAGAAGTCATCTTCAGAGGATGGACAGCCTGCAGCCTGAGGCCCGACAGTTTACAACAACGCCAGCGAACCTCGGTAACCAGGCTCCAAACTTTTCTCCCGAAGTTTCACTCAGGCCAACACATTTCAGAGGAACTCAATTTAGTATGCCCACAGGAAAAAATATGATTCAACTTGAAATATGTGGGAAGTGTCAAGGCCAAATCTCTCGGTGTAAGCTACGCTATAAACCTTAAATTAAGCCGATTTCATTAATATGACATTAGCATTTGTAATGAGAAAAGGGGAAAAAACCCTTGGGACATCTTTGTACCGTCGCACAAAAACCTGCACACACACAAACATACGTATATATATGCCCACGCGCGCACACAAACACAAACACACAGAAATCACACATAAGCCGCAAAATTGGGAACTAATTTACATCCATATTAACACAAGAATCACAAAGTGCAGCCAAACCACAGCAAAGAGGAAATGTTGTGTTTGCGTAGGTTTTGTAATGAAGTATCACAGCTTAGTTAATGTAAACCAACTATGACAGTTAGTGAATCTGTTCCACCTTTCCTGATGAACTGAGCAGGTGATTCGAGAGAAATAAAGCCTGCACGGCATTTTCACTCCCACTCTACCACTTCAAACAGAAAGTGTGTGGAGGGGGTGTTTCAAGAGCGCAACTTTAACTATCTTTTTTTTTTTATGTTGCCGACACACTTCTGAGCTTTCTCCTTCAATAAAACTACTGCTTACATTTAGCTGACTTGGTCTAGGTGGGACTGTTTTGGCCTCTACAGCAGGCCGGGCAAGCATCTGTTGATTAGTCGAGTAAGTGACTGTAAGTTTTTCATTAAGTCAGTATTGAGCTGCATTTCCAAATTGACCAACAGAGCTTAAGGGCTTGACCAATAGCCCCCTGTGATTAGTTTAACTGTTCTTTGCACGAGTCTGTGAAGTTAGGACCTGCTGGCCTGAAGATAGAGCTGAAAGCTGGGATTTTGACTCATCGTGAGATAACACCTAATAAAAAGGTATTCAGGGAAGAATGTGCCTCTTTTAAGTTTATGTCTCAGTACATTTTACGATTTAAGATCTTTTTCTGATGTTCCCCAAAAACAGTTTTATGTGCGTTTTTATGATAAAATATGTCAGAATCTGCGTAACTTTGATTTAAGATATGGGTTATCGTCTCTTTGAGCTCAAGATGTCTTTGGCAAATGGACCCGAGTAAAGAGAGAAAGACGAAAGTATCTTTATTTAACGTTACTGATGCTTCCAAGGATCAAAATTACAACGTGGACAAAGTCATCTGGGGTTGATATGTTCAGGGAATGTGAATGTACTGTATCAAGTAGGAAATTGTCTAAATATCTTGTAATATCCCAGGTTTGAACAAATTCAATATGGAGAAGAAAGTCATAGCAGCGCTGATACCACTTAGCGGAGTAAAAGGAGTAAAGGGAGAAAAATCAAATAATAAAGTCATAACATTATGAGAATAAAGTCATAATATTACAGGAATAAAATCATAATATTACAGGAATAAAGTTATAATATTCAAATAGTCGTAATAATGCGAGATCAAAGCCTTATTATTAATACATATAAATAATTTACTGCAAAGAGTAATTATGTATCCTTGTTATATTAAAACACTCTTCAACTTTATACTTATAATAGTATGACATTACTTTTAAGGAAATGTTTTCTTCAATATGGCCCTAATTATCCTGATATGTAGTTATATTGTGATGACAACATAACAATATCATGAAGAACTAATCCCACAAGGATGAGCGGCAATTAGTTACTATATTGGTTTATTATTAACCGACTGATTAATAAACAACACAGACCTACTTGTGTCTAAGAGAGCAGTGAGGCTCTAACTGACTTCAGTGACATGAAGCTGTTATGATTTTAACTGCCCCTAATAATGAATGTGGATAAACACAGGATAAAAGCAGCTTTGTCTGGATTTACGATCGAACAAAACTCACAATATGTGAACTATCGTATGTATCATGGGGCACACAGGCTCCAGAACACTCTGAACACAGCATACTTTTCCCCTAAGCTTGAGATAATGTTAATAAACTCTGCTTCTGCTGAGAGATTAGTGTTTTCTGCTTTTATGACAGTCAAGGAAAATGGTTGCAATTGGTACAAAAGTTGGCAAAACGCTCACAGCTGGCGAGCAGAGAGATAGAGCAAAGTGACTTTGACTTGTTTCTAAATGTAGGTAATAAATTAGACTACAGCTAAATACCAATTCAGCATCTAACAAGAATAATAAATAGCCAGACTATTAATCAGTTTAACTTTGAGCTCCACTGATCCACAAGCACTGTTTAAGTATTTCTTTAAGCAGCTTTTTAAACACCAACTAACCAGAAACACACTCACAAAGACTCATAACGATACACAAACACACAAAAACACACACACACATGTGGGGAAGAGTAGGAAAACTAGACAGAGAGAACAAAATCAAAACGCATCCCTTACAATGTGAAGTGACCCATCTTTGTCAACTGACCTAAAAATTTAAGCTCAGATTTAACTCTATGAAATTAAAACCCATAGAAAAAGACAACCACAATTCTGTGAGTTGAAATCAAGACCAGGGGGCCTCCTTTATAAAACAAAGGATAGGATCCATACAACGTCTGCACATGTGCCGAAAAACAATCACATCTATAAAACTGTGCACGCACATCTGCAGACAACGTCCCCTTTAGAAACCACAGTCCACCTGGACATGAGCACACATGGATCAGCCTCATATCCTGTCCTCCATACATATAAAAAGTTAAGTGGTCTGTACAAAGAACTTCATGATGAAGCATAGAAATAAGTCATACAAGATGAATCATGGCAAACACGATGAAGCCGGATAGTGTGTTTGTATATACGTGTGTGTGTGTGTGTGTGTGTGTATGCGTGTCAGCAGTGCAAACGATTGTTTCTAATTGTATGAAAGCTGAAATCATATATACCTGGAGATAAATGCACAGTATTGAAAGATATTAAAATTACTATAACTCTGATCTGATATTCTCTGTTATTCTCTAATGCTATTTGGTGTAATCATGGATTTCTACAACTATTATCTTGTAGTTAAGATAATTTAATCAGTTAACCTACATAATGTTTTTCTGTGAAAGAGACTAAATTTATTCAAGCTTAATATCGGGGGCCGAGCAGCCGGGCTGTCCTGAATCCTGCCACCTGCCACATCCTGGCATCATCCTGGCATTTCAGCAGCTGCAGAGCGCTCCACAACTGACCAGTGTCAAAAGCGTTGAGTCTGACACTGTCCTCTGGGATGGGGAATGTGAGGGCGAGGCGGCACTGATGAAATATTAAATTTGAATGTCTGGGTTTGATCTGGCTTTTAGTTTTTTTTACAGTTGAAGGTCGTTATGGTAGAATTATGTCTATTTGAATTTGTATGATAATTTCTACAATGCTGCCTTAATTATATTCCTAATCTGCAATTTCCTGTGTCCAAAAATGTTTGTATGCATGAGTTTCCATACAGATGCACGTTCTCCTGTCATGTTTGTTTTTATAGATCCCAGCTTTTGCCTGGGAAGTGGCGCACTTCTCTTTCGGGCTTTGTTTTATTCACAGTGGTTACAGATGAGGCCCCAGAACAGTACAAAGTGGCTTTCTGTCTATCCTTTAGTTTATTTCTTACTAATTCAAATCACTTCCTAAAAGTTTCAATTAACTGTTTAATGTTATTGTAAAAAACTATAATCACTAATGTCAATTTTTTCCTAGACAAGAACAAAATCAGAGCAAGATAGATATGTCAAGGAACACATACGAAATATTACCCCTGCTTTGGATGGACTTACATTTCAACTACATAAATTACATGTAAGGGAAATTGTTCTTTTCTCTGCAGTTCAATGTCTGACAAAATACGGCACTTATGTTCTCAAGTATTGTATAAAAAGATAATAAATGAGTGGCATGATGGGAAATAGCTTTGCGCTACCATTTCCCCAGTATCACCTTTCTGCTGCTCTATCCAGGACACTTTCCCTCCCCCCTGGGGGAAAATGTAGAAGTCCCTTTTAAAAGTCCAGCTGTGCCTTTAAAAGAGTTTGTCACACCAGCCACGGGGTGCTTTCAAGTGCTGTGCAGAATATCCACAAAATAGACTTCGTTTTCCTGCCTGTGACACGGCCCTATTTCCTGTCACCACACTACCCCGGTGTGATTTCATATAAAAAGTCAAAATATTTAAGCCTCCATTGTCGACTGTCAAATTCGGCTTCAACATTATTGCGTCGCTATCACAACCTTGGCGGATACGCACGTGAACACTCACACAGACACACACAGTTACCTGTGTCAGACTGAGCGTCACCATTGTGTCACACTATCTTTTCATGTGAAACTCTATCCACTAGCCCATCCTCTGGATCCCAACACTTCCTTATGGTTGAACCAATCACACAGCTTGGCCGTCACCCCCACCTTTTTGTTACCTGATATTATTTAAGGAGGAGCTAAGGAGGTAAAAAAGAATAATAGCTTTGGCTCTACGTGAATGTATGCTTGTGTTTGCAGTGTGTGTATCTGTGCCTGTCACGACGGGTAGATTCCTTGTGTGGTGAGGCTGAAACCGAAGCTGCCTGGGCCTGTTGTTGATAGCCGTGTCTCACCCACTCACTGCCCCAGAGGGAGTCAGGACCAAGACCACTGCTCAGGGTCTGTCTGTTCACACACATGAAACACAGGCTAGGATTACACAGGGCTCAAATATGACTCATCCCAAGGAGGGGGTGGAGGAAGGCCCTCTGTTGTTTTTGCTCAAATGCACTCCCTCTCACACACACACTCACACACACACACACACACAGACACACAGCCCGGCCCGCAACGATAGCTACATCACAGGCTCAGAGAGCGGACCTTGTGGTTCCACACACCTGCCAAAGACAGATGTTAAGAATAAATCAGAGAGAAGCTCTGAGTGAAGAGAAGCTCCACACTGCCATAACTCCACTAACTCACTACGCAGTTCGCTAACTGGAGAGCAAACAGCTGCACATGACAACACACACCGGTGATGAAAGTAACAATAGCATGCATGCACCTGACATGCATACAGAGAGTGGCTACATCTTGGCAAGAGGGAGAGAGGGAGAGAGGGAGAGAGAGAGAGAGAGAGAGAGAGAGAGAGAGAGAGAGAGAGAGAGAGAGAGAGAGAGAGAGAGAGAGAGAGAGAGAGAGAGAGAGAGAGAGAGAGAGAGAGAGAGAGAGAGAGAGAGAGAGAGAGAGAGAGAGAGAGAGAGAGAGACAGTACTTTCCAGTTTCCAGTCTCACAGGCTCCACTCCTACTTTTGTGTTTTCAGCGCTGTGCTGTTGCTGTGTAACCTGCTCTCATCCTCTGGAGCCGAGGGTTTATAAGTGTAATTGTTCTGGAAGAAGCTGAAATCCTCCAACGACATATAAACAAGTCACAACAAGGCTGAAAGCGGTGTGGGCGGTTTGGAGAGGAAGCTCTTTTTTCCGCTGCTGACTCGGTGAAAATCATGATTTCTTCATTTTAAATATAGCACCGCCGGCTTAAGGAGGAATCAACACTCTTAGGAAGCCTGCCCTTTAAGTAGATGTGCTGCACAATGATATACTCCCCAGAAAACACTATTGTAGGGTAATGTGACCTTGGAAAGCCTAAATCAAACACCAACACAACACCATTCTACATAGTGTCGGTCAGGATGGCAAAATAATTCCACAAACCATGTGTCATGAAGATGAAAACTCAAAAGCATCTAAAACAAGAGCGTAGCTTTTGTCTATGCCAGCAGCCATGACTATGGGCAGCTTTTGTCACTTGGATTTTTTTTAGCCTTTGCCGTCTTACTTACTGGGAGAAAACGGTCTGTGTGTGTGCGCCTGTTATGCATGTGTGGCATGTGTTTGTGTGTGTGTCATAAACAGACACCCTTCACGCTTTGTGGCCCAGAAACAGGATAAAAAAGTGACTTAACCAGCAGCGCACTGACATTATCTCTTCTTTGCTGTCCTGGAATGCCAGCCTGCAGTGAAATTCTAAATATGTGATGTCCTGTCACACCAGAGTGTGTGTGTGTGTGTGTGTGTGCGCACGCGCATGCCAGCACAGGAAAGACGCTGTTTGAGTGGGTGTTTTGCTTTGTCTTTTCACATTAAAGCCACATTGCCAAGTGTGAACATTTATGTCCAAATACTCCATAAACATGAACACCATTAAAATCACAAAAACTATAAAAAATACTTTTGGTAAAGAAGATCAACAAAGCAGCTTTAAAGCTTTAAAATTAAAACCTGTGACCGAAACATGAAGAATGTGTTGACAAAGAGTGTCAGTGGATTTTTTTTTTTACTTTAAATCTTCCATCCAAGAAACGTTTGCTCCCACCCGTGCTCACAATCACTGAGCAGAATAAAGCCCAACTCTGGTCCTTGTGATGCCGATGAGTCTAACATCCATGACTCAAGAGGTCAGGCAGCCCATCCAGGCTGAGCATTTGGGGTTAAGGGGATGAAACCAAGTGTGAAATGTGAGAAGACAAGCCAACATGGTTTCTCAGGCAACAAATAGAAAGGCGACAAACATATCTCTGTGAATGTGAGGAGCGTGTGGTATGTTAGGGAAGAAGGACTGTCGCATCATCCATGATTCACATGAGAGCAAGATGGAAAAGGTATTAGAGTGGCTTTTTGAACCGGCTGAGTTTAGACATGTTAATCAGTAATAGCCTGTTGCACTTCAGACGGGAGTGTGAGCGTGTGTTGTGTGCGCCTATGTGTGTGTGTGTGTGTGTGTGTCTCTGGCAAGTCCAACGCCACTTGGACTCGAGCTGGTTGAAGAAAGAGAAAGCTCCAGACCAAGAGATAATCCATCTGGACTGTTTCCTCACAAAACATATGGAAAAATGCAGACGCTTTTTTTTTTTCCTCTTTTCCGCCCACAATAGCTATTAATATCTCCCACAGAACATTTGCTCATGTCCCACTAAGGACTGGAATTCCTCCTGAAACACAGTCATCTTAGAGGATTAGAAGAGGCGGTCCGGCATTTTCAAGCACTCAACATATGTATTCTCTTACTCTCTGTGTGCAATGTTGGGCATGCAGTCACATAAACACAGACTAATGAGTATTATGCACTCAACAAATTCTTCTCTCTCCCCTTCTCCCACAAACACACCGACACACACACACGCACTCGCAAACACACACTTGCTGTGGGTAAACTGAAGTGACGTAATCCAGACCCTTAGACACGACTTATTCAGCTCATGCAATTTAAACAGAGATAGCCTTTCTTTGTCTTTTTTGGAAAAAGTTATTCACTTTAATATCAACGAGGACCCCTAAATAATGCCAGCAGCCACCTGACAGGGGTTGTCCGCAGCAGTGCCAAAAACCTGTGTTAAAATGACAGCGCTGTAAATTGTTTTAATTATAGCCGACACAGATAACAGCCTGTGGAAACATCAACCCTTTTCTTCAAGTCCTCTGCAAGATCCAAACATAGAGTATTCCCTGGAAAACACAGTTGTTTTGTGTGTGGGTGTGTGTGGGTGTGTGTGTGTGTGTAAGGGGTGAGTGTGTGTGTGAGCGCTTGTGAATACAATATTCATTTTGCTGCAGGAGGACAATCTATGCATAACAATGAGAGGCGCTAATGAAATCAGCCATCAACCTGCGATACATACATATTAAAGCAGGACCTCAGAGTGTCATTCGCTTAGTGCATCATTTGTTCCCACTCGTTTTTTTCTCTCTGCCACCTGACCTTTAGAGTATGTGCCCCCCCCTCACTCACTTTTCCACGCTAAAAATAGGAAGGGTACCTGCAGTACACAACTGTGGGATTATGCAAACACACACGTACACACAGCATTACACCGTCATGACAGTACCTTTCAGAGATTCATACAGGATTGATTTGTGCAATAGGAATTTAAATATAGACAACAAAGGCCAGAGTTTAAGGATTTAACCACTACCTTTAAACAGATAATGTTTAACATCACAAATGGTAGCCACTGTCAGAGCTGTACCTTCAGTATAATGTCATATCATCCCAGCTGCCAGGGAACGACGCCCCTCCCTTCCCTCTAAGCATGCTTCACAGCTCTGGCCTCTCTCTGTCTCTCTCTTTCTCCCTAACCCCCACCCCCACGCTGGCAGGGAAATGGATCCCTCCACCTGACAGTGGCCATTTTGAGCCTTCTCTCCTCTCCTCTCTACTCCTGCTTCCTGGTAAACAATGGAAGAGGGATAATTGATCAAACAGCCAGGGAACCCTCCAAGCAGGGGAAGGTCACCGCCCGCCAGCCCAGCTCACTATGAGGGGGGGTGGATATGTGTCAACATGTGTATGTGCATTTGTGTGTGTGTGTGTGTGTGTGTGTGTGTGTGTGTGTGTGTGTGTGTTCATGCAAGTATTGCATCTATGAGTGTGTTTTGTGTCTGTGACCAAAAGTGTAAAAAAACAAGAAAAGACAGAGGTAGAGACGCACAGAAACAGTTTGTGTGTGTGTGTGTGTGTGTGTGTGTGTGTGTGTGTGTGTGTGTGTTGGAGGCGGGGGGGGGGGGGGGGGGGGGGGGGGATCTCACTGACGCTCTTGAGCTGCCATTTTTCTTCCCTGACAAAGACTCCATCTGCCACAGAGCCATTTGCTGCCTCCCGAGTCGGCAGAGCATTCTGCACGCCACATTCACCTTGATGTCACCTCTACACAGCTCACGCCTTGCTGACGCTGTACACTCTCTCACTCACTCACTTACTCACTCACACTCTCTCACACACACACACACACACACACACACTTCTTTTCCTCTAATATACTGATTGTCTCCCACTCACAAACAAACACACACTTTCAGTTTCTGTCACACATATTATCTCTGCACTCTCTCTTTCTCAGACACATATGTGTGCTTGTGTGTGCCTGTGTGTGTGTGTGTGTCTCTGCATGGCTGATATCACTGTGCAACCATCAGCGCTGTGCATTGTGGGAGTGTCTGTAGGGGCAGAGAGACGCGACAGGGGCTGAGGGATTCACACGCCTCTGAAAGACAGCCAGAGGGAGAGAGGGGGGAGGGATGGAGCAGGGGAGGGAGGGAGGGAGGCACAGAAAGAGGGAGAGATATGGAGGGGGCCGGTAACTGGAAATGAGAGATGGCATTTTAAAGAGGAAGCTGAATTTCACCTGCAATTACCGTAGCTCCGGGGCACATGGCTCGGTTAAGAGACATTTCATTCCAAAGCCACCGCATATAACTGCCGCACTGAGCCCTGAGAGGCGCGTAAAGAAGGAGCGAGAGAGAAAATAGAGCGGTGGAAAACTCTCCTCTACCCAAGATGGCCCTCAGCAGATGCGGTGATGAAAGAGAGGAGGCAGCCAGGGATGTAACTGGTAAATGAAACACAGCAGAAAAGGCTAGCGCATAGGAGAGGAGAGGAATAGGAAAAAGAAAAAGGACGATAAAGAGACGGGGGAAAGAAGAAAGGTATCTAATTCAGAGGGCCCCAACTCGGCCATCTGCACACCAGACCAGACAGATGAACTGGGCCTCAGAGAACACACAATCACACACACACAAACACATGCCCCTGCAAACACACACTGAACGGAGAGCAAATCAAATCCAACAAACACAGATAGTCCAACAGTTAAGTAACATGCAAATCTGGATGTGTTAAATGATTAATGTCACTTTTAGTATTCTTTGTCCTCTTTCGATGAAACCCCTCACTCACTCTCTCTCTCTCTTTGCCTCCTTCTCCTCACTCTCTCAGAACTCCAAATGGAGACGAAATGGTTTCCCTGAGGCTCAGTGTCCTGGCTAGTTTCACCAGGCACGCTGCTGTGTTTCATAGGAGAAGTGTGACTGCACAAATACAGTAATGAGCTCTCACTGGGAGCCGGGGGCCTCCTGGCACTGCTAATGGCTCTTCTGGACTGCAGCTGTATCCAGGTTACAACCTGGCCTGGCCCACAGGCCCTGGGACACGCACAGGCCCAGTAGGGACAGACTATTCCCTGCCACAGGCTCACATTGTAGTCGGAAAACCAGATCCATCTAGCGGACTGTGTGTTTGGTGTGTGCTGTGTTTGAAGTGCAGGGAGAGGAAGAAAGAAGATCTGGGGAAAGAGGTTCGGGGGAAGGAAACTGTGAGGGATGTCAAAAGATGAGGGGCCATGTTAAAGAGAAAGACCAAGGAATAAAAGACAGTTGAGGAGTTGTGGTTTGGCCATAAACAGAACAGATAGACGCAATAAACCTGGAGGCTTTAATAGAGCAACAGCTGGTGTGTGTGTTTGTGTGTGTGTGCGTGTGTGTGTTTGTGAGAGAGAGAGAGAGTGTACCCCTGCAATGTTTTAACATACAGCTTGCTGATTGAATTAATGCTAGTTATTGATTTGTAATAGTCATGTTAACAAATTTGGTTTAGCTTTGAAGAATTAAAGCAAAATGTTTAGTATACTAAACACAGCAGTAAAATCCAGCAAGGACTACAAATGTAAAAAAGCCACCACAAATTAGCAGGTTGTAACCTTAAGCCAAAATCCCTCAAATGTTCAGCTATGCCCCTTTTATATTATCACTCCAATAAAAAAATATATGTAAGATTAGATATTTGATTTAACGTGAGCATGAGGAGATTGGTAGGTTGCAGGCAAAGGCTTGATCATCGCCTGTTTTCAACCCTAGCAGTGAAACAGGCATTAGGGCTGAGTCCAAGGGGCTCAAGTTGCAATCCTGTTTGTGAGGAAGGCTAAAAGGTTTGTGATGTATTAGGTCGAGAGGTCTTCTCCTGATGCTTCATAAATTACTGGCATGCTGTTATGTTGCATCATGACACCCACAACTCTGCATTGTGTGCCCAACAATTTCCCTCCTGCTACAACAAACACATTAACACACAGACAAACACACACACACCCGTTGTTGCCCTCTCTGGGAATTCTCACAGCTTGGGTTCTTTAGCTCCTGTTTTGTCTGGCTCTCCATTCAAAATGCCCCCCCCCCCCCCCCCCCCCCCCCCAAATGACCACGCACATTATCGTGCAGGCAGGCAGCCCCTGAGTGGACTGAGGCTCCCCGGGTGCGAGCAGTGATTCATGGCACAAGGGTCTGTAAAAGAGCAGCCTCACCCCCACGCTGCAGGCCTTCATGGGGACAAGGAGACTGGAGGCTGTCTGGAAGTGGGGGTGATTCAAAAGTCTGGCAAGAGAACTGAACCTTGTTGAAACCACATTGGTTAGGGGAGGCAGTGTGTGTTTATGTGTGTGTGTGTGTGTGTACTCAAAAACTATTGAAATGCCTTGCTGTTTTTTGGGAGTATTTGATGATTTTCAGTGCCTAAAGAGTGACAGGGCTTTAGTAGCACTTTGTTTCCTATGAGTTGTATGTATTTGCGACCGCAGTGCAGTGGTTCTGTACAACGCTTTGCTTCCACCGCCTGCAGGCACAGGGGGTGTGCTAACAGTTCTTAGCTTTCATGGTGACAAAACAGTGGCCCACCGTCCAGGGTTTGACGACAGAGCAGACACCAGAAGCAAAATGTGGAATTATTTCAGCGAGGGCGAAACCCGCAGACTCCGCAAAGCTCGTCTGTAAGAGTTGTTTGAAACCAACGCAGACCAGATGAAGGAAAAAGTCTCCAGACATGACGACGTGTTAGAGGGATTTAAAGACCAACAGGTTGGTGAATGTGACAGCACGGGCGTTGCAATAACAACGATTTGATATGAGCCTTTAAAAGACAAAACGTTTTTTTTTTTGTGTCAACATGACATTTAGTTTACAGAATAAACAATGCAGAAAAGATGTTGTGTATATTTAAATTTTATGTTTAGGTTGTAGTTGTAATTATTTATGCCAAAAGCTTAAGATTAAACTCAAATATTGTCAATAGAATTAACTAGGCTGTCCGGGGGGAATGGAAGTCAGGGAAACTAACAAGCATAGCTGAAATGTGTGTGTGTGTGTGTGTGTGTGCGTGCGTGCGCGACCATACGAGCGTGTGCAGAGAGAGGGGGAGTTAGAGTGAAAGAGACAGAGACATGAATGGGTAAGCCCAAACTAATGCTGGAGTGTGTCTGTTGAATCTGCGCTGCTGCCTATCCCGAGGACAATCTCGCGGCAGCTTTTTAACAATCTTTGCTCCGAGGCAAGTACAAAGTACTAAATGTTTAGGGGTTATCTCTAACACTTCCCCAATCTAACAGAGCACCAATTGAAAGGGCACTGGGGAAAAAAAGACACTGTGAGAAACAAAGAGGACTCATGAATAAGAGCTGAAAAATGATAGTAGACGCTGGGATTGATGAAACCATATCAGGTTTTGTGACAGGCAGCGAGACACACTGATTCTTTCCCTTCAGGCAAGAAGGTGTAATTTCCCCCTCCACTGTCACAGGAGCCATGTAAAAAAATTATCAGTAGCTCAACGACTAAATGATTCATGATAATTTGTAATGTGCAACTATCTATCTATACATCCATCTATCTATCTATCCATCTTTCAGATCAAGACACTCGGAATGGAAACACTGGCATACGGCTTCATTGTAACACACAGTGGGATGCAGATGAAAATGCTGGCCTCACAGGACAGACACACACACACACACAATCACACACATAAAGAGCGGACTGCTGTGGGGCTGACGCAAGACTATCTCTGTCTCACGTGTCTCTCCCCTACGGCCGCCCGCTGCTCCTGACCTTCGAGATGTTTTTCTCTCTCCTTCTCCCTCTCCCTTTATTCCTCTCTATTTCACACACACACACACACACACATACATACACACACTCCTCCCTCCTCTGCACACCTCCCAGCCACTCAGTATTTTGTCATTAAAAGGCATTGCATTTCAAGCTTGGATCAAGCAGATGGGGCGGCGTAAGCTTTGCTGCTCCTTCGCGCAGCACCTTGGCTTAAGTTCAGATAGTCCACATGCATTACAGCACTCTCCCTTAAATGCACACACAAAAACAACAGACGCGAGCACACGCACAACCTTCCTGGAAACAGAATCAGCCCGGTTGTGGATGGCTGCTTCATGTGGGTAGCGTGTAGCTCTGCTGTGTACTGCCTGGCTGGTGTAGTTAAAAACCATAAGACGTGTTGTACACAACAAGAACAGCAGCAGGTATGAGGCGTCGTCTCTTATAGCGGAGAAAGCTTCCCTGGCTGTTCATTCTTATTCTAACATATTAATCAGTCCTTACGGGAGACCAGCGGTTTATGCCTTCTCGTGGCAAAACACTGACAAGAATATTCATAGAAAGTTCAATGGGTTCACTGTCAGTCACACACACACAGACACACACACACACACACATTCACGCACGCATACGTGAATGTAATATAATTATATCTCGGTGCCATTAGACATTAGACTTTCATTCCCTCGCCCTCAATATTTGCATATTCCTCTGGGTGTTTGAGTTGAGCAGCTCTTTCCTTTTTCCTTCTCTTGTCTTCCAAGCAACAAATGTCAGCTAATTACACCATCGCTGTTTGGATGAGCTCCATCTTTCCCTGTGCTCTGCTGTGCTCGAGTCAGGCAGCCAAGGCACCAGTCAGGAACAGCCAGTAGTGGTGGTGGTGGCGGTGGGGAGAGGGGGTTTTTAAGCTACACGGCTAAATTGATTCCCCAAGAAAGGACTCATCAATACTTATCACGAGTGACACAACCAGCTCGTACACGCCTGCGAGGAGTGATGTATCATTCACAGGCAGGGACGAAGCATTGAGGGTTAAACCAGATAGAATCAGGTCTGGTAACACACAAGGCTAAATAGAGCCAGTTGCAGGCGGAACAAGTATTTCCCTGAGCTCTACGTTGAGTATAAAAAAAAAAACGTTCTTATACAAGATCCCATTTGATCTGGTGACACACTCGCAGGCACAAGGCCGTTGAGTCAGGCAGGAGGGAAAAGTGCAAGTCATTGTCTGTGTGTGTGTGTGTGTGGAACAACAAACTGCCACCTTGGTGTGTCTGTGAAGTGAAGTGAAGCCTTGAGCCGCACCCCTGAGTACAGCTATAGTGCTCACAAACACACATCCAGAGAGAAAAAGAACGACAGAACGAAAGAGTGGGGCAAAGAGAGGAGAGGAGAGCAGAGCCACACAGGCCAATACACACAAACAACTAAACACAATCAAAGATCCTAACCCAGAAGCGCTGTGAGGCATTGTTAACAACCATTTACATTTGCTGTTGGCTCTGAGCAGATAGCAAACTCAAAGGATGTTTATTAGGCGCGTACGTTTCATACAAATATTCTGATTAGAATGGGAGAAATCTAATTAATTGCTTGATTCACTGAATGAACCCCGAACTCGTAATGTAATCATAGCAACTGCTTTTCAAGGGGCTCTTGTTAAATTTAATTGGGGGAGAGAAAGAAAAAAAAACAAAAAACATCCTCTTTCACTGAATGAAAATCAAATTAGGCCTGAAACTGGAGGAGTCTGCAAGTTTGTTCTGGTGCGCCATAAAAAAAAAAAAAAATCCGCTGAAGGCAGAAGTGTGTGACAATAAATATTTAAAAGAAGCTTCTGTAACATGCAAACAATACCAGGATATTAGTACTCACTGTTAGAGATGTCTTCAACTCTTTGACATAACTGCTGTAACACCTGCAGAAAAAGCAGAAACGAAACATCAGTGTGGTTAAGGTTGAAAATCTGAATGGTTAGATTATATCCACGTTTGTGATGGTGCTGGACCTTTTGCTTTTTTACAGCCTGGAGGGAGGGAAGCCCCTGAAACTCCCTGAATATCAAAGTTACAGTTACACAGCTTAGAATTTGTGATTTTCAGGCGCATCAAACAGAAAATACAGTGACATCTGAACCACTCTGTGGCTACACACACACACAGGAAGATAATCGCACACACACACAAAAAGTCTCTTTCTCCCTCAGCCCTTTCTTGTTAAACCTGTTTGTTAGAAATGGATCTAGACACAGGAGTTTTGAGTGTGAGGATATTTTCCCCAAACACAAGACAGTTCTTGCAGAGAACCAAGCCTTACCAACGTTCTCACGCCCAACTCTCCTGCATTGTCTCTAAGGCCCTCCTGCGCTGCAGCCTGAGCTTAATCTAAGTAGCTCACCATAACAGATGCCACCCTGTTATGTATATCATAGCACACAGACACACACACACACACACGGCTGTTACAGCTTCTGTTAAAGCTAATATACAAATTGTATATTATTCATATTCAAGGTTATATATAATGTCTCAAACTTACAAAACTCAAGTGTCGATTGTGTGTTTACCGTGTGTTCTTACACACACACACACACACACACACACACACACACACACACACACACACACACACACACACACACACACACACACACACACACACACACACACACACACACACACACACACACACACACACACACACACACACACACACACACACACACACACACACACACACACACACACACACACACACACACACAGTGTTATAGCACTTGTGGGTAGCTATCTAACAAGGTTTTGTTGACAGTAAACACATCCATCTGGTCAACAGGGACAGAAACGAGTCTCGTGGACGCTTAATCTGCTAGAATGAAGATGTATATCAGTTTTTTTAGTTTAGGGATTCATTCTGCATTTAAAAAGGGATTTAATAATTCCTAAATATGGTCACTAGAAGGAGCGACTGCCGTAATTTTTAAAAATGGGTATTTTGCAGGTCATCAGCCTAAGTGATTTTGTCTTTTCAGACGGCCTCCAGTCATGTCAGAGTCTGTGGCACGTAATGCAGCAAACATCTGTCATTACAGCTCAATTTATCACTGAACAGAAATCACCTCGACTGACTGTGTTGATAATCACCAGAGCAACTCAACTATAACGGTTCCCTTCATTATCTACACTCATGCAACACACAAACACACACAGGCATGCATGCACACGCTCACGCACACACACGCACAGACTACAGACACACACAAATACTTTGATAACTCATAGCAGTGATAATGATAAGAGAGAGCCAGGTAGACTGAATTCATCTTCGGCTTTTTCATAAAGGCCTATTAGTGAATGATTAAAGGATCTCTGCTCAGAGGTCTTCGGCAGGGAAAATGATTTGCAAGCCACGACGCAGGTGAATTATGTTGGATAAGAAAGCCAGCGCTGCCTACCATCATTTGCTTGACTGAGAATCCAGCTGTCAGTCTATTAACCTCATTTTATTCTAAGATCTTTTTAAGATCTTACCCGTTTTACATCAATAGCAGATGGATAAAATAAAATATCAAAAATACACACACACACCATTTCCCCCAAGACTTAGCACCCATAGTCCTCACAGTGTCCTCATAAATCATGTCAACTTCTGTTATTAAAGCTGCAACTAACCGTTATTTTCATTGTCAATTAATCTGCAGATTATCCCTCAGATATCTTCAAGATACTAACCTCCTCTGCCAAGGAAGTCATGGTTTAGTTTGTTTGTCTGTGTGTTATTCAGCAGGATTACTAAAAAAAAAACTACAGGGCAGATTACTGTGAAATTTGGTGGATGGGTTGAGAAAAAACATGAAATGATGGTGAGGATCCAGAGCAGAGAGCAGAGGTTCTTTTTTTCTTCGACTTTTCCATTCATGGATCAAGGTTGAATGATATTTATGAGTCTGTTAAATTTGATTCAGATAAAATATAGCTAGATAGCATCATCTATATAGCAATTTTCAAAACAACAAAGTGCTTTAAAAGATTACATAATAAATGCAATTACAAAACTTGAACTGATTAACAATTGTTACATATTATTTTTCATTGATTGACTAATGAGTTCAGTCAAATCGTCAACTTAATATTAAAAACCAAATAATATATCAAAAGGATATCTGCCATCCAAAAAAACAAATGATTATAACTAAGTGATCATTTTATGTCACAAGAAAAAGAAAGAGTGACACAAAGCGATTTATTCTGGCCTTTAACAAAGTGATTAAACAAATTACTGCCATAAGTTATTAGGTTTGAATACTTTTATTTGAAGTAACAACCGAAATGTCATTTTATAATCGTTGTCATTACTTACTAATTTCCATCTCATTAACTTGGAAAGGCGAAAAACAAGCAAATGCAAAAACAGGAACTATCTGCAAACGTATAATTACCTGCATTTACAGCCCGGGCATGCTTACACATGGACAGCGTACAACCAAAGTGTTGTGACGTCTCTCTGAATTGTCTTGTTTGGTTTCTCTAATCTACCCCTCCACCCCAACCTCCCTCACCCACACTGGTGTTGACTTTACTTTAGTAGTCACACAGCAGCAGTGAGGCATCTGCATGGGGTTAAACACAAGGGTCGGACTTTTGTACAAGCCACAGACAGAGATAAATGGATAGAGAGAGAGAGAAAGGGAGAGGGAGAGAAAGAAAGGAAGGAAGAAAGATTATTCTTGACAAAAAAACCTCAATGAAACTGTTGGAAAACAAGTGTACTCTGAAGATACACATATTGAGATCGCCCTATAATCCCTTGCTTTTAATATTTGATGTCTTGTTAGAAGAGCGACACTAGTGAGGTGTTTGTCTCTGTCGTCTCTGTTGATCTCTGGCACACCGGGTCCCTGTGGGAGCAAGCGAGCGAAACTTGGCCGCAGACATTTTCCTGAAGCCCCCAGAACAAAACAGGCAAGTCTTGACAGTCTGTCCGCCACAGAGTCGTCACACAATCAGTTGCAGGAAACCAATCCCTAAATAGCAGTGATTCATCTCATCATCACACACAATGCCAGTACACAGTGCACAAAGAAGCTCTCTCTTCCTCTCTCTCTCTCTCTCTGTCTGTCTTACCCTATCTGTCTCTACCTCCCCCCTTCGGTGTGGTCTCTCATGCTGCTTAAAAATAAGTGCTTCTCATAGCTTTCTTTGCCCTCTGATTTACTGGCAGTGTTAAACTGCAGGGCAGCATCTTTTATCGTTACATGATCTGGGGCTGAAAGCTGACAAAATGGAATCTCTATGCCAGTACCTGTGTATGTGAGCGAGTGTACGTTCGGGGCAGAGCCAGGGAGCGGGCGGAAGAATAAAGAACTTGTATGAGAGACGTTTGTCTAAGTGCAATTCAAATCCTCCCAGCCTCCCGGTGCTGCGGATATGCGTGTGTCTATGTGTGTGTGTGAGAATATACGTGTGTTTGTCATTCCACTAAATGGTTTCTTCCTCGACTTGATGGAGCAAGTGCCATCTCAAGGGAACAGGTTACACCACACACATAAAGCGAAGCGCTCTGAGACTGGCGAAATCTCAGAACATTAGCGCAATCCATTTTTGAGAAGTAGTGTAGATATATATACAGAATATATATATATTGAATAACAGGCTCTGTTATGTTTATTTCTGTCTACGTGTGCATGTTTCCGTTATAACTGCTTTATTATCCACTTCCTTTTTTTATTTTTTATTCAGCTATGCATTCGACCTGTCCTCGCCGGTGCCCGTCCGCAGCTGTGTGTTTGGAACAATGATATCAGTACAGTGTGTGAGCAGATCATCACCAGCGGATAATCAGGCGAGCGCAGGGCGACACAACAGGTTCAGTGTATCGTTACAGCCTGGACGATCCATCAAGATGACGTGTGAAGGTCAGAATAAGCCGTGACCAACACAGCTGTCACATCTCCTCCCAGGACCCTCTTTGGCTAACTGGCCTTCCAAAACACTCAGCACAAAACATGGCCAAATGGGGAGCACGGGGGCCAAGGCCGACCGAACATTCCTGTAACCCAGGCTGGGCTTGTAGCATGACATAATTACTCTCCGTACAGTAACAGAAAGTGGGTGAAAAGGCAAATCAGAGCGATTCTGGAGTAATGACACCGCAAATATGAGCGGGAGACTGTTTGAATATCCCGTAATGAAAACAATGTGATGTCTATCAGTATTGGCTTTTGGAGATTTAATTCAACACCCAATATAGCCACAGTTTTAAATGACTGCCAGCTCTGTTGTGAGTGAGGAGAGGGCTACGGCGGAGATGTGTGGAGAGCAGATGTGAGTCCACTTTGATTTCAATGCCTCTGTGTGTGTGGAGCGTCTATTAAATGGATCTGCTGTCTTCTTGATCAAGGGAGTCAATAAAGGGCCAGTCCTGTCAAACCCTCAGGGGTGAGTGCGTATGCACATATGTGTCTGTGTCTGTGTGTGTGTGTGTGTGTGTCTGTGTGTGTGTGTGTGTCTGTGTAAGTGTGTATGTGTGTGTGTTATGGACAGAATTTGAAGTACTCTGACAGGTGAGTGATTGAGTGCTTTCATTTCCCTCCAGCGACAACAAGACATGTGCGCACAAACACATTCATAGTATACACACACACATGCACACACCGAGAACGAGAGAGAGAGAGAGAGTGAAGTGCGAGCTGTTGTTTCCTAAAGGATGCTGCTCCTGCCTGCATGCTTAAATTAGCTCTAAATGTTTGGATTACACACGGGAGCTCTCACAGAGGATTTAGCAGCCATAGCCTAGAGTCCGGGGGATGTGTGGGTGTTTCCATCTACACACACACTCACACAAGCCTACGCACACGCTTTAAAAAATATTCTTTTAAAGATCACAAACATATTTCACACAAATATCACTTAATATACAGTATTCTGTAAACCCTTGACAACAACAAGTTGCATCCATGTAACCCCGGACGAAAAACAAGGAGAGATACCGTGAACGCAAAAGGCAAACAAACAGCTCTTAATGGTGCCAACAGCAACAGCATTCACCGTTTCATTCATCAGGTTTCTGCAGTGAGGAGACAGTGCTTTCACATGACACTTCTTTTAAAAGAGTGCGGTCGGCTCGCCGCTGCTGGTGGGGGGAGGATAGGATACGTTAGCAGACGTAGAGACGGGAAGAGAAAGGAGCAGAGAAAGAGAAGGGGAATGAGGGAGGTCAGCGCCCCCAGTCTCAGATAAAGGCCCTCTCCCTCCCTTCTGCCTCGGCTTTCGAAGCCCCTGCCAGGATCGAGAGGCGTCTCACGTTACAGCTGTCTCTCAGTGTCATCGTTCAGAGAGAGAGCGCGCAGGCGAGAGGGAGAGAGAGAGAGAGACAGACGGACGGACAGACAGATAGGGGGAAAGCGGGACAATGCCACAGACTGAGCTGGGCCAAGCTTTCATAGAGAGACAAGAGGAAAAACAACAGCAGCAGCGGCAGCAGCAGGTTCAACTGAATGAGGGAACTCGCCTGGTGGTGTTTCTTTAAGTAACGTTGATGTAACATAACTTCAAACTCTAATGTGGAAGCTTTTCGGAATCACTGAAATGCGCTCTGACCTTTTCAGGACTAATTATTTTGAAATGTAGTGACACCAGAGAGAGCAGTCAGATCATTTCCTTCACACCACCTGCACGGCAATAACTGAACATTCAAATTTCGTAAGGATGGGGGAAAAAAAGGGGAATTAAAGATTTTTTTAAGTACATTTTCTTGCGTGCAGTGAGAATAGAGGAAGGGAAACACACCATAGTAAGAGAAAACTCATGATGATGATTGTAAGAAGAAGTGCAACGGGGCTTCAACATCGCAGTTGCCCACAAGCACAGGAACATCTTTTATTTTGAAACCTGAAAATGCTAAAAACAGCCCCTTGTCCCAGGTCCAATAGTGACTGATCCAGTGGCTGCTTGCACTTCAGCCTGTGCTGCTAACAAGGTAGGGCCATGTAGGTCAGTGCAGAGTAAAGTTGACTTCAGGAGGGAAGAAAGGAAACATAAAATTCCAGATAAAAACTTCATGAAGGAGAAAGAGTGCTGTATATGCATTTTCTTTCACTCACATACTGTTGCACTTCCACGGCCGACAAAGTGAGAGCTGATTGTACTTGTGTGGTTTCACATAAAACATGCTTCTGAACAAATACACGTATAGATACAGCACCGCTCATAACTGCCTCCCTGTTTGTTTTCCTCTTTCCCTGTCATTTCTCACGGCGTTCGTAGGAGTTAAATATTTAAAATTCTGGCTTAGCTGGGAGCAGCGCTTTGCCAGCACAGCTAAAATAAAAAGCCTTTGTGGCAGCAGTGACCAGATTTTAAATGCTGAAGAAGATCAATAAATGGGGGCTGTCGAGGCGCAATCTCATGCATTTGTGTGTGTGCGTGTGTGTGTGTGTCCTATCCCTATGCGTAAATGCTTGTGTTCTGACAGCAGGCGTGTGTATGTGTGTGTGGATGTTTGTGTGTGTGTGTGTGTGTGTATGTATGTATAGGTCTGTGTGTGTGCATCTGACACCCACCGTGGCTCACAGTTCCTCTGCCTGCTACAAGCTATTCTATAGTATCATCAAGAACCCCACTGACCCAGGAGGCACACCAATAGAAAACCAATATCATTCCCATTCCCACATCCGAAACATTCTTCCTATTTCTTTTCAGTATCCTTTTCCCATCTGAGCCAGCATGGGTGACGTCTGGAAAAAGAGTGTAAATACAGGCCCCCTGTTCCAGATTGGGAAATGTCAAGGTGTGGTAAATAGCAGGTTTCCAGAGCTCGTCGACATTTCCATAATCAAGTTCTTGCTGAAATAAAAAGATGGGCATTCAGGCAAGACGGACAGAATGACACTGTTTGTTTTCCTTAAGGGAAACAATATCTGTTCCAATATAAAGTCTAGTTCAGCAAATGTTAAGAGCACCTTACTTTCAAGATAGTAAATAAAATCAGGAAGAGAAATGCATTCATAATGTTCCCATGTTTTTTTCACTTTGGTGATTCTATACAGACTGTGTGAATGGATGCTTTCAGCTTACATAAAGCGATACTCTTCTTCACCATGCCAGTTTGTGATAGAGACAGGGAATTATGAGGACTGGCTGCTCTACGGCTCCACAAAGGGAGCACATCTGTATTTTCGCTTCCTCGCTAATGTACAAAACAAAAACAGCCCTGAAGTGGAAAAATCATCAGGACCTTTTGAGACTTCATTAAAAAAAAGTAGCCTAGACTTTCCGAACCAGGCATCTCTTTGGAGGGGGGAAAAAATGTCAACCTTTTCACCTTGCTGGTGGAAAAACAGGCATCCCAACGAGACAGAGCATGCACAAACAACCTTGACTTTCATCAAGGAAATTCTCACATTGAATGATAAATAGAGGCCCAGGGGACGAACAGCAAAGAAGCAGCTTATCGCCTTCCCCTCCCAAATTCGGCTGCTCCGTCTTCTGTCTCCTGAAAGTCAACATGAGGTGACCCATTTGCACTTTACACTGCCTATTGTTCCATTATTAATCCACTATATGTAATCCACAAAGAAATGCACAGAAAACTAATATGGGTGTTGAGTCTTAATCAACAGCTGGACTGGTCCGGCACACATGGTTTGCCCAATCTCACCATCTCAGTTTATGAAATACAGAAGCAATTCTCATACATACAGAGAAACACCGGCAGAAATTACTGGTCAAAGATGTTTGAAAAGGCTCATAAAAAGTGTCTGTCAGCGAGTGTGCACTTTAGACAATTGTTTGTGCATCCGGACTGGTGTGAGGACATCCAGGGCACACGCAGTGCAACTGAAATAGCAAGGTAACATAAGGTTAGGTAGATCAACTGAGTGCTAACCAACTTCCCAGCTGAGAGGACATTAACCTGCAAGGCCATGTGAACACGTATCAATGATTGCGCCGCGCGCTCGGGCCTGTAGCACAGCAGAGAAGCGCATAGGCCAAGACAGACACACAGCAGATCTGTAGCAATAAGAGGCGTTATCAATCTAATGCCTAGAAGCTTTTAGGGCTTTTGCCCAAATGCAGCTTTTCTCAAAGGATCATTAGCCCTCGTAGGATTAATGTCCACTTCACTAACATCTGCTTGAATCTTCTGTGTCCTGGTGCATTATTTCATTTTTGTCATTATTGTATTCTGTGTGTATATGTGCATGGACATTCGTGTGAAAATGTCTGACGGATGGGGTGGGGGGTAGGGGGAGAAGGGGGAAATATGTCCGGGACTGCTGTGTTTAATAATAGTTCTTGAATCACAGTTAACACAGAGCAGATCTCGACTTCCTCTCTAAATTTTACAGCTCCGTGTCAGCGCTAACATGCAGAGATTTGACAGGGCTCCCAGATGGCCATCATTATCAATAGATTGTTTGCAGGTCTGATTAATCTCAGTCTAAATATAAAATACGGACATCAGTGCCAAGAAATATTTAGGTTAGGAGCCACCCACAAACTGACTGTTGAGCATTTTATATTTAGACCATTTAAAAAATCTAAGTTAGATTATATAGATTTGCATGAGTTAAAGTAAATGTTTCTGTCATTATCGATTCATTCTCTAATCATCATGCATAATCATAGCATATCTTGTCACATGGCATACAGCACATTCTGAGGCACAGGGTAAAAGTCGGACAATCAGTGACAGACTTAATGAGCCACGAACTCACTCACAGTTTGCACAATGTGGAAATATGTACTGAAATTTCCAATAACTCATTTCTATTGTCAATAATGACACCAATGTGACTACAACAATTTCAGCATGATCCTTGGTACATACGCAAATACATAAAAAAAAAACACTGATTTATTCATGTTTTTAACAGTGTAGTTCTACAGTTTCTAGAGTCAGTCAGGCCGGGGGAATGAGCACTTTGTTTTTCCTACAGCAGGTGAACCTTTGGACGCAGACTGTCAGACAGCTGCCAAAAGTGAAAACAAGCTTTGGTTGTCAAAATGTGGAACAGAGTTCTACTGAATCATCACAAAAGTTTTGAGAAACACACGAATAGTGTCACCTTTGCTCTTAAAACCACCAGGGTAGCGTTTGTCACATTCAACAGAGACTGTGTTATGGCCAAAAGCAAATGTAACAGCTTAATCATTTACATGGCTGATCCACTGGACATGATTTTAATCCCAATACAAAGTGATACGGTGTCATAGTTTTAGGCGAACATAACCTCATACACTTGACTTGACCGATATTTCATGCACACCTAATAAATCTCAATTCACCACATTTCCTTTAAAAAACCCACAAACTATGAGTTTCCGCCAGAGAAAAAGAAAACGATAGCCCCATATTCAATAGTAAAGGATTATAGAGAATACAGCATTGTGTGCTCATGGGATTGTCTTCTCAAAAGCTGTCCAAGTTCTGTCAGATTCAGCACCCCCAGACACAGAGCTCGTGAACCTAATTTCACCTAATCAGCTTAGTCAATAGCAACCGTTTGCTGTGACTTTGGTAGACATGCAAATAGGGCTTAGCTATGTCTATCCTTAATTCCTGAATGTTCAAGTCAAGCGGAAGTCCTCCTTTATCTCTTCAAAAACAACAGCTCCAATTTGAGAGAGAGAGAGAGAGAGAGAGAGAGAGAAGCAAAGGTAGAGAGAGGAGAGAGAGAGAGAGAGAGAGAGAGAGAGAGAGAGAGAGAGAGAGAGAGAGAGAGAGAGAGAGAATAAAACTCCAGCTGAGAGTTGTGTTGTTTTTTTTTTCTTAGCCTGGCAAGGAGAGACCTGATTTGAGTGTGCTTGAGGTGGCACAGTGTGCTTTCATTTCAAACCGACATGGCAAACGGAATCTGACACATTTATTCCCCCCTTTTGCTCTCGCTCACCCGCTCTTAAATTTACGAGAAACACACTGCACAAATATATTAGTACTTCTTCTCGGTTTGTATGTTCAGCTGCAGCACTTGTGCACACACCCTCACACACACACACACACTATCAGCGCTCCCACAAACACACACTCTCACACTCAAACAAATCTGCACAAAATGACGCTAACAATAGACAGCTGTAATAGTGGTGGAAAACTGTGACACACTGTTCCGTTTCAATTCACTGATACCACTAATGGCTTCTTAGCAGCTCCATGAAATCAAGCAGCTGTCATATAGATGCATCAGCAGTGAAAGGAGGGAAAGCCATCCCCATAAGGACAGAGGCACCGCGCCTTCGTGTTTGGCTAAACATCTGCTCCTCTGCACTCCAGCTTTGCAGCAATAAACGGGCAAACAAAAGAGGTGGGAGGTGAAATGATCACATTTTCCATTTCAAAGCATTTACCCAGTTTGTTTTTCTTTTTTTTCCCCCTCCTCTTCCTCAAACTGCTAACGGGACATGGGGAAGAAAGTGAGATCAAGTCAGTTGTTTTGTTTTTTTTGTTCAAACTCTGACGGGGAGGGCTGATCGCAATGAGCCAAAATATCATCTCCTGTTAAGATGGACGACAGGAATTGAATAAGGTCACCGTTTTCCAGTCAGTTGGATAAGAGGAGCCTCCCGTCTAAACTGTTGGAGCACAGCTTAGCCGGGAAGGATTCAAGTGCGTGAGTGTGTGTGTGTGTGTGTGTGTGTGTGTGCACAACAATGAGTGTGCACAACCTGTCAATCAATCACATCAATTCAACTTTGTGTAAACAAACACTGCACCATTTGCCAACAGACGTTTCTTCATAGGACAATAAATAGTTCCTATACGTTTATTTCAAACAACTGTGGGATTCAAAAGCATTTGGCAGCGACATCCACTAATATATTAAATATGTGTTATGCTGTCCTTCCCTTAATAGGATTCCTGGTAATTAAAATCCATCCTTTCTTTCTTCCTCCCTCCCTCCCTCCTTCCTCCTCCTCCATTCATTCATTCATGTGCAATTGCGGAGATAAACAAAAAGCAGCAGTGACTAAAACGCTGAACCCCCCCCATTTTCACATTGTCCTCTTTAAAAAAAAAAGACACTGTGATGCTTTAATTCAATTTGCGACTGAAACCCAAACACCAGCATCTGTGCGAAAAACACCACAACCATGACCTGCACCACCTCGGCTTATACGTTTGTCTTAAACACACACAACACGTCCATCTTCTGATGTATAACACGAGTCTAAATCCTCTCTGACAAACCATCAACCGTCTTCTATGTCCCTTTAAACACCCACGCACAGGACGCGTTGTTGTGGGTTTTGTGTTAAAAAAAAAAGTATTTAAAAAACTTTTCGTAAAACTTGCGAAAAGAACGTGGAAACATTTCCTTTTAAAAGTGTGTTTGTGTGAGTGTGCGTGGGGGGGGGGGTAGAGGGGGGACGGCAGGGGTGCTTCAGAGGGGACGAATTTAAAATAACCAAGATGGCGAGAGGCTTGTTGTTTCGGAAGGGGCAGGGGGGAGAAAGATGGAGGATATTGTAATATACACAAAGGGATAAGATTCGACAACTCGGCCGCCGCCTGCGTCGCCTGCTCGGCTCGAGGAAGCGACCGCGGCGGCAGCAGCTCCTCCTCCTCCTCCTCCCCGGGCCGGCAGGCGAGCAGTGCGGCTAAACAACGCGGAAAAAACTCCGGAGCCTTCTCCGCAAAAGACCGAAACAAACACACAAGATACATGTTTACAACACGTCCGACCGTGTGTGTGTAGGGGGGTTTGTGTGTTTGCTGCTAATTGTTTGTGTTTGCGGGCTTGAGAGGCCATTAGAGCGGATGGGTTTTAACCTACGGGCGAGCGAGGACCAGCGGCGGTCGCCTCGCACTTCCAGCCCCCCTTCTCCTCCTTCCACATGTCCCCCCGTCCGCGAAAATACGCTAAAAACACCCCGCAACAACTGCGCTTCCACCCGGCCACTGCACCGCGACACTACCCGGCGAACCGAGAACCAGAGAAAAAGTTGAATTCCTCCCAGCGGTTTAAAAGACACAAGTTAGCGGACACACAACAACCCGCAGAGGGGGGAGAGGAGAAGGGACACACAAAGACGGTTCCCACTATCGGGTCACCCCGGAGGAAGAGGAGCGGACGTCGGCCGTGTCACCGTCTAAGTGCTGGAGGGACACACCGAGAAAACTGTGATAAAACGCGGAGAGGAGCGACACCGAAAAGAGACTAGAACCGACGGAGGCTCCGGTCGCAGCTTCTTCCTCTAACCGCGATGAGGCTTCAAGGGGAAAGAAAAAGAGACAAAACAGCGTCAGAGGAAATAAAACACTTACCTTGTTTTTAGTTTCGACACTTTACTTAATGTCCAACGTGGGGCTTTCTCTTCTCCTAAGCTCTGCTAAACACTTCGGCTCGGTCTTCTTCCTGCTTCTCGCCTCTTTTTTTCCTCCTTTAGCTTGTGGAAGAGGTCGGGGACGAATGATAAAGAAGGGAATTGGGCAGTAATTGAGTCTCGACGTGTGTGTGTGTGTGTGAGCGCGCGTGTTAGTTACTAACAGCAGATTGAAGGAGACTCTTCTCAAGGTTTATTCAGCTCCACTTCAAGGAACCGACCTGACGTCAGCTCACTACCGCCACACAAAGAAAAACTTATTATTTGTGCAGCGGCCGCGGAAACGACGGATCCTTCTCTCGCTGACCGTCCTCACTTCTTTTTTTCTTTCATTTAGAAGAACGTGTCACATCGATGCAACTTTTATTTATTAATCCGTTTGTTCGCGTCTTGTCCTGCGGACCTCATGGCGATGATCGGGCCACCGGAGCAAACACATGACATAATAAACAAAGATTAAAGACTTAAATACATAAACACGTTTTTTTTTTTATGCGTTTGGTATTTCATTTTATAAAAGAATATGACTTTATTGTCACTTTGATTCATACTGGTTTGATGCATTTTCCTGTTTGATTTGCTGCTCTGAGAATAGAGGATTTACTGGAGCTGCAACGATTACTGGGTTTATTGCTGTAAGTAAATTAATAAGCAGCTATTTTTTATGATTTTTAGCAAGATTTTTTTTTTTCACAGATATTTCAAGGAACTGTTTGGTGGATAAAACAAACACCAGTCCTGACTTTTCATTATAATAAAACTGATAATTAAAAAATAATAACTTACAGATTAGTCGGTGACACTTAATCTCTTATGTATTCTTTTTAAAATGTGCTTTAACAATAAAGTTCAGTATCACGATAACGTGGAAAAGGACAATATTTGCCATTTTGCATATGAAATGTTAACACAAACGTCGAAATAGCCATTGATAGATTTTTTTCTATCTATTGATTATATTAGAGACACTGAATGCTCAGTTGATTTTGGACTAAGGTGCATCTGTCACTGATCAACTCTGTCAGAACTTTGACATGTTTTAAAAGCCACAATGTGATATTATCATGTACACATCAGGTACTAAGCACACACCGAGCACTGAAGGACAATATTTGGCATTTTGCATGTTAAATACTAACACAATCTTCCAAAATAGCCATTGATTTGATTTTCTATCTGTTGATTATTGGACTAACAGTTTAAACTCTCATATTAGACCCGATGAATTGAAGTTGGACTAAGGTGCAGCTATTCACTGATCAACTCCTGTCAGAACTGTGAGAGGTTTTCAAATCCAGAATGTGATATTGTCATGTACACATGAGGCACTAAACGCCGACTGACCACGATATCAAAGCAGGTAACGGGCTCACGCTGTGTCTGATTGCTGCGAGTGCAAAGATAAACAGTCATTTTTCCATTTTCCCTTCAGAATCTCCTTCCCTCTATTTATCCGACATCAGTAAAATCCCGGGTTTCATGAATGAACCTACAGTCGTTCCTCAGCACTGAGCCACTGAGATCCCCCCATGTGTATCACTATTAACTGACCAAATGAGGACGGCTCAGAAACACATGATCAAACAAACACAAATCAGACAACTCAGGCTCCAAAATGAAGGCATTTGCCAAACACACACACACAGAGGAAAAAAAACATCAACACAGAAATGGGACAGATCCTCTTCGGGATAGGATCAATACATCGCCTGGCAAAGACGGCCATCTGTGCCTAATTGTATGCTTTACCTCCTCTTCTGAACACACAATAAGCAACAGGCTGAACGCAGGCCCTCTGACCCAGACTGGGTTTCCAGACGGGGGAAGATTATTTCATTCAACTGGAAAACAACAAGGGGGTGGGCTGGAGGGGCGGCGGTGGTGGTGGTGGTGTGTTTTTTCTTCTTTTTTTTTTTTTTTTGCAGATGGGGTGGGTAACTGTTCTTATGATGCCCCACCCTGACGAGGATGGGTCACCAGCAGCCGCAGCCAACTGGTGTGTCCCATCACCAGTGGCAGTACACACTTTTAACAGGTATTATACAGGATTAACAAACTGTCGGCTGTTAGTTTATAGATACCTCGTAAATCACACGCAAACAATGAAGCCATTGTTAGCGGCGTGATGGAGTGTTGGTTTACGGGCACATTCATATTAATGCTTCATAAACATTATAAATGACCATAAAGGCAAATTATTCTCTCTTCCCCGATCGGCTGTTATGTCACCACGTCCAAAAGCATCACCCGAACTTCCTCTGATGCATCAGATTTAAAACACATTTTAAACAAAGATAAGAAGAATAGGTGGGGTTTGGGTGGGGGTCTGATAAAACATGCACGATCTCCCGAGTTGGTCGGATGGACACAGAAGCCCTTATTCAGCTTGTGCTGTGCAGTTAAAAAACATTTTATAAGCTCGCTCTCCATGTTCTTTGGTCATTGATTTTTCTCTCTGCCCCTTTCCATTACCTGTTGAGATGGGGGGTTTTGCTCTTCTTCACTCACTCACACACACACACACACACACATACACACACACACACAACACACACACAACACACACACACACGCACACCCACACCCACACGCACAATCCTCTCTATCTGTCTCTCTAGCCACTGGCACCCTGGTGTATTTCTCCATCTCCTCCGCCTCTTGTTGCAGGGATGACAGGCCATGAGGAATGACAGTGGCTCTGTTTGTCATACAGTAGCAGCGAGAAGCAAGGATTTTTTAATTGCATTGGAGAATCTTCATTAAAGAGAGCACATGGGGGCGGGAATACGGGGAGAGGGCTGCATGGGGTGGCGTGGTGGGGCACTCTGAGCCTCGTCATTAGGAGAAGGCACTAGCAGCGTGGAAGGGTGGGCCCTCTTTGCATGCACACTGAGAATGCCTGCCGTACCTCGGTCATTTGTAACATAATAAGTGCCAGCACAATGACTGCAATGCGAGAAAGCACACCACAGGGAAGAGAAGGGGGAAGGGAGACAGCATGTCTGTCTAAAAGAAGGACTTTTTTTTTTTGTCTTGATTAGAAAGTATAATGAGCCACTAAAGAAACAGGAAAAAAAAAGGATCTCTCCTGAGACTGATGGAAAACAAATTAATCTGGTGATTTGGATTTAATTATTATTTTTCTATTAGTTCACGATGCAAAGACAGGGACAGCCGTCAGAGGCGAGGAGCTGTGCTTGCATTTATTGATTTTTGCCCAGACACATTCAGGGAATACAGATTCATCTGCTCTCCTCCCCACACAATCCACTATGTGGGATTCCATTAACACTAGAAGCTTCCAGCAACTCTGAGATGTTTAATTTGAACACCATAAATGGAGCTTAAAATAGTGTTCGCACAGAAGAAAAGTGGCCTAAGGAAGTCTTTTCATGCAATTGAATTAGGTCTCACTTATTGTTGTGACCCATATAATAAGTATTAAATAAACACCCAATAAATTTAATTAAGACAATGTTCTTCTGCATAGGATGAGTCGAGCGCAATTGTTCCTCCCTTGCCCGCGACATCTTACAACTTGTGAGTTTAATTTAATCTTTTGTTTTGGATTAATATAAGAACCCTGCAAAAAGAGAACTGCAATTATTCCCATCCATGTAGTGTCTCCTCTTTGTGGCATCCTTTCAATACATCAGTAGTCTTGAACACAATGCCTTGTGAGATGTAATGATTTGCAAAGTCAATGATTTGAACTGCCTGTGTGATTAAAGCACGGGGGACCAATTTGCGGTTGCTATATGTAGAATATCGGTGTGCCTCAAGGAACATTCATATTCTCTCGCTGACATAAAATTCAGCAATTATGTCAGATGAGCACTGTTATTGATCGCTATCGCACTATCTCTTAGTGAGAAAAAGGGGGTCGGGCTTCACCCAATTATAAATATTCTGGAAGCCGAACCACACCTATGGCGTATGGGAATCAGTGTGACAGTGAAATATGCATTAATCCTTGACCTTTAACCCCGGGGACATCTACCGGAAGCAGGTTAATGGATGTTAGAATTGGTTTAGTGGCACAAATGTTTTAAGCGACCCCATCGTCAGCCTTCACAGCTTTCAGAAAGAAAAGAGCCTTTGAGTAAACACACACAAAATGAACTATAGATAAAAAAGCGATTTGACAAATCAACTAAATAATGTTTTCCATGCAAGGCTGACGAACAAGCCCCTGCGCAGGCGAAGCGAGGGCACTCAGAGAGTGTTTATTGTGGTGAATGTAACTGAGCAGAACCCTCTGTTGCATGATGTAATACACAGAAGGGAGAAATCATCATAATAGCAGAGTAGTAGAGTGAGTCATTCGTTGATGAGGTACATTCACACTGTCATTCAGTGAGGAGAGGCAGTCTGTGTGCACATGTTGTCAGTGTGTGACTGATGGCGAAAGAGAGGCAGGGAGAGAGAGAGAGGGAGAGAGAGGGAGCGAGGGAGAGAATTAGTATGTTCCTTTTCTGGGAATGAGGAGTCATTTGTGCCAGGAAAGTGGAGAAACAAGTCCCAGCCCCGCAGTGATGCATCTCTCCACGAAGAATGAGATCACAAACAAATGTCACCCCAACCTGAGCAGAGCCAAACGACCTTGAATCAAACAGAAACACATCTTTATCCACATCAGTGTGTACACAGACACACGCACGCACCACACAAAATGTCAGCAGATTTTCCATTTGCTGAATCTGCGCATAAGTGCAGGGGTTTAGCTTCGATAATCAACCTAGTATTTTCCCTTCCAGCCGACATGAATATCACCCTGAAGGAGCCCTACTGTTAAACACTGTTAACTACAGCTAACTGAGCACTTGGTTGTTATAATTTCATCAAGTCAAAATTGAAGTGGCATGTAATTTACCCCTCAACTCATGGGCCCGACAAAAAGAAAGAAAAAGATCCACAAAGAAATGCAAACAGGACAAACTGATAAGAGTTAAGTGACAGTTTGTCTTATTGTGCATTATGTGACAGACTGAGGGGATTTTTATTCAAGGCAAATGACTTTCACACTCGAAGGAATTTCAAGCTTCAGTGCTTTACTTTATCAAGGTTTACATACGAAGAGCTTTGATTTCTGTCCACTGCAGCCGGCGAACGCACATCTGTGACACAAGAGAATACTCTGGGAGATAAGCGAATCCACCCCCCACCCCCCCCTCTATTATCATAAGTTCAGTTTTGCTGTGTTCGTCTCACTTCTCTGACCCACATGGAAAGCTTGAGTTTAGTTATCACCGTTGTGCAGTTGTGACACCGCGTCGTCTTGTTTTGCTTTTTTAATTTTCTTACAACCCCGGTTTACATGGTCTGTTATACATAAACACACAAACATTACTTGAATAATGCACGGCCATTACTTGGAGGGGGAAAAAAGAGACATTATTGGGATTCCACAGAGACAGAACCGCTTCTATTAAGTCACCGCTGGTGATTTGTAATGCAAAGGTAAGCTACGAGATTCCACTCAAATGCTAATCCACAGGAGGCTCTCGGCTCATATCGACAGACATCATCACTGGAAACGTCAGTCATCTGAGATTTGACAGTGTTCAGCCTTCTGCAGACAGAATCCTTTTTTTTATTTATTTTACAACTTTGGCAGAGAGTTCCCAGAAAATGTGGATCAAGCGTAGAAAGGGAATACGGTTACACACACTGCAACATACTGACAGTGGAACTCGTAACTAATCGCCAATTAGCCATTCTTTGTGCTACATGATCAGCATTTAGTATGAACGCCACTTTCATTTAGGACATACTGCACTCGTGAATGGGAAAAGGGAATTTGGGATTCACTGAAGCAGCATTTGCCCAAATAACATAAAAGCACCTATTTAATATGAGAAAATAACATTTAAGCCATAGTCCCTGATATAAATAAATAGAAATGAGGTGCAGTAGGCAGTGTAACTTCCCAAAATGAAATCCCTAATTGCAAGACAGGCTTTCTGAAAGAAGTGTTTTCAGTTTGAAATCCACATACATTAGGATTCTTCTGAGATTCATCTCACATTTCAACTTCACTTACAGCATAGAAAAGAAACACAACAAAAAGAACTATTGTCAATGTGTATCGAAAACATAATAAAGGATAATTGAATCAAATTGCCTGGTGAAGAGGATCAGTTTAGTTCAAGGACAGTGGGACAATAACGACAGGAACGTGTTTCATTCCCTTTAAATACCTCTGTTCAACCCCATTCTGAACACATGTCAAGATACTGCGCTTCTATTACATGAAAATGGCCGTCGCGTTCAGCATCATAACTTGTCAAATCGGACATGCCTATAATCATAAGACCAAACCTTACTTGACAAAAAATACCCTGATGTTGATACATCAATAATAATAAAAAACTAGCACATATATTTGTGTGCAAGGTGAATCAGGCTTAGGTTTGTCCTCCATGTTTATTCTCTCAGCTCCTGTATTAAAGATAAAAGGTCCAGAGTGACATGGAGGCTAATGCATTGTATCAAATGTTTCCTATTGTCTAATTATAGACCTTAAAGTCTCATCTAAATGCAAAAATAAATGTCCAGGCATATATCATGTGAGCGAGCTATTTTCAGACGGAGTGCGTCAAGGCCGTCAGAGAAAAGGGACGAGTTTTCCCACTGATGCAGATTTTTTTAAATATATATAAAATCTAAGAATTTTTTGCGAAAACATATAAACTATGATTTAAAGTGCTTGTAACACAGTTTATATTATGTTGAAGTTTAAAGATTTTCGTTTTATCGACAATGCTAAATTAGAAAATATATTTTCAAAATAAGATTTAATCAGAAATAGCTCTAATTCTGACTATTTAATTGATTCTTCGACAACACACCTGCACATTTGCCTTCTCTGTGTTTTTAATATTCGGAACAGACCTCTTTGAGTTCTTCCCACTTTTTAATTAATTTGAAGCTTCAGTGCTCAAATACACTTTGAGATTTTTGGAAGTGTCTCAGCAAAATAATCTCGTTTAAGCTGCATCATGAGCTGACGTTCACCTCAGAGTTATTTAGAGAAAGGCATCCATTTACTGCTATTAACAAGAATGGAGTTGGCTATGTGAGATTTTGAGAATTCATATGTGTTTTTCTAAAATCAGGGTGTTAGGAAATACCAATTATTAATTTGTCTCAGATCTTCCAGGGAACAAAATCTATATAAAAGACAAGTGCAAGAGGAACTACAACAATAAAACCCACCATATAAAAACAGAGGAGAGATATAAACAATCTGATCTGTGTGCTTGGGGTGACAGAAATCTGTGACGCTGAAGTCAGAGCGTGTTAACATCTGTCTGTCAGCCTGTCACACCTGCACGTTCAGAAGTTTCATTATGAATCCTTTCTGCTGAATGAAGCTTTAAAGCGCGAAGGTGTCAAACACGATCCCTTGAAAACTAAATATATATTTGTCGTACGCTGTAATGATCTCATTTACAGTGATACAAGTCTTTAAATGCCTATTTAGCCAATAGAATTACCATTTAAACTAAATACACACTAATTTGTCCCCGGAAGCCAATTGCAATTAATTTTTACACATAGTATTTGTGCATGTGTCGTATCAATGTGACAGTGTGTGTTTGTGTTCATTTAATAATTAACCGTTTATATTAATTTCTTTGATTGGAAAAATAAATGATTCAACAGACATGTTCACACTGAACTGGAGTATTTATCCAGCTGGGCAGGACGAGTGATTAGTTACTGAATAACTATGAGTGAAGCAGTAAAGGTCTGATGTTAGTGAAGGTAAATACACATCTTGGTCACAATGTGGCCTGCAGAACAGAATCTTTTTTCCAGCGGGAAATAAATGCACATATACGTGTCCACATTTGTCTAAGAAAAGAGGGATAAACTGGAAATACTGAATAAATCTTTTGTTCAATGAGCATGAAACAGACTATGACAAAAGAGTCCGGACCACGAGGTTAAGAACACGTCTGCAGACGTTCGCCAGGCTGCTCAGATGATCTATTTGTTGACGAGCATCTGAACGTGGTCTTGGGTCGGTCGGCCTGTGGGGGTGGTCTTAAGACGGTTTTAGGACTAATGAAAACCGGCCCTGTGTTAATTAATACTGGCAGGCCACTGTTCCTCCTGGCAGTGTGCAGGCGGACATTTTGGCCTGCCCTCAGTGACGCCTGGTCAAAAATAGGGCATCTCACCGCACAGTAATGATCACAATGGTGACATCATCTTCGCCTTCAATGAGCTCTCCCCTCAGAGCTCCCCCGAACAAAGAGCAGCAGGCACGCAGGGGAGGAAGGCAGATGTCACTTTGTGTCTGGGGAACATTAAGACCAACAAATGTTCTTTGAATCCTTGGAAATGTGTTTGAGCCTTTAGTGGTTAGGGTGAAACACTGCTAAAAGTCACGGGCTCCCTCTCATCCGGTAATCAGGTGTATGATTCTTCATTTTGTCCGCAGAGCATTTGAATCTCAATTAAAAAATGTACCCTGATAGGATAAGGGCTTTATTTATTATCATTACCGACTAATGTGTTGATTATTTTCTTGATTCATTGATTAGATGTTTGGTCCAGAAAATGTTGATGTGTTTCCCAAACCTCAAGATACCCTCCTCAAATGTCGCTTGTCATTATTAGAGGAGCAAAGAATCTCACGTTTTCAATATTCACATTTGAGAAGCTCAAACTGCTAATTTGTACTTTTTTCATTAAAAAAAACTATAAATCTAGTGCTAGATGACTGATGGATTAATCTTTGCAGCCCTATAGGATTTATGTTCAGAGCAAAGCTACAGCGAGAGAAGTGAACCACAAGTAGTTCACTTTGTAGATGGTGCCCCCCTCAAACATGTAATGTAAAGTGTTAACACATGTGGCCTTGCATTTGATCCATTCACATGTATGTTTGCAGTCCTGTGTTTAAAGCAGGCTCATACACTCTTACAATAACCAGTTCACCATCAAGTGAACAAAGAGTTCCTCAATTACAAAAGTGCAAATAATAACTAATAATATCCGCCTGGTCTCAAGTTAACCTGAGATGATCTTAAAAGGGAGATATTGAACTGAAAGCAAACAAACTCCATTCAACCCAAATCTTTGGCCGCATTTAGCCTCATTTTGTTCTACATCGTTTCTTAACCTTCAAAACACATCTCTTGAGGTTCCTGAACACACAAAACAGGAAATTCCCTCAGGGACAGCAACTTATAATATGGGCTCAGAGCTTACTCAATTCTGCTGTGTTGTGTTTTTATTTCCATGAAAGTTCCGATTGATTCGAACTGGAAATAACTCACAACCTCAACCTAGATGCTGCCTCCTCGAGGTCTCTCAGAAGGCATAGACTATTGCTCTTTGTGCTGGTGAAGACACTGGGCTTGTATTGTAGTTCTCTATAAACCGGCCTTTGTGGTATATTCATGTGTCTCCACAAACACAGAGAGAGAGAGAGACAGAGACAGAGGGAGAGAGAGAGGGAGAGGGAGGAAGGGAGACGAAGGGAGGGAGAGCGAAAGGAAACAGATTCTCAAGATCTGTACAAGCCGTGGGAAAAGAGGGGTCTTGCAGAGGAAAAGCAGAAATGTCTCAGGACATTCCTTTGTGATTACACAGTGCTGGACAAATCCAGACATTCTTGCACAGTTTTCCCCCTCCTGTGTCTTAAGGTTCAAGCTAAAGTTAATATCATGAGTCGCGTGTAAACATCAACACCTCTGTTTTCTCGTAAAACTTTGGATTTCGAGTTTCTCTAGCAATTTGGTTTTGATAAATGGGACAGCTCCCCCACCAAAATGCAATAATGGCCTATTTTTTGTCATACACCATAGGGAACTCTGATGTCGCACCATGCCACCCGGTGCAGCTGCAATAAATGAACAACACTCTCAGAGAGACAGGTAAGTATCCGTCTCATATCCACAGCAGACAAATGAGAAGATTGGAGTGAGAGGGCGGCATTGTGCGCGACTCTCAGGTTACATGCCACTGATCTTGGCTGAGAGAGTTAGCTGCCCTCAGTGGAAAAAAAAAAAAAGTGTTCCTCCCTTGTCACAGCTAGCATGAATGAGAAACAACTCCAAGGAATGCTCCATTATCGTCCTATCAGCAGCACTGGGGGGAGGAGAGCTTGTAGTCTCCCTTCATGTTGCAGTGGAGAATCATGTGTCTGAAGGCAGAAGGAGTCGTGGGGGTATCGGAGGAGGGGGTGGCATTGGCCTACAGACCCACAAGTGGATCGAGGCAGCCTCCTCCCCGACTCACCAGACCTTGCACTTCCTCATTTGTCTCGGTCATGTGTCCTTTTTGTCAGCAATTAATCTGCAGCTCGGGCCCTCCTATATTTATCCCCTTTCGCTCTCTGTTTCTCCTTCACCTCTTGTTGTGCTAGCCTTGGGTAGATTTACACTTGGTTTGATCACCGTTTCGCCGCCGCATACGTGCAACTAATAATGGATCGCTGGCCCTTTTAAGTGCTGCATTTCACCGAGCATGATGAGTATCTTGTTGACCTTCACGTTATTATGCATCTGCTGTATAACAGCGCTCCCCCCCTCTCCGCTCCAAACTGACCTTCCTGGACCCTCACACACTTAACATGAATTCCGCGTGTTGCAGCAGTTTTAAATGATACATTGATTTTACTCCGTAGGAAAAAAAAGAAAGACGCAATAAAGCCTGTATCTGCAACAGTAAAACAAAAAGTGCTCATAGTTATCTCTGATCAATGCTTCCTGAGGTCTGCTGAATTAGACGTAAGAGTATGCAAATCAAATGAGTGCCCCTAATCCTGGATTTACCGTGATGATGGGATCTACAGTGCCTTTCAAAACAATTATTCAAATCAATCTAATTAAACCTGTTGGAATTGGCTTTAATTGCCTCCCCGACTAAACAAACACCAAGTTCTGGCATGCAAATAATGGTGAAGCTCCACTGGCTCTTCAAAAGGCTGTGGGGAGGAAAAGCGTGAACTACAGTGCCTCTCAGTGGCTATTAGCCTCCTCTGTCTTTTATAATGACGTCACCCCTGGACCACACTGTGTGTGTACACTCTGTGTGTGTTTGTGTGTCATTAAAAGAATCAGATTTGGTTGAATACTCCAAAAGCTTTTATCTCTCACCTGTGGCTCTCACCAAACATTCATACTCTTCTATTTACGATGAGTATTACTTTCAGACTGTAACATGTGAGATCACTGATGTAATAACTGACTTTATTATTCTCACTGTCTTAGCTGTTACAGAGCAGGTTTAACCAGAATTGACAGTTACACAGTTAACACAGTATTTTTATACACGTCATCATATCACCTAAGAATGCAGATTGTTTTGTTTAACTTAATGTATGCAGGATTTGAGATATCCATCTCTGAATAACAAATAAATGATATATCATGATATTTAATTGGGTGCTGGTAAAAAATAAACACAAAGAAATGCTCTACATCATTCAGAGAAAATCCACAGACTGTTATAAAACAGGTTTCGATAAAAAAGTTCTTACTTTTAAGGATTAGTCTCCGTAAAGACAGGTCATTGTTTTCTCTGGATGTGGATCACTCTGCTCCAAATCCTAGAAGGAGTTTTCTTTTTCTGTGTTCGTGAATCTTGTTATGTATTTGGCATTTGTTCAGCACTGCCGGGAAGCATATAAGTAGCTGTAAGCTAAGTTTTCACTTATTCATTTTGACTTGTATTTACAATGTCTTCCTTGGGGCGGTCTTTTGAAAATGTCAGGATGCCACGATGCACATAAGACGCATCACATGACCCAGTTTTGTCAGAAGCTAATGACCGGTTTGTATGAGATACATATGAGAAAGATCAACATTTAAGCAAAAATACATTTAATTTGAACCTGCTACAATTCAGACGTTTTAATGGATTTATTCAATTACAATGTCAGTTTCATGGCAGAAAAAACGAGGTAATTCAAAAAACATATTTTCTGTCTTCTTATATGATGATGACAAATCTATTCATCCTCACATAAACTGTATAATTTACTGCCCCGTCTCTGCTCTCATTGTATCTACTAAAATTATATTGTCATATATTACACATGTGGCACATTTTACCATTTTCCCTCACATCCAAACTGCCCATCAAATGAGGTCGGTAACTGGTGTCAGGTTTATCAAGGTAATCAGATATAATCATAATAAAATGAAAAACAATGACAGAAAGATCTCATTGCTGTAGCATACTGAAAACAATATAAGTATATATTTTTCAAGTTGGTTTATATCAGCAATTTGTTATAATAATAACCTGGTGAAACTTGATGATTGACAGCTGAGACTGGCTTCCGATTGGTCGAGCATGTGTGTCAGCTGGACCTCGGCTCCACTGGGTCCATCCCTCAGTAGCTGATGACTCAAAATGCACAAGATGGCAGAATTCGTATTTGGGATCATTTGGCTTCATTTGTGGATCGCTGGAGGAAGTCGGCCATCTTTATTTACATTGTATGAAACAGAAGGATAGCAACAAAACTCCAAAACTTGAAACCAAATGGTCAATAAAAAGAAATACTTAAATAAGGTCTTAAACTCCTTATTATATAATAATCTTAAAATAAACAGCAGTCAGCAATCTGCCTCTAACGATCTCAGTGGAGGTCATCGATCATTTGCAATGATTTAAAAGAACCCCTGTATCAACTGATCCGTCTCTTTTTATACTTACAATAAAAGTTATCACAGATCCACTATAATAATGATCAGGAATTACATCACCTCAGGGTGTTTGCACCCATACAATACCCATTCAATAAAAAACACTATAATACTATAATGATTGCTGTCGTGATTAATAAAAAAGTAATACGAATGAAAAACAATAATTAAAAGGGTCTCAAACAGCCACAGAGACACTGAGAGCACACACACACACACACACAGGCATTTGCTTTACTTTGAGTGGAGTGAGCCTGCAGTCCTCTCATGTTTCTCCATGTTTATTATCCTCGGGAATGTGATATCTCAAGACCACCTTGAGGGAATTTCTTCCTACGTTTGATCAGTTGTGGCTTGGATTCAAAGATTAACTGATTAGATTCCAGAGGACAACTTCTTGAAGTATTCTAACAAGTCGTCACATTATCTTTCTCCAGTCTGCCATTGAGAATTGTTCCTTCCCTGTTGATACCGATGACCATGAATCATTCAGTATTCTACCGTGTGTAATACTCACACAAACCCAGGTCCCTGCTTCTCTCCATCTCTGTTTTTAAATATTGCTATATGAATAAAGTGTATTTATTTATTCATACCAGTTGCATGTTTACCCATTAACCAATGTTCAGGGGTAACATGATCTCAGTGTTAAGTAAAGTAAATGCAGGGTGTGTCAGACACGTTGCTTTAATTCCACCACTCAGTAAAATAAAGCACATTTACATTTAATCAGACTTCATATTGTTTGTCTTTCGCGTCACAGTTGAATCTCTAATCTAACCCGAGGACACCTCGGCCCCTGCAGCTGCGTCTTCTTATGCATACGTGAGGCAGGAGGTCTCTCCACCATTAAAATGTTGATGTTAATAACTCTGTTAAAGGTTCAGTGTGTACGATTTAGGTGAAAGGGATCTATTGGCAGAAATTGAATATTAAATAATCCTAGTGATGTTTTCACTAGTGTGTTTGTGCAAAATTTTACAAATTGTATTTTTCTTTAGCCTAGAATGATCACTTTTATGTTTAAATACTTTAATATAAATATATTTATATCTTGAGCGGGTCCGCTCTACGGAGGCACTCATGTTTCACATTAGTAAAACCTGGACAAACTAAACACCTTTTGAGTTTAAATGAACCTGTGGTTCTCTTTCATGTTGGAAGGGGGGGACGGCTGCAACATGCAAACTCACCACTAGATATCACTGAATTCAACACACTGAACCTTTAAAAATGTCAGACATTTATATATGTTAAAGAATGCTTTGATACATTATAAATGAAGGTTTTGATACAATAATATGTGATCTTTCATACATGATGAATTAGTAATACTTCTATAATACTGTATTTAAGAAGAACTCACCTAAAACAAGTAGGTTCTAAGTGCAATATCTTTTTCTTTCTCTCTCTCTCTCTCTCTCTCTCTCTCTCTCTCTCTCTCTCTCTCTTTCTCTCTCTATATATATATATATATATAGACTCGGTGGTATATATATATATATATATATATATAGACAGCTAAGAGGACCACCGATATATTTATATATATATATACGCTCCAGGAATTGATTTTGAGAAATGTCTCTGTTTATGGTTTACACACACAGTGTTACACACATAGTGTTATATCTACAGTCCATGGTCCTCACCTGCTAAACGTGAGTGTGTTTATCAGCCCTGTGTCTCGCAGCTGATTGGCTGCTGCGCTACACATGGATCTGTGGGCCACAAACAAAACGTGGACGCAGCACGTGCACGAGGATAAAGAAGCACCTGGAAGCGATCCTCTCGTGAAGCCACGCCCACCGGGTCGTGACAACCCCAGCTGATCTTCCGCATCGACCCCTGGTGTCAGCAGCATCAACACAGACGCCATCTCTGCTCCTCCTCCCCCGTCTGTTGCTGCTGCTGCTGCTACAGCGAAGAACGCGACACATCCAAGGTGAGGCTCAGAGCTGACAGCGCTTTAACGGGTCGTGGGCTTGTTACCTGTGTCTTTTCTACACATGTCAACGAAGCGGTAACAAAGGAAAAACGCTGCAGCTTCGCCATTTGGACGCAGGAAGTCCCTATTGTCAGCGAACGGATGCTAAGCTAACAGGTTGGCTAACTAGCGAGCTGGCCAACTAGCTTACGGCTAACCGAGTTGACAGCTCCTGCCCGGCCGTGGGGACAAACGACAGCTGAGCTGGTCCCTCAGCACATGTGACCCGTTAAGGCTGGTGGGTTCAAGGGTTAATGGTTTTATAGAGATAACTTGACTGGTGCTAAAGACGCTAAACGACGCGTTGTTCCCCCACTGTTAGCTAACGTCATCAGTCAATGATGTTTTGCGGCTGTGACATGTCATGAGACGTTTAACGCAGAGCGATATATTCAGGAAAATGTTAACGGGGAGAAAAACGCCAGGTCACTGTCCATGTTTACTATAGAGATTCAATTTAATTAATAATTAAAATGTCACTAACTACGGAGCTAAATACGATAACTCACGTTTTGCCTTGTTTTTATTCTAGTGGATAAAAGACAGATGCAGTAAATGTGAAGTTCGGCCACAACTTTCACATGAATCTACATCTGCTGATGATTGGATTTAATTAAGGTGCTTATCTGCCTTTAATAGGTTATAATAGTTGGTTTAATGATTAGCCCCTGAGCTCGGGTTAGTTAAAAGACGCAGGGGTTTACTTCCTAAACTTAAATTGAACTATCTCGAGCTGAAATAAACTACTGGGTGTTGGTGGACATTAGGCAGAGATTCACGTTTAACTCTGCCTGACTGTGAAAACACTTCAAAAGGTCAGTGTATCTGTTAACTTCACCATAAAGAGGAAATCAGGACCCGAGTAGAGAACACCAGAAGTCCCCATCTGGAGAAGTTAAACCAAGAGGAAGGAAAGACTGTTCAAACACACGAGCTAAGGTTTCACTAATCTGAAACTGTTGCTTAACTTTTGTGTTTTAACAATATCCAGGTTAGATAAATGATTAACACCCATCTGGAGTTGTGTTGTCCCACCCATGACTATAACATGGGTGGGTTTCAAACAGTGATACGATATAAACCTCAATGTTTATCATGTGTTCACTACTTTATGTAGTGCAGAAAATGATCAGCGACTCAATGTTAGAAGTTGAGCTCGCTTGATGATTCCCCGAAGAGCCATGGTGGAAAATGCAAAGTAAAGCTGATGTCAGCGTCGTGGTTATTTACAGGTCAAGTGGTCAGTTGCCAGCGTTTCCAGGTAAACTGAGCTAAATCTACTGCAACCGCTCCGTGCATGTTCTGATCTGTGCACACAGTTGATTTGGTGTTATGGTCATTAGGCTGTCTTTTAGTGGCTGTCGTTGATTGCATTTTCCTTCTTTAAAATGTTGTTAGAAACGGGCAATGCATTGGAAAAACATTAGAGATGCTTTAAGTATTTCAGGCAAAATAATTCAATAGTAGCAAGGTGTATATCGTGTGTATTGACTTCATACGTTTTGGGCAAAAGTACCTTTCATAAACTGGTAACTGAGAATATATCTCAGGTGACATATCTGCAAAGAACTTAACCTCAGCAATCCAGACATTTTGGTCTAAGTGCTGTTTTATGGTTTAAAAATGTGTTTTGTTATCAGGCCTTATTTACTGCTCTTCATCTCAGTCAGTCAGTTGCTGAGCTATCTTTGACCGCAGGTGCTGTAGCTAATGTCCATGGATCCATATCACTACCAGAGAGTTTCACTAACTTTACAACCATATGTCAGAAACTCTTTGCTCTCCCTCCCAGGTCCCCGGCTACATTTGTCTTTCAGCGGATACATCAACTAGAACAAAAAGTAACTTGGATTTTTTTTAAAGTGAGACTGTGCACTGGGTGTAAGATTTAGTTTTTGCAACTTAATAATTAATGATCCAAGTATCTTGTAGCATCTAGCTTCTTCAGGCGCAGAGTGTATTGCAGCCGTTTGCTTCTTGGTCGTGTCATGTTCATGTGACGGAGTTCACAGTCCCAAAGATAGGCACTGCAACTTTGATACCAGGTCCAGGAAGCAGCATGGTCGCCGGTCTTAGTGTTTACAGATGCATGGTCACGTGTGCTCAATCTAGAAATCAGACGTGCGAGCACGACAGGGCATTTAGCTTGTTCCTGGTTAGAATGGGAGTTCCTGTTTTTTAAAGTCTTTGCTGCCGGACTTGCTCGTTCTTGTTACTGGGTGTGGAATAACTGCTGCATTTATAATGTAGTAAGCTTCCTGCTTTGATCATGCAGTTACATCAGGCTGCATTGTGTAATGTTATTTGGGGATTTCTTCTCTCAAGGTTCAAGACAATCTACCATGGACTCCAGGTCGCACCGGCTTCCGTTTTGCCTGTCCAGCTCCAGGTCGTCCTACGGGTCCAGTCCAGCGGTCTCCTCCTCGTCCCTGGGCTCCAGTCGACTGTACGGTCGTGAATCAACGCTGAACAGCGACCGCTTCCCGAGGGCTTCTTCATCTTATAAAACAGATCTGGACCAACAGGTAGGATGATGGCACAACCTACAGGGATATTACACAGGAGTGTCTAAAGGCCACGGACCATACACACCCACTTCTGTATGAATTCACTCAGTATTATTCAAATGGACTACACCCCTCCTGTGGTTTACTGTGTTTGTCAGTATGGATTAACACCAGCTTCATATAAATGAGCCTAAATATGCAAAAGTCATGTAAAGTGAGATTATCAGCAGGACTTTGTGTCAGGAACAGTAACACTTGCACTTTTGTGATATGAACCTATGCCATCCCACTGTATCTGTGTTTCTGTTCGACTTGGAGCTTCATCTGCTTGACTACTGTATTCCACAGAGGACATTGAAGTACTATTTTTTTTGACAGCGTCCCTCGGGACCCTGGTACAGTAGCTAACTGCATGTATCTGTGGTGCAGCAGCAGCACTTTGAAGGTCTTTTTTTAGGGCAGCCTAGATTCCTTGGCACATGTTCTGTGTATTTCAGTCCTGCTGCTCGTAAAGGCCTGTCTCAAAAGATAGTGTTACTGTTGGCCTCAGTTCTGTCTGGCTCTTCCTGCTCATTCCAGAACAGTCCGAGCTAAGTGCAAAGACCAGTCCAACGCCCTCCCCTTCACTGGTTTCATTTATTATTGTGGTTATAAGAAAGATTTGATCATTTAAGCTTCTGTTCAGTTTTATATAATATAATAAAGCACATTGAGTGACATATTATTCGATGAAAAGTGCTGTATAAATATAGGTAATCAATATTGTTATCCTAAAATACTTCAAACCTATGTAAGTGATTGACATGAGTCACATGAACATTTACAAACAAATAGTATTTTCAAGCAGAATATTTTTTTTAATGTTCATCAGTTCTAGATTTACTGGCCTTAAAGTGACCCTGTGATATATTTATAGTTAAGTTTTCATTCAGTGTTTCTCACTAAACCACACCAACTGTTTAATCCCGTTGTTTATATATAAATTCACACAGATATGTCGCTTGGTATGCTTATCATTTATTCTATCAGTTAATCACCATTAGTTATTATCCTACGAGCTGTGTTTCAATGTTTTGAATTATTGTATCACGTGTTTGTTCAGACACAAGCATTTACTACAGCCACGTGTTTCTCCTCCTCTCCTTCTGCAGAATGCTCGTCTCCTGAGCTCCACCAGAGACTACAGCGGCTCCGACAGTCGCGCCTCCAACTGGAAGCTTCCCACGTCTCTGACCTCCTCCAGCCGGGCTTATGATCGCCCGTGGACCGAGTCCTCTCTGAGCAGCAGGAGCAAACTGGTACGGGAGCAGGAGAAACACAGCCGGGTCAAATAGATTTTTTAAACATTGATTTGTTGATATGTACATGATAGAGGGTGAAGGAGTTTTGCTGATCAATGTCATTGAAATCTTAATATTTATTTATTTTTAATATCTGCCCTAATTTTTCTAGGCTGATTCTGGGATCCGCTCAGGCCTGTTGAATGCCAGCGACGATGGCGATTCTAAAAGAGCCAAACTGTCGTACAGCAACCGAGGACTGTACTCCAGAACCTCCAGCCCCTCAGTCACTGGATCCACTTACTCCAGCAGTGGGCTGAGCAGTGGTAGAGGTAAATAATGCATAGAAAAAACTGCTGTTTACTCAAAATCTAAATTAGAGTAAAGTGAGGTTCTGATCATTGTAATCAATATTAATCTCCATTGGAAAATGAACCCAGCAGACCTTAACAGCTTGTGTTGCACTTGTTTCTTTCTCAGGTTTAAGTGAAAAACACAACGACCCGTTAGATTCATCGTGGAGCTCATGTCGTTTGCTCTCGTTGTCTTCGTCTTCCTCCTCGAAGCCGTCGTCGTCCCGGAGGGAGCAGGAGGCAAAGTATGAGCCCAGTCTCTCAGGTTTAGGAGAAAGAAGAATGCGGACCCCTGGAGTCGGCTCCTCAACGTGTACGTAGCGTTTATCACTCGATGTAAACACAGAGTTCACGTCCTGATGAAATCCATCGTCACAGTCTCTTCTCTTCATTCTTTCAGATCAGACAGACCGGGTGACCTCCACGTATGCACAGGGAGCCCGGCCTAAAGAGACTGCCTACTCCTCCTCCTCCTCCTCCTCCTCTTCTTCTGCCAGACAAAGCTCCCTAAACTACCACCTCCCACCCCCCACCTCCCACCGCTCTTCCCCTCCGGTGCGTGACCTGAGCAGCAGAACCACAGGCCGTTTCTCAAGCTCCTCATCCTCCCTCCGCTCATCTCAGGAACAAACAAGAACTCCTGATACCTCCTCAGATATCTCCTCGTCCTACTCCTCTCGAGCCCGATGGTACACCACCCCCACGGTCAGACCGGAGGCCACGCTCCCTCCAAGGCCGGCCCCCGAAGGTGTGGAGCCAGAGAGCCGCTCCTCCACACGACGCCTCTTGTCCCGTCTGTTTTCCCGGCGCTCCAGCCAAGAGTCTTCTAGTGGATCTTCCAGTGCTCGTTCCCTTGATGATGACAGTCCATCAACCGGAGGAGAGTCCGTGGACGGGGACGAGGGAACCAGGACGTCCAGTGTGGACCCTGACGCTGGAGGCTCAGAGACGACCTCTGGCGGTCTCAGGACTCGTAGAGCAGACCTCGCTCCCATCCGGGAAAGCAACAGCAATTATCGTAGCAGCCCAGCAGGGTCCAGAATGCCATTGTGGAGAGAGCCTGGTGTTGGCAGTAGTACTAATACCACCACCAGCAGCAGCGGTGGAGGCAGCAGCTCCTCCTGGCTTTCCTCCTCTTTCCGTGGCCGCTGCCCCCCCCTGCTCTCTCGGCTCAGACGACACGTGAGGGACGACAGTGCCCAGTCGCCTGCAGAAGAAACCTACAGCCGCCCACAGCATCTACTGAGGAGGTGGGACAACGTGGAACATAAAGCGACACATGAGGATGATGACGAGGACGACAACGATGATGATGATGATGATGACGAGGAGAGTGAAGAGGAAGGAGCAGTTGGTTTAGACGCCTTTGGAGCAGGTCATCCCTGCCGACTCGAGGAGGAAACGTTACCTGAGCTCGAGGATGGTCCGGTTGTGTTTCCGTCACGTCGCAGAGTCGCTCTGTACGAAAACATCTCAGCTTCTCTGAGTCAGTTGAGGGGGGTTGACAACCAGCTGGAGGAGCAGAAGGAGAAGCCCACCCCCGGTAGGGATCAGGAGAAGCTGCAGAAGATCAAGGAGAGGTATTTATTACTGACTGTCCTGTTTCAAAGCTGCACTCTCAAAGTTTTATATATGAAACAGGAGCGAAAAGGGCACTCTATCAGATGTAGAAGTTAATTTCTTCTACCTGCTGTAGGCTGCTTCTGGAAGAGTCTGATGAGGATGAGGGCGACCTGTGCCGAATCTGCCAGATGTGCGAGGAATCCTCCTCCAACCCTTTGATTCAGCCGTGCCGCTGCACCGGCAGTCTGCAGTACGTCCACCAGGACTGCATCAAGAGGTGGCTCCGCTCCAAAATTGGCTCAGGTGAGTAACAGACCTGTGACGTGGCTGCAGCTTCCACCAGCACTCTGTCCTCTCAACCAAGTCAATGATGGTTTCTTTGTTTGGCCTCAGGCACGAACCTGGAGGCCATCACAACCTGTGAGCTCTGCAAGCAGAAGCTGCGTCTGAACATAGACAACTTCAACATTCAGGAGTTGTACAGGACTCACGTGCAAGTGAGTAGAAAATGATTTTATGAAAGTGTGGTTTATGATTTGTAATTTTGATGGATTCAAACTATTGGACCAGGTTACTGTTGCACAAACAGATGGATGGAAATTGAGGCATTTTATTTGCAGGTTTCTTCTGTCACACATTCTAATAAGCCTTAAGAAGCGAGTCAGTGTGCTGAGTTGTGTGTTTGTGTTTTGTTGCTCTGCAGTCAGAATATGACGAGTTCATCAGCAGTGGTCTCTATCTGGTGGTGCTGCTGCATTTCTGTGAACAGAGGTTCTCGGATGTCCTGGGAGCTGTTGACGCAGCAGGGGTGAGAGAGCGGCACACACAACCACACAAACACACACAGACACACACAGGCACACACACAGACAGACAGACAGACAGACAGACAACCACATTTTCTAGATTCAGCCACAGTGATGATTCAGCACTATGACAGATGCTGTTTTTCAACCTTGGCTGAAAGAGCAACTTGAGTTGTATTGTGTTGTTGTCAGGTTGCATTACTGTGTACAGAGCCTCCTGCTTCTCTCAGTCTCTGCTCATGTCGGCTCTGAACCCTCTCACACACACTGAACCACAGCTTCTCAGATCAATATTAAACTTGTGTAACCGTTGACTGCTCCTCTTGAAAAGCAAACTCTTCCCTTTCTCATCCAGTTATTCAACCTGGTGAGAGTCCTTCACGAACACATGGACAATCTTGAAAGTATGTGTCCTTCTCTCCTGTGGCTTTTTATTTGTTGAAAGGCAGTTAGCATCTGCTGCCAGGGGGATTTTCAGTCTGTTGCAGTTTACTGTGTATCCCTCACTTGTGAGTTAACATTGCTGTATCGATTACGTGGCTGCAGACTTTGACTCCAGGTGTCTGGGTTGCAGGTCCTCACGGAGAAAGTGACGGGGAGGTGCACGACCACCGGCCGTCTATCGAGTTCTCTGACCTGGACGACGATCTGGAAGAGGATTATTAATTCTGTGAACGTGGTGGAACGAGGATGGAAAGTGGGTCAGATGGTGACAAGTTGCAGAGCTGCCCCCCCCCCCCCCCACAAACACACACGCTTCGACGTCGTCACGCTCCTTTGAAACGCCAAGTGCACAGACGCACGTCTTGCCTTTCGTGGCTTTTGCAAATATGCAAACTCGAATTGAACCGGTGTGTAAAAAAAAAAACATTCTTGTCTGGAAACCACTGTACATGTCTGAGAGAGTGCACTTTATTCAATTATAACAATGAAAATGCAAGTCTTTTTAACTGTTATACCACAAGTGCTTTAATGTTGATATAAGGTTGATGTAGTGTAGAGTTGTGATGGTAAGATTTTCAGAGAAGAACAGAAAAGTGGTTGTGTACTTTTGTTGTCTTGTTTTTCCTCTGGTTATTATTTCCACTGAGACTGTTGACAAAAAAACAAACATCTTCATCTTTGTTTCAGTGTCTGAAATGCTTTATGTACAAATCTAGTTTCACGCTTTTAATTTTGGAAATAAAGATTGAATGGACTGAAGGTTTTTTGTTGAGTCCCGTTTTCCCTTATATAGATTTGCCATTATCTGATGTTGAAAGCACAACAGACTAAAATGTCTTCACTGATAAGTTGGTCAGTTGGTCTACATCTTGATTTGTCGTTCTACTTCCTGCTCTTATTGATTGACATCTCTCTGAAGGTAAATACGTGTGATGAATAATATTTTTAAAATACAGGTTGTTGCAGGACAAGGGTGAAAAACTAAATGTGAGATAAGGACTTGGAAAAGAACTGAAGACAAGTTGAAGACAGGTCATTTTATTAGAAGGATGTTGTACCTGATTTGAGCCGATAGATCTGTTAAGCAGTGGTGGGAAAGATTACAAAAAAAAACAACCATTTGTATCACACCTTGTATGTACGAGCCGTATTGAGGCTTTTCAACAAACAGAGAAAAACTCCGGCTCTTGACATTCAGACCAGTCTGAGCATCTTTGGTTCGTCCTTGTTACAAAACAAGCATCACATCATTACAAAGCTTTTACAGAACATAAAAACACCAGTGCAATTCCAAGAAGAAAAACAAATTCTTCAAAACCTCATTGTGCTTAAACATAGTCGGAACTGAAGCTCCACGACAAATTAAAGTGCGATCTTGCTCAGTAGTCGAGTGCATAGTAAAGTCAGATCCGAGAGAAAATACAAAACAGAAATCGGAGAAACCCTCCGCTTCATTTTCAGGCTAAGATTCTGTGGCATATTCAGCAGATCCAGAATCAGATCAACGAAAGACATTGTTTCAGTTATAAACAAATCAGGTGAATTAAGAATAATCCAGTGGCTTAGAAACACAAATGATCTTCTGCAATTATGGCGTTAAAAAGGCACAATCAGTGAGACGTGTTTCTGCTTATTTTAAAAGGCACAGACAGTTCTATTAAAATTGACCACAGTGCAGCATCTCAGGAAAACGATGGAGTATCAGGTTCACGTCATGTAAAGAAAAAGTCTGAGATTGAGATTTCAAGAATAAAGTCATAATATTAAAAGTTGTAATATTATAAGTTTTCATAGTTTCACCCAGAAGAAAAGTTGGACATTTAAGAATGTTAAGTTAGTTATACTTAAGGTTTCACAAATAACACAATCTGTATCTTAAGATTCTAAAACACAGTGAAAGAAATTTAGTCTATTCGGAAGAAGGAACCACGGACTTTGAGGAAATTTGGCTTTTTTGTGGAGGGGAAAATGTTTGTGAGTTGTCGACTTTAAGTTAAATGTTTGTTACATCTGTGTGAAACAATAACATTTGTTCTTGTTGCTTATTTCCTAAAAGATGTCTTTTTTCTTCTATTATAAAAATTTCGTTTTCTCATTAAATTACGACATTATTCTCGAAATCTCAAATCTTCTTTTCCAAATGGCCCAAATACTCCGTCACACAATCAAGATCCTTTCTCACCAAATACAAATAAACGTCGAAACAAAATTCCCAAACCTGAGTTTCTCTTTGAGCCGAACTTTGGAAGAGAACTCCTCCTAACATCGTGGACGGTGAGCTGAGGTCTGAGCAGCACTGTGCGATTATTTAAAGGTGAAAATATACAAAACATTTAAAGTAGAAAAAACTGTACTTTCTGGTGAACTGTTGTATATCAAATAGTTTGTTTACTACTAAATAAATAACTGCTCAGTTCGGGGCCTCTCTTACATCAGTGCAGTTTAACCCTCTCCAGGCTGAGGGGGAGTGTAAGACATGTTTACTCTATTCTGTTTAGCATATTTCTGTGAATCGTCTAAAAATCGTCTCTTACAGCCTAAAAACCAAACAGCCTCAATTTATTGAAACATCTCACTAGCGTCGCCGATCGTCCCTCACCGCGGAGAATCAGCCGGAGTATTTACATTCAGCATCTAAAATATCCCAAATGAAGAAAACTGATATTCACAAACAATATTTACAGTTTCAAACAGAAATCTAGGAAGCGCAATAGCTCGAGCGGGAGAAAATAAATAATTTAAAAAAAAAGGGGGGGGGGGGCGGGGGGAACACTGAATTCGCTCTTTCTTAAAAGTACTACAATAGACACAAGGCCGGCTCCTCTTCTCCCTGAGGCCTTCAGCTCAGTCGGCGTCCGTTATAATACTGGTGGTGTCGAACTCGTCGAGCGTCCTCTCGTAGCGGACGGTGGAGGAGGAGAGAGATCTTCTCTTCTTGTAGACGATGAAGCCGATGACGGCGAGGAGGGCGAGGAGGAGGATGATGAAGAAACCCAGCGCCACGGGAGCGCCTCCAGAGCCTGAGCACACGGGAACGAAGGTGAGTCAGTTCACTGTGTCGAGATGTGAATCTGTGTCCTGAGTGTCCTCTGCTGATCCTTCATGTGTGACCTCCTCACAAAGCTATTTACAGCAGTTAATGTGATGGATAGTTGTATTTAGATCAAATTAATACATATAGTGACGTATAAGTCAAAATAAACAACTTTTATAGTGAGAAATTTCAGATTGTGCCAAAGATAACTTAAAACCTCATTCACGTCACATTTTGCTCTTCTTCGCTTTATTAGAATAACATTTGCATAGATTATGTCTTGATGTTTATTCATTTTAAATTGTACATTTCTGTGAGGTGGAAATGAAATTGATTTTGTGTTCATTTACTCTGACCCACTAACAACTAAACTTACCCCTTTGCAGAAATCTGTTCCCTTTATATAGATACAGAGATTATTCATATAGACCGTGCAATTGGAGAGAGAGACTCTTAATGTTTAGCTGTGTAATTTTTTTAAAGTGGAGGCTTCACCACTTCCTGAAAATGTGGGCGTGGTCTCAAACTTGTCATCTAAAGCAAATAAGCGTATTTTCCCAGAATGCCGTGCAGGTGTGATACTCACTGGCGTCGGTTTTGCAGACAACACGACTGTTGCTCGTCTGGCAGCTGACAAAGTTCCAGATCCCTTCATCGCCTGCCATCATGACGGCACAGTGGGGCGCCGGATTCTTCCCAGTATCCAAGGCCCCAGGCTTCCAGTTTGAATAATCCAGAGAGGAGCCGTCCTGCCAGGAAGCAGGCTTACCTTGATGGGAAAAAGAAAAACAAGGAGATAATACTGGGAAGGAGAAAGGAAGGAGACCATCATATCTGTGGCACAGCACAAACAATGTGTTTCAGTGCGATAACGAGTGTTAATATCAGATTCAAACAAAACACACAATCAAACTGTTGTGTTAAATAATGGGCTGTAAACATATATCACACCACCCACAGGATCTGCAGCAACATTAGAAAATGTCGGCTCTTTTTTGTGTTTCGGTCCATGTTGTGTTTTTCACTCCAGCTCCTGTGGGAACGATGGGGATCTTCAGCTGCTACACATGATCGACAGCCGACCAGAGGAGGAAGTCTCGGCCCGGGCCAAACGTGGTTCAGTTTGTTTGCAGTGTGAAAACTCTTTTTTTTTAAGATTGCAGGAAGTTGAGACGCCATTAAACAGAAGACGAAGAAAAAGAAGAGGAAGCTGCTCATGTTTGAAAGATGAGGACGTTTGTTCGCTGTATTCAAGTTAGTGTAGAGTGCAGTAAAAACCATAATGATATCACAGTGAGGCAGATGCAGTCTAAACAATCCTCAAAAGATTCATAAAGAAAAAAGAGAAAGGGGATGTAAAACCAGTAGCCTGGGGTGCAGTAGCTGAGGTAAAGAGAATATTCACAGAAGAGATGGAGGAGGAGCCAAACACTTGAAACAACTAGCTGACCAGTTCCATGGTCTTGCTCCAGTTAAGTGCCGTGAACTGGCATTTGAATACTCAGAGAAAAACAATATTCCTGTCCCTGCCAATTGGACAGAGAAACAATGTGCAGGTAAGCTAGGGTGTGCAAGAGATCACATGAATCATAATAATCATAAATTTGCTTAATTGACCAATCCCCATGATTCTGTTACTAGTCCGATATTAGTTTTGGAGCTGTCAGGATTTTAACTATTACAACACCACTTTACCCCGTAGCTGGGGTAAAGTGGGACACAAGAGCACTTTTTTTAAACAATCATATTTTCACTGCCCTTTGTCCTGAAGACATTCTGATCATTTCCATTGCTAGAAAACATCCTGAATTAATGGGAAATGTGTAAATTTGACTGATATATCATTTTAGCTCGCCTAGAGGGGAGCAAATGTAAAAAAAATCTCACATTAACCCGCTCTCCCCTAAAACGTTTGATTTAAGGATCCTGGTCACGGTCATAAGTGACAGCCAATTGAATTTCATGTCATAATTCACAAGTTGACATTATTACTGTTTAGTATTTTATTTCTCGTATGTATTTTTAACAGAAAGGTCAACAACTTCAGAATTCAAAACTGCAATGCAACCAGCTCTCAGCCCAAACTTCATTGATAGGTATTCTACGTCGTTCTCTCTTTACATAGAAAGTTTAACTTACTCCCAAGTTATGTGTCTTGTTAGTTTTTGATTTAATTTGTGAACTTCTGTATTAATCACGAGGTTTACCTTGAGTGTCCATGTCCATACCGAGCCACACCCGGCCGGTGATCAGAGGGTCGTCGGTGATGAACTTTGACACAAAGTCGTTCTCTTCCTTGGTTTTTATGGTCAGCAGTTTAGCATCTGTCAAGAGAAAAGAAAAACTACTTTTTTTAAAAAACAGGTACTTCAGGTGAAAACTATTTTTATAAGCTTTCATAACTTCAACTCACCCATGCTCTGACAGATGCTGCTGGCCTTCTCCATGCTGTAGACGCTGTAGTTGTAGAAGCCCATGTCGAAGGCGTAGCAGTGATCGTGATGCTGCACCCAGTCCGACTTCCCTTTGGACGCGTCTTCGCTCTGAGGGCAGCGATTGGTCTCCGGCCCCCCCCGCAGTCTGGCTCCTGGTTTAGAACAACACAGAAACAAGATGGATGACCGGCACACTCACTGAAAAGAGAATTGGTCACCTGTTTATTTATCTAAAGTTTAGTAAAAACTGAACGTGTCCAAATCGTGAACCGTCCTTGAGATGTTATCTGACGGATGAAGGAGCAACGATGGTGCTCTACATATACCACAGAGAGGTGTCTTACTCTGGGAGGAGGTGGTGATGTTGGTGGTGTAGCAGATGGCTCCATCCACCAGCGTATCGCAACTGGTCTTCACCCAGGCGCCAGCAGGGGTCACAACAACACAGATGGCCTCTTGCTTACTGGCGCTCGAGTCCTGGTTCGAGTCGGAGAGGGTGGCTTTGTAGTCGAACCCGGTTCCGTCAGACCACTCATAGGCTGAGCCGGTCACCTGCGTGGAGAGAGACGCTGTCATGTCAGCCCGTCGGCCTGGCAGCTTAAGAAAAACCGAAAACTATGAGGAATTAAAGGCCGCAGCCAAAATCTGTTTTCTCATATTTAGGTTCAGCTAAATTCTTACGTCCTGGCTCGACAGGCCGATCCAGAGCGGGAAGCCGTCTGTCTTGGCGATGAGCTTCACGTGTGCATTGTGCTGGACGTCGTGGACGCTCGCCAGGTGGCCTCCACGCTCACCACACTCCTCCAGGGCCTGGTACCAAGTTAACTTGCGGGTCACAACATTGTAAGTCAGGTTCCCATAATGCCGGAGATCCACGGCTGATTTGTTGTACTCCTGTTTTGGTTCTGTGGGGGAGAGGATTTAAAAACATGCAAGTTCAATTTTAGGCATGAAATATTTCCTGTGATCATTATATGTTATATATAATGTTAATTATGACCACCAATGCAATACACCAACCATTGTCCAGTTTGCAGGTCACTATGCTCCTTTGCTTGAACTCAGGGAAAAGGGTCTGGTGTTGGATGAAAAGCCAGTTGCCCTCGGGGGTGATTCCTGCCAAGAACGGTCCTTTTACAACTGGTCTGCCACTCGACCAGTTGGAGTATTGGACCTTAGTGCCGTCATACCACTTCATCAGGCCATCTGCAGCGGAACAAAATCAATATCAATCCTGGTATAAGGACATACATCTCTGGTATCGAGCCAATAAGATGCAGACGCTGATACCGGACAGATGAACTGAATATATTTGTGTGTACAACAGAGATTTGTTGTCAGAGTAAAAGAAACAAACCGTTGTTGTCTTTAAACATGCCCAACCAAACGAACTGGACCAGGGATTGGAACGGTAAGAGCTGCTGCCTGATGAACTCGTTCTCCTCTACATTTCGTATAGTGAGCATCTCTGCATCTGGATCGGAACCCAAACACAGCATCATTAGCAACTGTTGCAACATCAGACTGTTTCACGAGCAACATAACGTAGAAAAATTCTTACTCAGGTTTTTGCAGGTGTCTTGAACCTGCCCCCCGTCGAACTGGTCCCACCGGGAGGAGACCAGCTGGAAGGAGTAGCAGTTGTTCTTGAAGGGGACCCAGTTTGGACCTTTAATCTTATGGGGGCACTTCACTGCAACATCCTCCGGTGTGATGATGGTCTCCTCTGTAATGAATGCATAAATACGTTCACATATTCATTCAGATACTTTCAAATGGGAATTGAACAAAGAGGCAGGGAGAGGAAATCTGGAAAGCTACTTGACCCTCCGCCACTTTGAAGAATCTTTGGCTATTTTCGGTTTATATTTGTATAATTTTGGTTGAGTTAATACACAAGCACTATCCCCAGCCTACGGGCCAGATGCGACACCAGAACATTTCTATGGCCGATAAGACAATCTGTAAGTCAGGCTGACGTGTGTGATTATAAAACAAAGGTACATATTTGATTAGCCATGTTTTGAACTGCTCCCATTCGCCCTCAATTTCTGTCTTCACCCCCTGGGCACGCACAAGAGAGAGAGAAGAAGAAATGATATCTCATGTCACGCCTCTACAAACAGTATCTAGTCGTCATGTCAGATTCTCCCAATCATCTCTTAAAGTGAACATGATGTAAAGGAGCTTCCTGCAGTAACGCGTGAGACTGACGAATCAGGAAGTACACCAGGCGTTTCTGTTCATCTGTATTCTCCCTCTCCCACTCACTGTGTGCTTTGTGGCAGATGGCGCCTCCCAGCTCCTCCTCACACTCCGTGGCTTTCCAGAAGCCATCGGTGTCCAGGTAGACGCACGAGCCACTGGTGACGTCCGACGACCAGCGATTGAACACGGTGTGGCTGTGGTCGGTCCAGCGGTAGTGGGTCCCATCCTGAAGCACAACACGAAAAGAGGTTTGAGAATCCTGTAGGAGCAGCGTGTTGCTCAGCAGCCTCACTATGGTTCACTCACATCCTCGCTGAAGAGGCCGATCCACATGGGCGTGCGTGCCCGGCTCACGTGCACGGTGAGAGTGGACTGGAAGAGGGCGTCGGCCACACTTGCCAGGTCCATGTTCCGAGATCTGCACTGTTCCATGGCCTCGAACCAGGTGAGGTTCTTGACAATGAGCTGGACGGTGTGGTTACCGATGGTGAAGGGCTCTGTTTGGACTTGGGGCTCCTCAACTTTATCTGAAACGAGGAAGCCAGCTGTTAAATGCAAAGTTTTTATCCGGGCGGCTGATGTATTTTATTGGAGAGGTCACAGTAGAGACGTGGACATTGCAAGCCGAGCACATTATGTGGCAGGCCACAAGCGCCATGACAGTTTGCCATTCATTATTTACAGGCATTTCCGGGGTTAACCATTATCAGGCATCAAAGTCTACACTTAATAATCAAAATAAAGTTTATGACTAACCCTCGCATGGCAGACAGAGACTAGCTGACTAAGCTAACTGGATTTCAGTTATGGAGCAAGACCTTGATCATAAAGTTCTATTGAGTGTTGAATGGAGATTTACCTGCATAGTGTTGGCAAACGGCCACATTCTGAAACTCTGAACACAAAGTATAATCCCAGGTGCCCAGCATGGCGGAGTTGGGGTTATTGATCATATACACACACGAATCCAAACTGTCTGGATCCCATTGCTAATAAAAAAAAAATTTAAAAAAAAGAGGGAGAAAGAGAAATGTGGTCAAGCATTTTCATCTGTTCTTTTACTACGAGGGATCATTGTCCAGGTGTAACAATAAAGATCAGTCACTGGCTGTGACACAGACGAGATCAAACAGACGTCATTTATTACACTAACATTTCGCCACCAGTTTAATATTTCACTGGTATAACACAGTTGAACAGTCAAAAGAAAAACTAAATTGAGGTTGGACTCAAGTGACATTAATTAAGGCACTTCTGAAAATCTCGGATGTGTTCAGTCAGTGGAGTTCCTCTTTGTTACAGAAATGCAGTTAAAGTGAACTCACAGTGATCTTTATCGCCTTGTGCATGCCCAGGAGCAGGGGGTTGAAGTTGAGGTAGTTGACTGGCGACGCGTCCACCCACTCCGGGTCCTTAAATACGATTTTCAGACCAATCCAGATCCTTTCACTATTTCTCAGGCCCGGCAACAGTGTGGTGATGAAATCTAAGAAGAACACATCCAATATAGTACAATGATTTTTTGGGGGGGGTTGTCTGTGAAACAATATTTCTTATTAGAGCAGATGAAATAATAAAATTACAGAAAGACAGAACTAGAAGCACGGCAGTCCTCTCACCTTGCTCCACCTGATCTGATATTGTGACCAGGGTTCCTCTCACCGAATGACATTGCTCATTGGCAATACTGAATGTCACAGGCTTCATGTTGCTCATCAGGGTGTAGCACTGAAATCAAAGAAATCAGCATTGATGCCTTTCAGGTTGAATATTAATGTCTAATACTGTGCGCTATACTTAAAGCTGCCTCCACACATACAATGAACTCTGGACATGTTACTGACACTTCACAGAGGGGATGTTTGTGAGAACACAAATGTCAGAGGGAGCCCAGATGGACAGATGCAAAATTAAAAAATGGTCAAATATATCTCAGGATGAAAATGACTGTTTCAGGAGGCAGTGTTTGGACCTTCATTCAAGTTCATGTCTGGAGAAGGCTTGAATGATGTTAGCAATTTATCCTGAGCAAAATTAAAAAATGGTCAAATATATCTCAGGATGAAAATGACTGTTTCAGGAGGCAGTGTTTGGACCTTCATTCAAGTTCATGTCTGGAGAAGGCTTGAATGATGTTAGCAATTTATCCTGAGCCTGTGTGAAACACTCTAGACAACACTACATTTTGGGTTTTGAGTGTCTGTCGGAACAGACATTCATCGTCCCTCAGGCCGTGAATAAATAAAGAATTTCCAAAAGAAGCCACAGCTCTTAAGATCTGCTGCGTAATTTTAAAAGCAATTCCAGCTAAATTATTCAAAGGTTTCAAGAAAAAGGTCATAACAATGGGGGTGGATCTGTTATGTGATGCGCTGTCTACACTCTCAAGGAATTCTACCTTGTTCCTGAAGGATTTAGAGTCATTTCTACAGGGCCATCCTCCAGGCTGAGGCTCCAGAGGCTTTATCTCCACTGAAGTGATGTTGTGTCTCTCACACACAAAGGACAATGGCTTTTGGCAACTCAGTTCATGGTCTGAAAAAAAAGAAGAAGAGAATGTAAGCGAGTTTATTTCGAATCAAATCAAGTAACGTGCATCACCTTTTTGTTTTGCTCTCTGAGAATTAAATCAGATTACTTCTTGCTCATTTAACTTTTTTTAATCTACATTTTATGCTGCTATGGAAAATTATTTTAAAACAGCAGCAAAAATGACAGACACTCAATCTACTCACCTCTTCATTCATAAAGATGTTGTTTTTTAAGAGAAAACATACAACATTTTGAAATCAAACACTTTCACTCACTGGGAAAGGTGACATCAGGACGCAAGGAGATGCATCTGCCCAGGAAAATGGAATGGTAAAAGAACATCTGGTTGAACCTATAACACACAACATGCATCATTTCAGTCTCACATATTTATATAGAGATAAGTGTCATGAATACCTGCTGGTTTATTTGTGTTTGTGCAACATAAACAGAGTGGGTGTGACTGTGTGGGCTTACGTCATGGGGAATAGCCGCCCAGGCTCGGTCAAATTAAGCCACCAGTTCTGCTGAGGAGAACTTGATATCTGAAAACATAATCACCAGATAATAAAAATTATATAAAACAGCTAGAGTCGTATTCGTTAGAGCGCAAATATACACAAAGGCCCAACAGCTCCCTTAAATTCAATCAAGCTGAATCAAACTGCACACACACACAGATATAAATTCCCTAAATATGCCAGATTTTTTTCTAAACCAATATCAATAAATTATTCCCTGGGAAAACAGTGAAGATATTGAAAAATGCTTGCACTCTAAAAGAAAGTGAAACATGGGATTATAGAATTGAACAAATCAATATCCAATAAATGCTTTGTTTGATTGCCCTCGACCCACATTGGGAACTTTCCAGTGACTCACTATTGCACATTGATAAATGATCAGGACTCACAAGAGACCAAATAAAACAGATGAGTAGAAATTGATGCAAAAGAAGCTGGAATTTTAGATAAGTTATAATGAACTGTTAGGAACATGATGGTAAACCATTATAACAGTGATGATGGTATTTTTAGTGGTTAGCTTGGAGGCAGAGATTACTTGATAGGGTGTATTATGTAATCTCTATTCTGCTGCTTGACTGCATCCACTTGTTCATGTTCATGAAAACACCGAAAGACCAGAAGGTTGTGGAAAGAATGTCTTCAGTCAGAAGACTCGACAAATCAATTTAAGTAGCCGATGGCAAAAGAAACAAATAAACAGGACGAAAACCACGAAGAGAGAAAAAGCAAGAGTAATTCTAATTTGTTCCAACTGCGACTGAAATCACATTGAGTTATTGCTCTTTGCTCTCTGAAACAACATATGCATTGTTCATTATTGTATTATTATTATTACTCTATTTTATGAACATTCCCCTTGTGTCAGTCAGTGTCTGTGTTTGGTTAACAGGGACCGGCAAGAACACACAAACAAACTTGCATTGTAGCTTATGTGACCCTTTACACAAGATTTCACCGATTATATCCAAGTAACGTCTGCTTCTGTCTGACATCCCTGACATGTCCCAGTCATCACATGGCCACTAACATACTCCAGTCACTTACATTCTTCAGGTACTGGTGGATCTGAAAGGCGGCTTTGGAACTTCTTGGGTAAGCCAGTTTGCTGCCATTGGCGGCGCAGTAGAGCCCCGCCTCCTCGAAGGTTAGCTTGGGCTCCTGAACGAACCAAAACTCTGCTCCATCGACAAAGATAGAGGTCTCATGATGCCCCCCTGGAGGGCACAGCAAAGAGAACACATGTTACACCCAGTCACAGACATGCACTAAGTAAACGATCCTACTACAGGATTTCTGTACCGTGTTCCAAATCAAATGAAAAACCTTTAAAACCTTATTTTGTATGTATAATTCCTAGCACCAGAACAAATCAGTGGGATGGCTGAGCAGGGCTACAGTGACTGTTAACACACATGCATATAAAGTGGAAAAGTGAGAAACTTGATAAATGGACTTACTAATTATACCATATATAATTTATTTATTAATATTAGATTTACAAAAATTGACTCTTGAGCCCTTTATAAATTCAACTCAAGATAAATGAATAACATTTAAGTTAATGTTTGAGGACACAGAATAAAATGCTTTCGACACTTTTCACAACATGCAGATACCCTATAATTGAAAGCTGTCTGAGAGAAATCTTGGATCAAATCAATTCTGACCACTAACAGACGGTAAACTACTTTAGAAACTCAGATTCAGAAGATAGTCAGACTGTGAATATAGGTTCTGTAAAGATTCGGTCATTACCAGGATTGTACCAGTCCGGTTTCTTTAGAGTCTTTCCTGTGGGAGCATCAACAAAGAGTGAGTCAGAAGCAGACCATCAATTTCAGCATGCGAACAACAGGCTAATATGGAATTCAGGCCCATAAGGTTTTTTAAATGTGAAAACATCACTTTATTTACTTCATGACTGTTTTGTATTAAACTATGCAAATAGTTCAATTACTGTATTGCCACACAATGGAAGGAGACGCAAGTAGTCGTTCCTACTTGTGTATATAATCTTACCTCGTGGTATTTGGCAGACCCACTCCAGCATGGCATCACAGTGAAATGGTACGGCATAGAAAGGTATAGTATGGGCCGTCGGCAGAAAAATGTGTTTCAAGGGGCTCCTCTTTGTCTAGTGAGGAAACAGATTGTAACACAAATGTTGTCAGAAAGATACAAGCACTGGATCACATGTCAGTCTTCGATTTCAATCACAACGTAACGAATTAAAACCAAGCTTATCTGAAACCTTGAAATTGGACATACGTCTGTGTGATAAGAACAACTTAAAACGTCAAAAAACATCTTCCAGAAAACTTAATTTGACTTTTTAGTTTAAATTGTTTACCAACCAACACCATAGAGGAGTCAGGGTTAATGAGCTTCACTGCAACCAGTCACTTTTGCTTCACTTTCAGGGAGCCGTCATGTCGTCCATCTTTAGAGTCACTCTATAGTCTTGATTCACAGATCAAACTTCACACCATGGACAACTATCTCACAATGAAGATAATTGTGGAAGCAAAGCTTGCATTAACGTAAGTCATGAGTGACTTTAAATCAAATAAAGCAGGACAAACGTATAGTCATAGTGTAGAATACATATACTCAGTCCACCTTGAACGCAGTGCAGTCCCGACTGTATGAATCATCCTCATGGAACTGATCGTATAAAACCTCCCGAGATACCTGTGGCAGACACATTGAGTAAACAGAGAGCACACTCAGATATGCGTGATTATTCTATGCAAAGCAGATATGATGTGCTCAAGACAAATAATGTTCCTGTTTCAGCCACAGGCTTAGACACAAGGTAATATGGAAAATAAAAGTAATGCACAGATCCCTTTTCAAGAATAACTTTAAGAATTCACCGAATGATATTGACATTGCAAGATCCACAGTAAACTTTATGTCTTCTCTAGATGTGTTAGGCTGTGGTTCAGGCTTTATAATAATAACACACACTCTAAATTTACTCACAGGCCGGCCATCGCTCCACACCCAGGATCGATCGGATGGGTTTCTCCTGTTCAGGCCGACCCAGAACAAGCGATTATTACTGCAACGAGAACACCACAGCAAACCACCAAGACTCAGGATCAGAAAAAGATAATACAACTTACATTGCATGCAATCAAGTTTCACCAAATGTCTCACACTCATAGATTTGAATTCCCCAAATATGTTGGATCCATGAATTACTCCCTGGTATCAGTAAAATCAGTGAAAAATGTAAAATGGCTTGCAATGTTAAATAAAGTGACAACGAAAATCTGCTAAGGAATGAGTGTGTCTATGAAGGCTGAAGCAACAACGTCTAACAATAAGTTACACAATACACACATGTGCACACCTGATGGTTTCTCTCATGACGCTGTGCAGGGCCCTCATCTCTGCATCATTGGTGAAACTGGGCAGGTTGGCTCCCAAGGCCTGACAGAACCTCTCTGCTTCCTCCCACGAGCGTTTTCTGCTCAGCCGCTCCTCATGGAACACCTGACAAGAAAAACAACAGCAGCTACTAGCACAGCACCAGTGGAGCAGCAGACACTGGAAAACCTGGTACAGAAAACCAGTCCAGACGCATTTGTATAGTGACAATCTGTAGCCATGAGAAAACAAAGGGGATCAGACAGATGACAGACAGTAATGTTATTGTTTTGTTTGAGTGAATAGTGATTCATAATCTACCCTTCTGGGATTAATTAAAAAAAACACCACAGATTTAGCAGTGTGATCCGAAAATAAAATCAAAATTGATAATTGTCCTTTTCATATGATGTATTCTTCCTTGTCAAACCCTGAAGCCTACAGTTCCCACAATGCAACTTTGCTACTAAGGGTTCAAAGTCCGAGATTTGTGTGTGTTGTGATAGTGGCCTGTGTAGGCTCCAACAGAGGGGGGGACTACACAAGTCTGATAAACAAAATGTTATCATCAGTCTTTAAGTTTGGTTCCAACTTACACCGACTACTAGGACATCTCTTGAGGGTTCGAACCAAAGTATCAGATTCACTTTTCTGCTTAAGCTATAGAACTGGGCAACATCTGGACATTTATTTTCATGTTGATGTAAAAATCGGTGGAATTTCCTGCCTTTTACAATTTCTTAGAACATTTGCCAAACCAATATGGCTCCTAATGGTGGAAAGAGTCGACAGGACACTGACCCCAGACATTCAAAGAAACAGCCACACACACCTTGTAGCAGTATTTCCTGTCTTCTCTGGACACCCATCCGGTCGGACAGCTGGCGTTGGGGTTCAGCTCTGGCTCGGCGGGGGGGAGTGGGACTGGACCGATGTCAGTTCTACAAATGGTGCCGGCCTTTAAAATGGTGCAGTTCTTCGATTCCCACTTGCCCAGGGGGGGGGCAGTCGAAATCACAGCACAACGGCCTTGCTGATCTGAAATACACACGTAGGGGAACCACTGTAAATGTATAATAAAGTTGTTTTTAATCATATAGATTACATGAACTTTAACATAGATCAAAAAACGAATGTTTCATATTAATATTATATTTGTACAAAAAGTGTTTAGGTGTGTTGTCTTGATATAAAAACTTATGACAAATAAACCTTACACAAACTAGAGAGGCAAAATATATTAGTCATTGGACAGAAAATCTTAACCAAATATTTTAAAGAAATTATGTTTTATGGTTTATGGTTTGAGTCTCGTGTTATATTAAACTGAATATCTGGATTTTGGACTGTTGATGACAACATCTTGGTATTTGGGGAAATGGAATAGACATTTCTCAAAATCACGGTTGAAGCCGGCACCATCAGAAGATGGTTAATTGTGGCCATGAAGCGATGCACATGGTCAGCAACAACACCCACTCAGTCTGTGGCACACAAACAAATATTGATCGGTATTGAGGAGCCGAGGAAGCATCCCACACATTATCATACTAACACCTCTATCCTGGACTCGATGCAGGCCGGGTCCAGCCTCAGCAGAGACCCGGATGCATCGGACCAGGCGACATTTTTAGCAGTTTTATGTGTTCGCAATAGATTTAATAGCTGAAATGAAATAGTCAAGAACTGCAAAACCGTAAGGCTTCTTCTTTATTAGCACAATAACTGATAAATAGGAGCGCTTACTCTATTTATATAACATATTAAAATTCATGCGCGGTGACATTTTTGATAAATTTGCTAATGCATTATATTAGTAAACCAGTAAATTTGAATCCTCTCACTGGACCGAACCACAATATTCTGCAAGTAGAAATTCACAATGACACATTATAGCACTGCAGTCACTCAAAGGTAGAAGCTGTGTGGGTTTTACAAACCTGGTTCAAACCAGCCCCAGTTGGTGTATGTTAACACACTTGGGGACCCGTCCTGGCTCAACCACTGGTATTCCCCAGTGTTCTTAATGTCCTGCAGGCCAATCCAAAAATAGCGAGGTTCCTCACTGATGTGCTCTCTGAGAAGACTGTTGATAAAGGCCTGCTCGAATCTAGACACAAACATAATATAGCAGTGAACTTTTCTTGCCCAAAGAGCACTTCAAATTCTTTTTGAAACGGCATCAAAAAGGATTCACATGGGCAGCAACTGATGAGTGTCAGGGACTCCTACCTGTTTCTTATGGTGATGTTACAGCGATCTTTGAAGGACACTTGTTTGGTGTTCACTTGATAACAGGAGTAGCCATGTCGCCTCCAGCCCTGATGGATTCACAGAATGATTTAAAACACATATACATTACAAATAAATACTCACTTCAGGCATAGTCCTAGTTCTGATAAACATCCAGTTCTCTGCAATGCATTTGGATTGAGAATTGTCAGGAATTGTTTTTTCCCACCAACTATGTCAGATTAATTTTTCGCATCTGCACATTTCTTCCATTTTGTCACTAGCTGCCATCACAGCTACAGATAATATGGTGTATCACATTATAAACACTGTATTTTAATTTAGCTTCTTTTTAAATATTGTATTTTAATGGACATTTTTATTTTATACTCTTACCTACATTTTGTATTTCTGTTTATTGTTATTGTCTTGATCTATATGTATTGGAATGACTGTAGCAAAATGCAATTTCCTGCAGGAATACATGTCAATACAGTATTTCTGATTCAAACATCTGCCTTTATCCACTTAATGTCTCAAAATCTGACCACATATCACCTGACCTCGACAGGAAGTGATCCTTCAAGGACACACTGATACAACAGCTTCATTCTCCGTCACAGTTTCATGATGATTCTTAACGCAGGCATGTAGGTCATGCACACAATGTTCATGTGCAAGGACAGATATCCCTTCTAAATATACAGTTAATATGAATAGGCAAAAAGACATTTGACAGAAAGTTAGGTCATATAGACAGTACTTACATCTTCAGAGCGACATGCAGCCGGTGCCGCTGATTCCCCGACCTTTCCTTTTGTCTGACACAAAAAAGGTAGCCTCTCTGTACAGTTCCCAACCCGCCACCCGTGAGACTGCAGAGGACAGAGACAAGGGTTTGATTTTTTTCGGCCTCGTATTTAAACAAACTTGTTCAGAAGATCACAAGAAGACAAATACAGAGCCTTAGCAGTACAAACACATACACACACACACACACACACACACACACAATACAAAAAACAGGGTTGATACAATACAGGTAGGGTTACAGCAAAATGCATTTCCTCACACCCACATCAACAAACACACACCTCTCCAGAGTAGAACACGCAGCTGGTGTCGTAAATGGGCTGGACTGGTTCATTTGGGCCCCAGAAGGTGAAGGTGGCAGGTGCCTGGTCTAACCACTTGAAGACCGTTGTTTGGTTAATGTTGATACCGACTAGACCGATCCACACATCCAAGAACTTGCCATCTGACGGACCATTACAGAAACACAAGCTCAAACATCTAGTGATGGATATGTTTTAAATCAAACAGTCGAGGCAGGGTCACATTCTGTAATCCACATGGCACCTTTGTTAGTAGTGCAAGTAAAAAAACTATTTTATGAAATCCAGAAGTGACGACTGAAGTGAAAACTTATACTATGCCAGAAATTGAGAGAAAAACACAAAAATATCGTGAACGAAGGCAAATCACATCGAACCCAATTGTCTATCAGCTTCTCCTTGGGGTGACTGAGGCGTTCCTAGGCCAGGATATGTACCCCTGGGTTTCAATTGTTCCCCAGCGACTCTTCTGCTAGCTCCCTCTGATATGTCCAAATTACAACTTTAGGATTTAACCCCAAGAAACAATAAATTAGAAACTTGAGAAAAACTAGATATTTACCAGCATGAAAATGTGTGCTGATCATCTCTTTGCTGTCAATGGAGTGGAGATTGGCCAGGAAGCCTTCTCCTCCTCCCTCGTTTTTGTTGCAGTGCTCCTGGGCGTCTGTAAAGCTTCGAGCCTCATCCTTCACCAACTTGTAACACCAGCCGTTCCACGGGACCCAGCCGACAGCACACACTGTTTCTTTATAGACAGGAGACTCTGTAGAGAAGGAGAAGGAAGATAGTTTATCTCTACAACCCCAAATCACAAGTTGTACATTTGACCCTCTAGAATAGATAAACATGAAACAATGTTTTTTTTTTTTTTTAAATGTCAAGAGGAAGTAAAAAAGGGTACACATATAGATATATATAGATATATATATATATACTTATACACACACATATATATATATATATATATATATATATATATATAAAAAAACACATTTTAGCCTCACTACTGGGAATCTGGGGCTGCGAAGGTCCTGTCACTTCATCTGTCAGCTGGATCCAACCACTGGTTGGGTGTAATATATGAACCTATGGGCCACACAATGTGTTGGATCTATGGATGGCAGTATTGATTATTACTTTGCTCAGGAATATCTCTTTACTATATGGCAATCCATCCCATAGACTCTATAGGATGGATTGCCCTGAAATTTGTTGCAATTTGCTCATCAGCCTCCCGGATGAATGGAGTAAATTGATTTTTCTACTAATGCCAACATGAGGTTTGATTCTTGTAATATCTCAACACAACAAACTAAAATTCCTCCTAACTACCATGTCAGCAGTTTGAATGAGATATATGACTGATACACAAAGCATTTGACATAGAAGCGCTGTGTAAATGTGTGTGTGTGTGTGTGTGTGTGTGTGAATAGATGAATGTCACCTGTAAAGGACTAGAAAAGTACTACATAAATACTGTCCATTTACCATCTTTTCCATTCTTTTTATTGTAAAGGAAAGTATTAGGAGGCAATCGTAAACATTTAACTCAAGGCACCACTGTCCTGAAGTACAACCTCTCTATTGAACCTATTTAAGTAAGTTTCAGACTTGTTACCTGTGGCTGCTGTGCTGGAGGCATTGATGCTCTTCTTGCAGACGTACGGCAGACGTTTGTTGCACTCGGCAGATTCAAAGTTCTGCTTGGAATTCAGGACTCCACAGTCTGACTCTACCAGTGGGAGGGTGGACGGCATTCCTGTCAAACACATTCCCACGCACAATGACTAAAATGAAACCAGAGAGGGATTGTGACAGCGGAGCGGAGGAGCTGTAGTATCAGTTCTGCTTATCAGGGGAAGAGAATTGTTTTATGCTGCAATAGTGGTTAACCATAGTGCTGCAAGGTGCAACACTGACACGTGATAAATTAGAGCCTCCACAAAGAGCTCGTATCAGTGGAAAGACAGATGGCTGCAGTAACCTTGATGTTCAAGCTGCAGTGAAAACAGCAAATATATTACAATAGCGAGAAGGCCTGTCGTTCAGTACTTTTAAATGGGTTATTCAGCAATGCTAACAACCCTGATGCTACACTGTGTCCAATAAACCAGGCACAATGAGTTTCTTTAGCTTTCACACTGGCCTCATTGTTTCTCTGACTGACACCGAGTCGCAGTTTATAGAACGACAGCAGCAACAGCAGATCACAGCAGGATGCAGCTTTTGGAGATGCAGGTGGTTTTTCAGGCAACGGAAACTGCTTCACTGTGGTTTAAGCTCAATATTCATCAGGAAGTTATGTTTTATGTTTGTTCACCATTGGAGGGTTCCATTGAGATAATGGAGAAAGAAAAAAACGATACAATAAAATCAAGCATGATTTCAGCCTTGCAAACATGGTGTTTTGTAGCCAATTCCAACAGCATGAGTTTGGTCGTATCTACTTTAAAGCAAAAAGCTGAACTAGAGTATTTTCAAGTATCATCAAGAATTCGCGGCCTGTACAAAAGTTGGCACATTAACTTATATAACAGAGTAATCAGTGTAAACAAATTAAATTAATGAACATCAGACATCTTAGTTCAAAACCACTGCACTTTAGCAAAGCACATTCTCACAATTTTATTAATACAATTTTTTTTATCAGCTGCTATTTGAATTTTCAGCCGAATTCTCTTTTAAAGTTAATAACACACTTGATCAAATATTAAAAAGTAACACAAGGGTTAAAGACAAAGGGTCACAAAAAAAGGGCTGAGCATCATTACCTTGTTCCCAGCGCAGGAAGGAGAGAGGGGAGCCATCCGACCACTGCCAGCCCTGAGACATGTCTAACTGGTGGAGGCCGATCCACATCCTCTCAGGCATTCTACCAAGGCCGTTGAATACTGCACGACATCACCACATGGAGGGAAGGAAAATTAATAAAACAATAATTCTATTGCAAAATATGAATCATCACGATCACACAGAGCACCGAGAACAATTCAATCATACACAAACGAGGGGATTCACAACAAATTGACGTATGAGAGAGAAAAGCAGACAGGGTAAAACATACAAGAGTAAAGGCCAAACTGTAATGGAAGATTGTCCAGAATCGAAAGTGGTGCAGCACAGGCCAAATCAAAATCTGTCCGGCATCTTTTACACAGAGATTCTTCCTCGGCCAACATGTGTGATTTTAGAAAGAATGCTGGCATTCTGGAAACAGAGGCGTGACGTGAGACACAACAAAACCAGTGTCTGTCTCGCCAATCCAGCTCTCTCCCATTTACCCCCTTTACCCCCTTTTGGGGAAACTCTGTGACTCCCTTAATATAGAGCACAGAGAAAATGGTAGCCATGTCGTTTTTTTAAACCTCTTTTCCAGCTCTATGATTATTTAAAATATTTGAAATCCCCAATATAAACTGTATAACAGTATCACAAGCAATTATATCAGTAAAGTTGAATATGCAAAAATATATTTTAAATTGGTAATATGTTTTATGAAGTTAGCTTATAGGTTGCAGCGGTAGTATTGGAGGATACATCAGCTATCATCTTATATTTCTCAAAAACTGTATTTATTTTATTAGCCTCTCTCTTCTATCAGTCGACCTCTAGTTCTTCCTCTTGTGACGGGATCTCTCAGGGTGGACATTAACACCAGGTCTGAACAGATCCATACAGAACAGCGAGGTGGAGTAAAGGTGCAACATTTGCAACGTCTAAAACAAAGAACTGAGGGAAGTTTGTCAAAGGAAACAGTTCTGATGTGTGTGTTTTTTCCCAAAGCAAGACAGTGGCCAGTGTGTACCAAATACAAAGAAGCAGCAACAGATATTTTGAATGCGAGCCATGTGACATCCTCAAGCAGGTTACCATAATAATCATTCATTCCAAAAACAAACTTTAAAACCGCACCCGTGCTGCTGCTTCTTTTTAAATATCTCTAGTGCTCAAACTTGTCCAACTTGTTTTCAGTTGATGTCTACGTGATAATTTACGATGGGCATGACGACGGAAATAGCATGGCATGATGGAATGAAAAAACAGAAGAACAGGAAGAGAAAAAAACGAAATGTGTGTCAACATCAACACATCGAGAATTTGTTAGTAGTCGAGTGCAACCTTGTGTAATGGATCTGCAGTAACAAAATCCCGGACCTGATTTAGACTGAATGTCTGCAGATGGTTTGCAGAGCAACATATGAGGTATATTAGTTAATGAGGTAATGCTTTTGCTCAAATAGAGGGTTTCCTTTGTCATTCAAGCTAAAGAAATTAAAAACCTCTTACCTTTAAAAAAAAAGGTAATGATCAAATGGGAATTACTTTCTTTAAAACATTAAAGAAAGTAAATCCAAAAACATAATTTCTGCTGAATAAAACTTTACATTAGAAATGCATTTGTTAATCAGTACAACAATTTTCATATGTGAAATTGTTGAAATTTATAAAAACCATGAAAACTGCTATTTTGTGTGGTGTGAATAAAACAAATATTGCTATTTCTGCTTCTTATCTTCCCATAGTTTGCGACAGGAAAGAGGCTTCCCACATAATTAAACTACTTCTCTAAAATAGCAATAAAAAGCTCCTGCCATGTAATTATTATTGCAGTTTATTGTCCTAATAAGGGGGGCCGGCCATATTTGAGCATGTGAGCATGATTTCAATAACTTTAACTCATTTTGCTCATTTGATTTGATAACTGGTTGTTGAGAGGAAGATGGCTGAGGAGAAAGACAGAGGAGGAGGAGTGATAGTATCGAGCCAAACTTACGGGTTTTGGAATTGAGATCATCGAGCCCCGTCAGGCTGAACAGATCCGCCCCCTGACTGCGACACGAAGCCAGAGCATCCTGCCAGGTCACAGCGGCACTGGTTACAAACTCGTAACAGAATTCCCCTTCAGGCCCGGCAAACAGAGTCTGACAACCCTCCTCTGTAAAGTCAGAGAGACAGAGTGAGTTTGTGTGTGTGTGTGCTGCATGTTTCTTCACAGAATTTATTAAAATAAGAATAGTTTAAAAGAAAAATATGGCACATAATTCCTCAATATTAATTTCCAAAACGATTAAAACATGAATACTAAGATAAAGTGCAACGTGCCTGTCGTTAGACACTGGCCCTTTTTTCTGTCCTGGTTATAGTCGGGGGAGGTGGAACACCAGGACAATCCAGGGGAATCTGCATCGGGGAGGCAGCCATGATGCCAACTGCCGTTGAATTTGAAGGGGAAGTCACAGGGATCACCAGCCGAGTTTCCGTTGATGGTGTGGACGACTGCACGGAGAGGAGAAGTAAGAAAAGAGCAGCCTCAGATTTCTGATAAAAGCATCTTTCCAAGGAAAAACCAAGTCTCACTACCGACACCAAACACACGTCCTCTTTTGAAGATGCTCAAGCACACATCGAATAGTTAAGGCCCCCGAAATGAAAGCAAAACTATCTCAGACGAACAGAAACGTTTTTTTAGGGGAATAATTTGTATACAAGTCGTCAATAACACACAAAGACAGATGAAGTTGGCGGTCGTGTGCGCTCTAGTCAGTGTCTTTCTAGTTCAATGTTTCACTTCTGCAAACGTTAATGATGAACGATGACTCTACAGGCGTCTCGCGGTAAACTTCTATCACACCCTAGAATGAGAGTGAAAAAGGAGAAATTAGACTTTATAATAAGGAAGTAGTGACAGAATTAAACTCATCTTGGTGCAGAATATTAATAAAATAAGTTTGTTGCGTCAAAATAGAAAGAGACACAAGAGAAATAAAATACCTTATTGTGGACAAACTCATTTGTTTTCAAATGTTAGATTTGCATCTTGATACCAGTCTAGGTCCTTTACATTTCTTTAAGTATGCGTTATTTAAAGAAAACATATAAAACTTCACATAAATGAGTGGTCAAAACCTAAAATCCCTTCATATGTGATCAAACAGTGGTGTTAACAGAAATCATCATTTCATATTTCAGCAAAATGCCAATTGAAATAGAATAGAAAGAGTTCAGATGAGAAAGATTTCAAGAATAATAAGTCACACCTAATACCACTATACATCTTATAAATCATAAATTCAAAAAGCCTCACTTTCCTTGTCTATTCTTATATTGATGACTGCAATATACACAGAGCATAATGAATAATGCTAAGAATTCAACATAGCTTTTGAGGTGCCATTTTACCCATGAAGCGAAAGTGAAAGTCAGCCTCATGCTCCACTGCACCACAGAGAGCTGCTGCATATCCCTGCTCTGCAACTGTGATCTCTGTGGAATTCCCCCAAATCTCCACAACACATACAATGCTGCGTCCCGGCATCACTGGGTAACTAACTACTGACCAAACTAACTGACCACGATGGGAAGGGTTAGGATTCACCAGGACACAAGGATCGACACAGTTGGTGTGGGTAAACATGTTAGGGAGCTAACAGTGCGTTTGATTGTGTGCAATTCATTTTATATTTCTCATTGTAATTGATCCTGCACCAGCTGACACCCAGGAAAACGACTGCTGTGCTCTTTAACTTCCTCGGCGACAGTAAGGCAGCTCAAAATGAACCTGAACCTGTTTGGTCATGTGACACAAATGCCAACACTTAGTATTTACAAGACTGTAACACAAAGGTGGAATCAATGTGCATGAGATTCAGGAGGAAAATCCCCTGGTAAAATCAAATGTGTTCTAGTTTTATGTGTGCGTTTAACTTTCAATCCTCCACTGGTCATTTCCGTAAGCATGAGTCAGTCCTCAGAGCAACATAATGGGTTCCTCGAGCGTGGACTTTGTGCTGTGCTGGGATCAGTGTGTAAGCTTTTGTCTCTCAAGAGAATGGAAACCACACTCACCACGGTACGGCCTCTGGCAGATGTCGTCCTGCGACCCTCCTCTCACCCAAGAATCATTAGTGTCCCGTTTGGGTGCAACCTGGCCGCCGATCACCGCCAGGCCCATCTGATAGACGGTGTACACAGCCCCGTCCAGACAGCGCCACCACAGCAGGATGTTGGTGCCACAGTCAACCAGGGCTAACGTTTTTGTTTGTACCTGCAACGCCAAGCAGGAGGACGAGGCCATGTGGAAGAGCCGGTGACCCGAACCCCACTTCCACATCTGGGACTGGCTGTCTGCATTGCAGGTGCCGAGGCTCAGTTCTGCTTTGGGCCCTGTGCCGAGGCACTTCCCTGTGCCGAGGTGCTGGATGGTGAAAGCATCCTCGTCTGGGATGAGGGGACATGCAGAAAACACACACATGTGACCTCAGCTTCACATCATAAGAAGAGTTATCAGTCTAACACGATCACTGAGGTTACAAGATGCCTTTAGGTTGTGCGCACAAAACTCACAAACAAAAAATAGCGATCAGATAAAAACTTAAGAGCCCAACAGATATATCGGTTGGCTGACAAGTATTTTTTGAAAAGATGTGCTTTAATCTTTACATGTAATGTTACAAAAATCAATATACAAAACAAATACTGTTCATCTTCATATTCCCTGGACTTTCAATTCTTTCATTAGGGCAAGAAACTTATCAAAGAGCTGAAATGAAGTAAGGTGGATATTGGATAAGATTCTCCTCAGTCATCTCAGATCAATAAAGAGCACAACAAGATGGCTGCAGATTAACCCTCCAACCGAAGGCAACTATAAACTGACGTCATTTTAGGAACCCCATTTGAACAATGCGTAAAATTGCAGAAATAAAGTAGATTTATTACTCTGATTATGTATTCACATTGAAGTGTTTGTGAAACTGTTTATAACCCACTATGAATCATGCATGTAAATGACCCTACACCTACTTTATAGGGCTCTTTGATCCCAGACGGAAACTGTGAGTGGAAGTGCTTCAAGTTAAGACTTTGAAAAGGGTCATACTGGGGAAATAGATTATATTTAATATAAATATGTGTAACTGAAGAGCTTAGGAGGGTTTGATAGTTTATTTTTTACCATTTTCTTTTATATTTGTTATTTAGTTTTGTCTTGTTCTGTTACTTTATTCACGTGTTTTCTGATAAACCACTTTGTAACCTACTTTAGATAAGTGCTATAGAGATTAAGTTCCGTTATTGTTATTATTGAGCCACCTCGGATTTGATCACAACCTTCACGCAGGAGCAAAAATCCGCCTTAAAACTTAAAAGATGAATCATAAAGATATATTTATTGTGATATTTATCGACACTTGCTGATGAGAACATGTTTCTTCTGACATGACACAGACGCACGTCGCGGTGGAGGATGAAGAGAGGATGACACAGCTCGGACTGTCGCAATAAGGTTTCACAATAACTCTAAATCACTGTGGGGGGGATGGTAACCAGTTAACCAACGCGACTAGTTAACTGGGTTTGTTGTTTACCGACCCAAGTTGTTGTTTATCACCCCGGGCTGAGGCTGAGTGCGCGCGGGGACAGAAACGGCTTCGTCACGGTTGAATAAAAACATGGTGAAGGAGACAGAACCGAAAGCAGTGCGTCGCAGCTCGGAGCCGCGGATACTCACCGAGACCTTGGACGTTCGCCGGCGACCAAGTTCCCCAGAAAATAGACAACAAACAAAGGCGAACACAGGCTCCGGATAATGTCAGCATGGTCCCGGGCTCGCTCTTGTTTCCCCCTCGGACGCACACAGGAGAAGAGGTCCGGCGAAAGAAGTCCCGCGACGTAAAGACTGACCGAGGAGCGAGCAGTCGAACCGGGAGAGTGCAGGTAACCGAGCCGGTGGAAGAGCACTCGAGCCCCGCTGTCAGCTGAGTGTCGTCCGCTGTCCCGCTCCCGCCTCCCGTCAAGCTAACGGCTACACGGGCTACACGGCGGCACTTCCGGGTTTGACTTGGAAAATAAAGTGAGAGAGAAACCATTTCCGCCTGGAGGATTAATATTGTTTTTGTCCATCAGTCTGTTTGTTGTGAACACGCTATCTCAAGATTAGCTGGAGGGAATTTCTTCTACCTTGGTAAGAACATTCATCTGGACTCAAAAATGGACTGATTCAATTTTGGTGGTGAAAGAGTAACAATAGCTTCTCAAAACACTTTGTTTATGGTTGACTAATGCTTTGTATCAGGTGTCATCCTCTAGCCAGAATCTGTGTCTGTGTATTTTCTAACTATGCCATTTTTCTCTCTGATTCAGGTACATGACATAAAATCGAAGACCTGTCTGAATGGTTTCCTGGTTTCCACTTTGATATATTTTATTTAAACTTCCTGGGACATCCCTGGGAATTTTGTCCGATTATGCCCTTTACAAGACCTCGGTAGGTTCTGTCAACTAAAGACATGGACGTTGTTGTTAAGCATCCATCAACTGCAGAGCTCAGATGTGTGGTATTGAGTTAAAATAATGCTCATGCTGTGTGCTGACAAATTAACTTGTTAACTTGCTTGATATCTTCTATTTCTTAAACTTCTCTGTTACCGACAAAATGCAATGCCACTCCATATGGACACTCAAATAAACAAACACTCATCCATTAAGCCTACTTTTAAATTTATTAAAAACACAGAGAGTTGTGCAAAATAAATCTCATAATTTGCTTTGCATCCACAGACAACATTTAAAAAAAGAAATCAAATCATCAGTTATGCCTCACACACGTTCTGTCAGATGAATATATATATATATAAAACCTCTGTTATCCATACACAGGCAGTATATTAAAAAATTAAGTAAAAAAAAATACTGATAAGTAACACTAATAAGTAATACTGACAAAACTCTAACAGCCCCTGGATTCGCATCTAAATGTACAAAATGACATCACAAATATAATTTGTATATTTTTCAGTTGCGTCATCAATGTTTCGCTAATTTCTGACAATGTATGTTTCTTTTGACCCTGACCAGGATTTTCCCCACCTGGTTGAATATTATTAATTGAAACATTTCCCTATTATTCAAATTCTTTTCCTATATAGTTTTAACCAATCACACTAAATCCTCTTACTAATCGACAAACAAGTGTTTCAGTAACTCTACAAATATTAAGATCGCTAGCATCCCTTCTTCAACATTTTCATTTGTTTGAACTTTGTTCCTTTACTTCAAACAACAGAAATTCAAATGCATTATATTCAGTGTCAACACAGGACATATCCTCACAAACATGTCCCATTGCAATGGTTTGAGTAAATGAAAACTGCATTCTGAGATTGACTGGGATCCTTTCCTCGGATTAACGAGAGAAACATTTGGCCCTCATCGTCTCACCACTGTCCTGAGGAGTCAGCGTCACAGCTTTACAGTGTCTTGTGGCATTCGTACCTGATGGGGAAGTGGGTGAGAGATGGAGAACGCTTTGAAATAGGAAAGGGGAGTCACTGATTTCTATTCTCCTGAGTGAGCCTCCAGGTCCGTCATCAGCACATTTCCATCTGACTCTAAAGACTGGGAGCCCGTTTGTCTGTAATAAGCACTTCCCAGAATCGGCATCCCACGAAAGCGTGTAGTGTTCCTCTTGTACACAAACCACATTGCTCCTGCCAGCAGGGCAAAGATGAGTACAGCCACCAGCACTGCTGCAGCAACGACGCCATGATGTGAACCTGTAACACACAACACACAGAAGTCAGGCTTTAGCTTTAATGTGTGGTATGATCACCCTCTGGTTGATTACATGTATGACGATACAAAGTTAATTTCATCTCTGCCAAGGAGGTTATGTTTCACTGCCATTTGTTATTGTCTGCCAGGAGGATTACTCGAAAAGTACTGAACTGCTTTCCATTTAATTATTTGGAGGGGTTGTTCATGACACAAAGAAGAACCTATTAGTTCTGGATAAGAATGTGGATCCTGGATTTTTTGTTTTATTTCTTTAACATGGTAAGATAGGATGTTTCAAATTCAAAACATTTAAATTCACTAGATGTGGATTTCTATTTGGATCTCCACTAAACACACATTCAGACAAAAACATCAGCTCCTTGGCACAGGTAGCACTGCGCCTGTGCTTATGGCAGCTACAGGACACATTAATTGTGTCTTAAATGTATTAACCGTTCAAGTGAAAGTGCACTTTACCATTCAGTGGTTCCACCTCCACCTCAGAACTTCCATCTAAAAAAGAAAACATACAGTGAGGTTTAATATATCTTATTATATATTGTCTTAATCATTATCAATAGAATCTAAAAAAAATATATATATATATATTATTTTACATAATAGTGCAATTTTGACCAATTTTATATTTATGCGAGATATACTGTATTATTGTCATATCGATGATGTTGACTGAAATTTGTCTTTGCGAGATCACTCAAACGTAGATAAGAAAGGTTATTATAGTCACTTGAAATAAAATCACATCTAACATCAACATACTAATACCTGTAGGTCGATTCTCAACAGCAGCAGTGACCCACTCTATGAAGAACATAAGTGCTTTATAAAAAAAAAAATCTGCTTTATTCGCCTTTTTTTCATTAAACCTAGAGATGGTTCGGGAGGTTAACAACTTTGAGATACATGGACCATTCTTGAATCTGTCTGAGTTTGTCTCAATGTTCTTAAGTCTCTATTGACACCCCCATCATTTTTTAGAAAGCTAGAAAAGTTGGACGTGTTCAAGGCAGGGAAACCAATAATATTTCCTAAGGTCCCATAGCTTCCATATGAACTTACCTGAGATGGTTTTGCAGACAAAGCCGAGTCGCTCATTGCACCGTGACAGGTGCCACACTCCGTCACCCACGCTGGTGGTCACACAGGTATCTGCAGTCAGCAGCTTGGAGTCTGGGGCTTTATTAGGCCAGTTGGTGTAATCCATAGGTGAAGCATCCACCCAGGACATAGAATCAGCTAAAAGCACAGAGGGAACAGTTTTGATAAAACACGTGGGTTTGCCGGGAACTGGGATTATTTGATTAGTAGAGGGAGACTAATGGATTCTTACTGTCGATGTTGAAGTGCATTCCCAACCACACGGTCTGTTGACGCAGCCCCGATGACCACAGCTGCTCCAGCACAAAACGGTTCTCTGTCTCGCTCTCGATGGTGAGGACATCTGAGGTGTTGACTGGGAAGTGACAGAAGAACAACAATATCGTCACGACTGTGCAGTTCCAAGGAACAGATTGATTAAAAAAATTAAAAGAATTAAAAAACTTCTTAAGAATTCGATAAGATGTGTGGAAGGTCAATATAAATCCAACTTAAATAGATTTTACTGTTTTTATCAATTTCCTTCAGAGTTAGAACTGAAACACAGTTTTCTAAAAACCTAACCCTTGTCTCAGCAGCTCCTCCCTATGACCTGTAGGGGGAGTAAGCATTCCATGTGGTGGCCAAATTCTTTAAATTAGCTTTTAAATCTTTGTCATCTAGACAAACTCAAAAAAGAAATAAAGAATGTAATCAATAACTAAAATCACACCTTATGGACGCTTACCTTTCTGCCTGCAGTGCTCTCTAGACTGTTCAAATGTGAGTTTGTCCACCACAGGCTCAAAGTTGTAACAGCCGTGTCCGAATTTCACCCACGTAGACGGACAAGCTCCCTCATAGGAGGTAAATGGTTTATGGCCTGGGAGAGGAGGAGACAAAAGGGAGATTGTTGTATTTTAACACAAACGAAACAGACGCAGTGTCGAGACTCAGATTTTCCTGTTTCACTGAAGTGTCACTGACTCGGTGTGGAGACGTGACACAGGGCTCCTGGGAGGGGAGTTTCACAGTCGGCTCTCCGCCAGCCTCCGTTCACATCGATGTACACACACTCTCCTGTCAGGAAGTCGTCTTCGTCATCGTCTGCGTCCCAGTGGGTGTACACAGTGTCGCTGCCATCTGACCACTGGTAATTGATGCCACTCTGTAAGGAAGCACAGTCACAAGTACGTCAGTCAAGAGGTTGCAAGCTGTGGTGGCACTCTCCCTGTCACACTGTTTATTTATAATGCAGCAGTGGAAGTCAATGTATGCATGCACAATTGCTTGCTTATTAGTTTGATTAGAGCTAGAGGTAGTTATACCAGTAGTTTGTAACAGGATTTGGAAAACTGTGTGTAATGATAACTGGTCTGAACTGCCCAAGTTAAAAAAATTGCGTCTTCAGGGAATAAGAATTGTTCAGTTTTCCTGTAGTGATGGAAATATTAAAGTTAAATGAAACCAATTTCTACAGGTGTCCCAGCTTTTGTTTATAACTTATAATACATAACTTCTCTCTCTGACTAAGACTTTCCATGAGGGCTCGTGATACATGAATCTGACTTTCAGAAACCACATGTCTGTGGATAGAGTGCCAGAAGAAAAAAAATGAAGATGGTCTTTAGAACATTTTGTCAATACTTAAGACCTGTGAGTAACATGTTTCCTTCTAGTAAGATTTTGTTCCAAACTATTTTCTTCTACCCAGAACGCCTCTGTGTGTACATAGTCTAAAGAAATACAAAATCTGAAAACATTTTAAGAACAGGCAATATTTGCCAGTTTAAGATGTTGATCATATGTCATGTGTGATTCACTACCAGTTTAAAATTAAACTTATGCATGCTGATGAGTATTTTCTGCATTTCATGCTCAATAACCAGAAAGTTACACAACAATCCCACTCTCATGTTCTCCTACAGCCTACATGGCATAGATAGCAAATCTTAATTCACCTTTTCTTATCCAAGCTTATCTTATCTTAGCATAGCTTAACCAAACTGTATTTGTTTAACTTAGGATAAACTTCTACATTTTGCTGTCGTACTCTATGGGAGAGGTACCTGACATTTTAGTCTAGCTTAAAGTTATATATTTATAAAGATTTTCATCCGTCAAATCACAACTCACCCAACACTAGACGCCACCAATAACATGACAATGAGACTATTAGACCACTGCTCCCAGTCAAGGCAATGTCCACCATATAACTTCCTTTAAACTACAATATGATGGTTTTTGGTTTAAGTAAAGAAAAAAAAAGTCATAACATATTAATGCTGCTGGCTGTGGCTACATATGAACCATCCAGACATGAGAGTGGTATCGATCGTACCCATGTCTTGTGAAAAACAAGTAAATTAGTGTATTTCCCAAAGTTTAAAACTATTCCTGTAAAACTACCTCTATTAAAGCAAAAACACACACAACACCACATCTCTGGCGCAAACAAACAGAAGACACACACGATGCAGAATCATACAGAACATATTGAACGAGAGGATACATACGTCTTGACTATACAGCCCAATCCAGTGGGGGACTGCCAATCTATTGACAAGGACAGTAAGGAAAGCCTGGTGGTAGGCATCTGTAATGCTCACTAGGTCAGAATCATTCTCTATGCACAAGTGCATGGCGTCGTACCAGCTCATGTTGCCAGACACAACCTTGTAGCTGTGGGTCCTGTACTCAATATTATCAGGGAGAGGGTGGTGATAGGAGTGGGTGGGGGGTTTGGAGGTATCTGTAACAAAACAAAAGAGTTGGGGGGTGAGATGGAGATCAGGATGATTACTTAAAGGGATAGTTCACTCAAAAACGGTTCTCAGCCAAATTCAATACGTTACAAGTTTATGTTTGAAGAACTGGTCACCATTGACCTCAATTGTATTCGATTTGGTTGCAACGCTGTTAACCCCTGAACCCAATGTGGACTCAAACACTTCAGCCCCCCTCCATCTGCATAGTCATGAGTAGATAGTGAGTGAATTTTCATTTTTGGGTGAACTATCCCTTTAAGGACAATAATGACTGTCACTCATGTCAACAAAGGAATAGTTTTACATGTTTGAATCTTTATAAAGAGGAAAACTGACTGATCGTCGCAGCAAGAGGAATGCTGACCTGTGGATCCGTTAAAAAGACAAAGGTCATTGAAAAGAGAGTTTATCTCCAACTTGCAGTGAGGAAACTTTTAAAATATGCAGAATTCTAAACAGTGTTTGGTGGATTTGTTACAGCAGCAGCTACTCTGGTTCATGAAGCCGGAGATCATGTGTAATATCCAGCATTTGGTTGTGAATGGGTTACACAGTCAAAGACTCTGGTCAAGCGATTGATTGGCTTTGTTTATTCTCTACGTGAAAACCCATTTCATCGTTCGGACACAGAATCAAACAGAGTTATTCAACACGTGTGGCTGCAGAGGGCGCTGTTGTTCGGTAAAAGAATCATAGTGTTGCTTTAATTTTCTTAAATTTCTCACCGTGGGGAAAAGAAACCGTCACAACTCTATATCACACTTCAAGGAGGTTTTTTTAGACTTGCAGAGATAAAAGGAGAAGTCATTTGAGAAGCTTATGAAAGGCCATTCAGCATCAGAGAGCTGGAGCTGAGGAGAGAAGCTGGCAGCAAAAAGGAGAAAAGCAGATGTGCTGAAAACCCCCCAGAGAGGAGATGAAAGACAGATAATGACGAAGTAAAACCAAAGAGAGAATAACTAACAGGATCTCACCTTGAGGTCTTTGACAGACGAAGCCATACCCAGTCTCACTGCACTTCTCATCATACCACTTTCCCGTCAGGTGGAAGTTGTGGTTGTTGGACAGAACGATGCACAACGGCTCTTTGGCGAATCCACTGAGCCAGTCACTTTCCTGGGAGTGAACATGCAACAGATAAATACACAGATGCACACAGAGCCATTTCATGAACACATGCTGTCTCAGCTCACTGATGTGACACGTAAGGATCTGTTTGGTGTTTGCACAGGTTGTTAAAACCCAGGTCTTAGAGGACTTGGATCTCACGGTCTACTGGTTGAATGATCTGTTTTTGTCCCAGTCGCAGTGACAAAGCTGTAGCTCTGATTCCCAGTCCTGACTCCCACTGTTATATAAAAATGTCGTCTCCCTATTGACCCCTGGTGGCTGGCTGCAGTATAGGTCAGAAAATGTTATTTTTTCAATAGAGTTGGATTTTAATTATTTACTTTATACTACAAAAAAAGGGAAACATCACAATTCGCTTGAAACTCATCGTCCATCTTTATATACAGTCTATGCTTTGACTAGCTGCTCAAAGGTCCACAGTGGCTAAGGATCATATCCAATGTGGTATTAAAAACCACCCATCATTCCAAAATGACGAAATAAACATGATTTCTTAAAAACAAAATTGACACGGATAGATCTACTCACATCGCCACAAATACACATAATAATAACACACAAGAAATAAGTAGATATCCAACAGTCAGGTCAGTTCACAGGAGCTTACTGTGAGGAAGCTTTTTGGTTCAACTGGAGACCAGTTGGTGAAGCTGACTGATTTCCCATTGGTCCACCTCATGATGTCTCCATCACCGAGACCAATCCACACGCCTACAGAGCTGCCCTGCATCAGCATGGTGATGTAGGCTGGGGAAATGTTGGTGGAAAGGAAAATGACAATTTTACATGAATTTTACAATAAGTTTTGATATTAAACAATATGATCTGGTTTTTATGATGTTTGAATCTCATCAGGTGGGTGAACTTTTAACTACCTTGTTCAATCTCGTTTTCTATAGCGACCAGCGAGCCTTGGAAAGACGAGCAGATGGACTGGGCATCCTTCCAACTCTTTCCGTCCTTTGGATTGTCAGGCAGGTGAAGTAAGAGACACTGTCAACACACACACACACAAACACACACACACAAACACACGAACATGAATATAAAATTATTCATTTAATAATTATTTACCTCTCACTGCCAGAACTCGTCTAATAGGTGCCTCCTGTGGTTATAGGTCAATAAGTTGACATTCACTTCTTTACTGTGCTCATAAAGGCGGTTGATAACAGTATGCTTTAACACCAGTGTTTATGGCCTGGGGCTTTTAGGCATCGACCTTGAACCACAGCCAGGAAACTTTGTTTTATGTTGTTCTCATCTCTGTCACTTCCCTCTCTTTCCTGTCAGCGCTCTAATAAAGACATTAAAAAAAGGACATCCATCCATATTTCAAGGCTTTAAATTTAGTTTATTATGCAGAACAATGATAGTTCTGCTAAAGACCAAATCTATTTGAAGGCAGTGGCTCTAATCTGGGGCAGCAGAGTAATACATGAATGAAGATCCATATAACTATTAAGTTACTTCAATGTTTTGAATTAATTTTCCACCTGATGATTTGTCTTATTGGAAAATGTGTTTATAAACTTTTTATAAATATATTGTAGGTTGATGTAAATGGAGGCTAAGAATATATCTAATATGCCAAATGAATTTGATTTAAAATGTTTAATTGGGTCACATTATATTACACTCATCTTGGTGTTTTTGGCGAAATTCCTATCAACAAATATTGTAATTAAATGCTAAAATGTACATTAATGAACACTTTAGTCAGCATATATTTACAAGAAAATTGCACATTTAGATCTAAAGCTCGATGATTTAAGAGAAGATCAGATGGTTTTAGTCTTAACTAAAGTTGACTCAGCTTGAACATCATCAGTTCGGGGTTTATCACTAAGAACATTGTATGTAAATATAAACATTCTGCTTCAGTCCCAGAGGCAGCTGTGACTATTTTAGACCTGATCAGTGGGGAGAACGCAGTAAAATGAGACACTATTCTCAGTAATCATTCAAAAACAATAACACTTTGGATTTCTTAGCATTATATGAACTTGAAAAAAATGGTTTATCAAACAATATAATGTAGTTTTGAGGTGATATAAAGACATTTGTGTTTATTAATGTACTTAAATTTGCCAGCTAATAAATAGTTTATGTCACAAGAAGTGTCTTTTGCTATCTTGTAATTCAAAGACAATGATCCCACACCTGCGACCTGCACCCATTGAACGGTACTAGCTGTTATCCATGCCACAATGCATATTGTACTTTATCGACTACTTGAGTCTTAATGGGAACATCATTTAGAAAATGAACATCATGCTGTATTGGAGAAGATTTGAAACTAGAGAGTGAAACCATGAACTCCCCTGGAAAATGCTAATGACGTTATAAATCAAGTGAGAAGGGTTAAGGTCATTTTCTCATAGACATTAACTGCACTCATTTTCTCAAAACAGTGGAGTCGCCCTCAGCTGGTCATTTGAGAGAATACAGGTTTCAGGAACTTCGGCTTCACTTTAGGTGTAATTTCTCAGACAGATACCCCCAACAACCTGAGGCACTGTGTTTGTGTTTGTGTGTGTCGTTGTGTACATGAGCATGTGTGTGTCTGAACCTTGTGTCCGAAGTACAACCATTTCTCCGGACATCCTCCGATGTAGTGCGGCTCCCTGGGCGTTTCCAACACAGACGCAGTCTTTCTCTTGCACACATAGCCGTGGACATCGCTGCATTTATTCGTTGACCACTTTCCTGCAACACGCCACAAAAACCTCACCTTATTCTAGCATGTTCAAGTACACAGTGCATGTATCAGTGTGTTATTCTGCATGTGCAGGTCTTTACCTGTTGAAGAGGACATGGTGAAACACAATCCTTTTCTCCTCTGGCCAGCGACCTCTTGAGCCCAGTTCTGAAAGTCTACTTCTGTCTTGTCGGTCCACCTGCAAACAAATGTATAGATTCTCTGTTGGCGTCCATGCGGATGTTCTGATCTTCATGAAACTGATCAAGAAATTTGTTTCTTTTATCGCCCAATATTGTAGCAACAGACATCTGCTTGCGACTGAAAACGTTATGTTTAATGTGATCATATGAGCACGCACAGGAAAAGTGGTATTGACTGAATTTATAATAAATGGGAAGAACAAAAATGATGGCAACAGATATACAAACATATATATATTCCGAAGCTTTTCATTTTCTCTTACATCTGTCAAGGAGGTCTTCGCCCCTATCAGTTTGTATGCAGGCTTGCATGTTTATTTTGGCATGTGGATTTCCACAGAACTAAGTGGAAGCATGTTGTACAGGTCAGGAAAGAATTAATCAAAATTTTGAGACGCATCTAGATCAGTTGGTGGATAAAACAATGTGAGGGTGTTATTATTACATTTTCATTTCTCTTTTCGAACAGCTCCTAAATGTACTCACATGACGTCCTCTCTTGGCTGCCCAACGGACAGGCCGATCCACCACTCAGTCGGGCCAAGGGAGAGCTGAATGAAAGAGAGAGAGAGAGGGGTTGGAAAAAAAACTTTACTTTAACCCTACTCCTTTGAAATCCTCTCCTCACTGAGCTGGATGTTTTTTTCAGAGCCCCTCTGACATGAGCGGCCATTCAGGCGCTCTCCTTGGCAAGTGCTTCACTGTCTTTCATCGCCTCGTTTTGTTCCCTTTATCCCTCACAAGCCCCGACACCACAAGAGATTTCTTTAGTCGGGTCCAGAAGGCTTCGGCCAAACAATCGGCTCTTTTCTTGCTCCCTGTGTGCAAAGGCGCTCGAGCACGAACGTGTCAACATATGAGGAGCGTTTCAGCTTTTCAGTGTGTGTCTGTAAACACTTGAGGTTGTATGAGGGATGAGTGTTCACACTTGTTCGAGCACGTGTACATTTCTTTGGCTGTGCACTTAGAGCTAATACTTTGCTTTAACACGAGCAAAGACAGACTTTCTAAATACATGTTTTTACTTTGTTAATAAGTTCAATTGTCCTGTCAATTGAAGTAGTTCTTGATATGAAAACAATATTCTTAAATAGTCTGCTTTAGAAATTAAACGTTACGAAAAACATTTTAAAACTACTGACATCCTGTTTTAATCATATTTTACAGTAGAAATGTACATGTTATCATTTTAGACACACTTGTACTGTACAACAGATAAGTTATATGTCTATTCGTATAGTTTGTGCATTAGTCATAATTTTTTTACTATTGAAATTCTCTTATCCCCAGATTCTCATTTGTAAATCACTTAACTTGGCCAAAAAGGTGCTTTAAACAGCATATATAGCAAGACTGAATATAAAATAATAGAATAGTGACAATACTGAATTTCTGGGTATCTGTGTACATTATATAAGTGGCAGCTGTAACACACCCGCCGCAGGCGTTCCTTTACGAAGTGCTGCTCCTCCCTGGAGTGAATGGACAGAAGGTAGGATCCCATCATCTGGCAGGCCAGAGACACAGCGTCCCAGTCAAACGGCTGCTTCGCCAGCAGGTACTCTGCTCCACGGTAAAACACCCAGGGCTCGCTCTCTGCGGCAGAGCACGGACGACAGTCTTAAAACAGGACCCTTTTTTAATTAATAAGATAATACAGTGGCTCTGATGAATTGAAGTTCTGTTAGGACTTGTGCTGTTTCCCCAAAACTCCCAAAAAGGTAGAGATGGGGGTTGAAATAAAGATATGTATAATATTGAGCTCATACTAACACGATTAAAAGTGTATAAAACATCAACATTTTCAGTTTCAGCTCCTGGAGGCTTCACGTTGTAGATTTTTAGAAACCAAGGTCATATCTTTCCTAGTTGCTTTATTTCATAAACACTTTATCAGAGTGCAAAGTTTGTGTGTGTCAAAAGCCAAAGAATTTAAGTCTTATACTCACCCTCAGTGTACCAGTAGGGTTTTTTCAGTTTTTCACCTGCGAAATAGATCAGAGTTTAGTAGAATCCTATGAGAGGAGTCTGGTGTTGATCGTTGTTACCCAGTGTGGAGTGTAGTGAGGGTGAGGGTGTTCACCTCTGGGCACCTTGCAGACCCACTCATGTCTGGTGTCACAGGGCTGTGGCGTCAGAACGTCGGTCAGGTCACTGTACACGGCACAGTCCCTCCTGTCGTCCTCCTCGTTCTTATCCTCTATGAAGGACGTCACCACCTGCACAAGACAAAAAACTGGAATGGATGAATCTGAACTTAAATGAGGGTAAATGAGACACCTTAGTGGACTTGGCGGTGGGCTTACAAGGGAGCCGTCGGACCACTCCCAGGCTCCGGGATATTCAGGGTCTCTCTTGTTTAATCCCACCCAGAACCAGCGACCCTGCGTTCTGGAAAGAGAGGAGCAGAAGAAAAATCACACTGAAACAGTTATTAAAATACTTCACCAGGCCACTTTATAGAGTTATGAAATCAGAATGAAATCAAAACAAAGCAAGGACAATAGTAGAAATGCTAGCTGGGTGAAAATTTGCCTTTACTGTCCTGTGATGGGAACAAGGTCCCAGCAGAGATTCCTGAGATATATAATCAGATATATCAAATGGATTTGTTCAATCTAATCATCTCACAGTCTATACAAAATATAGTTTGACACTATTTCTCACTTGATTCTGTCCTCGCTGCCTTATGTGCATTAACTGAAAAAAACTGTCTCAACTGATGCATTCATCAGCTTATGTAACATTCCTGCATGCACGAGGCCCAGAGGGCTGTACCAACCCTTTAAACATGGTACTGAGCAGCTGCTTAACAAACACCTGCTCCTCATGGTGGTAGAAGCTTGCGAGCTGAGCCCCGAGGGCCTGGCAGAAGAAGTCTGCTTCCACCCACGAGCGTTTCATCAGGACCTTCTCGGTGTGGAACACCTAGAGGAGCAAACGCACACTGTCAGCACAGAGCCACAGGATCAGTGGACAACAAACTGAACAGAAATGGATCGTATTTCCAGAGAAGACGATCCCAAAGATGATTTCTGTCAATTTAGGTAGCGCTTATCACACTGATATTTGTTCAAGTCTTCATTTATCCAGTAAGTTTTGCTTGTAATTTGTTAATTGATGGTATAAAACAGAAAGAAACATCATGAATGAAAGCTGAGACTGACTCGAGATCAGAGGAGTGTGTGCAGAGATGGGATCATGATACCAGGGCTCCACAACTCAATCACTACTGTGCAGAATCTGGCTCCAAATTACATTATTGACGTTTAAGTTGTGGTTATTTTATCTTCCTTTCTGGATAGTGGGAGGAAGTGGAGACACGTCATCCATCTTTATATTCACTCTGTGGTTTAATCTAATTAACTTCCCTCACACAGGGATGTAACAAGGTGATGAAGCTGAGAGGATGAATCTGAATCGTGACTCAGGACAGAGAGGAGCGAGGAACAGAGAGCAAAGATGATCCAACCTTAAAGCAGTCGAGGAGCCCAGACTGTGATTCCCAGCCTGCAGGACAAGGGGCGTGAGCGTCGATGTGGTGCTCCGGCAGCTGGAGATCGTGGTAACTGCTCACACTCTGCTTGCACACCGACAAGGCTCTGAAGGACCTGCAGTCTTTCACCTCCCAGTGACCCAGAGCGGGTCCACCTGACATCGCAACACAGCCGCCGCTACTGGCTGAGCACAGGGACAAGGACAGCAGGAGCGTAAACACACAGAGTTGTGATTTGCAAATTATGTTTTCATTCAAACACATGCTACCTGGCTGATGTTTGTTCCAGTTTGTGAAGCTGAGGGGAAGAGACGAACTGTTGTGAAGAAGCCAGCTGTACTCTCCTGTCTCCCTGTGATCCATGAGGCCGATCCAGTAATACAAGCTGCTGTTGGTTCCTCTCTCACTCAGCAAACTGTTGACAAACGCCTGCTCGAACCTGCCGACGTGACGAAGAGGAGACAGTGACTCTTTGTTGCCACAAACGGAATTTATTGTCAAGAACACGTCATCCTAATGAATCCTTTACACAATAAATCACCTGTTTTCCACAGTAAGAAGAGGAGCCTTGCAGTAATACCCCATCTGTGCATCTTCACAGCTCTGCTCGTGGCTCGTCACCGTGTAGCAGGAGTGACCATGTCGCTTCCAGCCCTGCAGAAATAAAAACAACACATTAATGGAAGAACTTCATATAAGTAGTATTTATGAAGCTGCTGCAGTCTTGTTCTATAATGTACAAGTCGGTCTGATTTTACAGGTCTAGTCTGAATTAATCAATGAGCTGCAGATCTAAAAATGAAGGAAGATTTTACTCGTTTACTCCTTTACATACCACACAGGGAAAAACTTGTGTCGAGCCAAACCTCCACTGACTTCTCTCAATCTTACCATCACCTGTCATAGGTTATAACAACATAAATGTTTTCTTCTAACACCATAAATAAACTACATAAACATAACATATCATAGTTCACTAGTCAAACTAGTAAGTGCTGTGGCTCTTACAGCATTAACCAGTCTGCTGAGATTTGAGATTTTAAATCAGCTTTCGCTTCTGCTTCAATAGTTAGGGTAGGAGCCAAAATATTTTCTTAGTTAATTTTGCCCTGATGATGGCGCTATAAGAGAAGGTACTACAATGAATCCCCTCAGGACTGTCTGTTAAAGCAGGTCTCACAGCAACAACAGTTGAAGTCACAGGATCACCAGTCGTCAGAAATCAAACTTCTCGTCTTCATTAATGTATTTAACGATCTATCCAATCACAGATGAGATATCTGTCTGGAGCAAAGTGACAGAGCGTGACGTCCACAGAGCCACACCGCTCAAAATAAATATTCACTTTGTAGTTTAAGAACCTTTAAATGTTTTTTCTTTTGGGATCAGTTCCAAAACTCAACAATAATGTTGAATCTACAATAGAAAAATTGTCAAATCTACCAAGTTCTCTGTGTGAGATGGTGTGGTCGCCCATCTACCCCCCCCCCCCCGTCCTATCCATACTCGGGCTCCAGAGGCCAACACTAACATTTACATACAGTTACAATTCAAGTCTTTCTTTAAAGCTGGAGTGTGAAATCCTTTATATCCGGCTGACAGACATTTTAACAACAAGGGAACCACTTCACATCGTTCACTTGCACTGAGCCATCACACAACACAGACACTATCGAGATCAAAGTATTAATACAGCTTTGTTTGCTTAAAAATCGCACGGGGATCGACAGCCACTGCTCGAGCATGTCCACTCATATCGTGCCTTCAGGGCCATATTTTTGACTCATGTTCCAGAGAAGTAGCCAGATGACTCAGGAGTCTGATATTTTCTTGTAAACAGAGTCAAGGAGCAACATGAATGCCAGACAATACGTCAGCAGTCCAGTGAATCAGCTTATTGTGCTTTTGAAGGGTTGGGGGGGGGTGGGGGGGGGGGGGCAACGTGCTCAGTGGTCGAGCTGCAGCAGGCTTGTGGCTCCTCCTGGTGCACGTCCTGCTCTGTATGGAGCTATTGTAATGCAGCTCAGCACGTCATCCGTGTGGTCCAGTGGACACAGAATTAAAATGTCAACAAATCGGATTTCCTTGCAAATCATTTGGTTCTGTGAGAAGCTAGGAGGAAGCTTTCACCGTGCGAGAGCAAAACTTTTAACATCTGCCGTTTTCATGCATGTGCAGCGACATGTTTGTTTGTTTGTCTGAGACTTGGTTGAAGGATGTGATATCGGTTGGGAAGAACCCGTTAATAATAGATTTTGGTGCAGCTCCCGATCACGGGGCAGATGCAGGATAATTTTGTATCTTTCTTTAACATTGTGAGGGCATTTTATTTTTACGTTTTCATTGATTTCTCAGAGAATAATTCATGGTGTCAATTTTTCTTTTTCTGAAGTTTTCTTGATGAATCCAGATTGTTAAAGGGACTGATATTTATGGGTTTTATGCAGTTTGGTGCAGATCTAAATAAAAATGCTGTTCTTTTGAAAGTAAATGTGGTTTCATGCTGGGCCTTGACATGCATCTTGTGCTTGTAGATGTTACCTTAAAGTCTTATCAGATGACACTTAAGACAATCAAATTTAGTTTCCTATTCTTGCTCAAAGGCACTTCAGCCTGTAGATCTAAAAAAAATGTGGATGTGCATTCTTGCGCCTACCTCAGGACAATCCTCGTCCCAGGATCCCGAGGGATGACCTGGGTTCTGGCTCCGCCTTCTGCACACAGCCGGCAGTCGCTCGTCACATGACGCTAAGAGCCAGGTGCCTTTCTGTGAAAGGAGATCAACCGACAAACGATTACAAACACTGAAAAAGGATCAAAGCTGTTATAATCTGATGATTAATCTACTGCTTAAAAGGAACAGAATGATTATTGGATATCATATCATTCCGTTAAAGTTATTTGATGGTTCCAGCTTCTCAAATTAGACACATGATGCTTTGCTTTATCTTGAATTATGGAACATTTAACGTCTTGAGGGGGGTCGAGTTTGCATGTTCTCACTGTGTACAGTCCAGAGACATTGGGGTCAGGTTAACTGGAGACTATCCTTGACTACGTGAATGTGAACATGATTGTTTGTCTCTGTATGTCGGCCCTGAGGCATCCTGAAGGTTTCCCACCTTCCTGTCTGCTTTGGCACAGAACGTTGCATCCGTCAGGTTGCGAGGAGGATGATACTGATGCCAGAGAGTGAGAGTCACCGGTGAGCCATCCGACCACTCTACCGTCGGCAATGTCGCCGGCTTCCGAAGACCGATCCACACCTCCAGACCGTCCCCTGAAACTGAGAAACATGGAAATACACACAAAAGGGAATTTACACCAGACATATCCCAAAAGTATCCAACAGAAAACCATGTCATCTGTATTTGCACGACGCTCCTTACAGTTAGCCAGCAGCTTCAGCAGCACCTCCACCTCAGACAGTGAGTTGAGGCTGGTGAGGTTAGCGCCCTGGGAGCTACAGGCCCCGGTAGATTCCTCCCAGCTTCCTCCCTCGGATTCTGACAGGACTCGGTAGCAGAAGCCGTTATGAGGCCACCAGCCATTCGCACACTCCGTATGGATATACTGCCAATTCTCTGTGAGAGGAAGAAGAATCAGGAGAGGAGGAGAAATCAGAAGAGCACAGACAAAAATAACAACACACATTCACAGCAGACATTGTTTTGGTCACGCCGCCGACGGCGCTGCAGAGAGACGGGTCAGAAGTTCACTCCCCAGGTGCAGTGCAGCTGTTCCGCCCACGAGCTAAAAACAAAGTGTCCAGCACAATGTGTACTCTGACGGATAATTTACCTCTGACACAGTCAAGACACCTGTGAGGATGAAGGGGAGTTTGTCAGGTGTAAATGTGTGTGAGAGTGTGTGTGAGTGTGTGTATGTGTGTGTGTGTGTGTGTGTGTGTGTGTGTGTGTGTTTGTGCGTTTCTCACCCAGTGGCTCTGCTCTCCTGGTGTTGTTGGGGGTTTTCTTACAAATGTAAGGCAGCGCAGACTCACAGGAAAGGCTCTGCCAGTGACCCTCATAGGCCGAGTTGTACACTCCACACTGTCTGTTGTCCTTCAGCGGGCTGGCAGGCAGAGCTGATGGGAACGCAGTGAAGGGAGGATCAAGAGTTATTATTAATAACTGTAATAATTAAGGATTTCCTTGGCCAGAGAGAATAACCATCATAACCACTGCATTGTGTGGGAAATCATTGTGGTACTAGTATAAAGCTGTTGCCAAGGACACTCAGAACTATTGGCTCTTGGATCAAACAAATAGTCAGTACCTGTGGTAAAATTGACCAATGACAGAGGGGCACCATCAGACCACTGCCAGCCACGGCCGTTCTTCAGATGGTTAAGACCAATCCACACCATCACTCCCACACTTGCCAGTCGATCTAAGGCAAGAAACCAAAACATGCATTTTGTGAACGAGGTCAAATCACCACATTCTACAACTGTGCATCAGCTGAAAAAAGATAACCCCCCTATGAATCCACAGTTAAATGAACCACATTTAAATCCAGATTTTTAAATCAAATTGCACCAATTTATAGGAATCATCCCCTTAAATATGCCTTTTCCATGAAGAGCCACGAATTATTCAAATCAGTGTTTGGGGATCCATGAAAATCTGCTCAGTAGTTTTTGTATAATCTTTAAACCAATCAGGTACCTACCTCTGATGTACCTGTGCTCTGCCAAGCTGGTGATGCTGAGCAGGTTTCCCCCTTGGGCCTGGCAGGTTGACTGTGCCTGACTCCAGGTCAGGATGGTGTACAGGTTGAACTGGTAACATGCGTGCAGCTCCTGGTTTGACTCCCAGAAATGCTCACAACTGGAATCTATGAATAAAGACATGATTTAAGAAAAAAAAGCAAAAGGAAACTGATATGTGACGAGATGGCATGATATTATTTTGTATACATGGAGGGAGTGAAGGGAGACAATAAAAGGACATTGTGATCACAGCAGTTTTAAAGGTATAAGATACATTTATTAATCCCACACACATGCACAGACACACTCATGCAAATGGGGGGAAATGTGTCCTCTGCTTTTGACCCATCTGGTGAACAGCCATGCACAGCGCCCGGGGAGCAGGTGTTGGGGGAGTAAGGTGCCTTGCTCAGGAGTACTTAGACATGGTTGGCATTTGGAAATTTACCGAAACAAATCTCACTGGGAAAAAAACTATTTTTATATGGTAAGAAGTATGTTGTGATCTATGACCCTGGTTCTAGGGCATTCATGTGTTCCAAACTCCTGGAAACATGTAGCAGGGATACGGAGTTGATGATTGATGTTGGGAGAAAGAGAATGTGGTGGAAACTTCAGCAGGTCAGGGAACGCCAGCTGAGAAGGCAGCCTTTCCTATGTGGCCCCGGATGAATTTGTGTTCACACAGCGAACAGAATGTGGCCACATGCTTCCCAGACCACATCCGGATGTGGTGCTGGGAACATGACTGACCACTGGTGATCGGATCACTTGGGACACATGTTAACACCAGGTCCGATCAGGGTCCTAAAGGTTACAGGTTTAGGTTCAGGGCTGTGTTTAGGTCAGTTCTTCATTGTGGGCCTTGGACTTGTGCATGGGAGGCAAACAATGTTGGGAGGTGTCCACATACTTGTCAATTTTCTTCCTGCCTCTGTAGTGTCTGTGTTTTACCTTGGACCGGACAGAAGCCCCATCTTTCAGCTCCGTCATAGCGAGTGGTGGTAGAACACCACTGCAGATGGTCCTCACGCCCCTCACTCGTGCACTCGTGGAACCATTTGTTGTTGTATTTAAAGGGCAAAGCGCAGGGCATGCCATGTGCGTTCCCCAACAAAGTGTGGATATCTGCAAGTAAAACACCCGGCGTTCATTTTGAAAACTTGTTTAATATGACCGATGAGCTGTTGTATTAAAATGCAGGATATTTCAGGTGTTTACCTTCATATGGATACGAACAGGGCCCTTCTCTCGCTGTGTTGTACCTTTTCCACACATGATGAGAGTTTTTCTTTACTACCAACAAACGTCCGGCCACGGCAACCTTCCACTGGGACGCCCCGTGCAGCATCTTTCCACTGCAACGCCACCACAACACGGGCTGAGCCATGTCGCACTCGAACGTGCCCAGAGGCTGCGTGGGGTCCGACATGTTGAGGCCTAGGCACGTGCTGGTGCCCACGTTGAAGAGGCGGTGCTGGGAGACCCACTTCCACAGCATGCGGCGCGTCGGCCGCTCGCAGTCCTCCAGCACCAGGTTGGTGCGGTCCACGGTGACGCAGCGTTTCAGCGGCTCACTCTCCAGGATGAAGATGCCCTTTTCTGGAGAGAGATTGGTGAGGGGCAGGGAGAAGAGGGTGAGTCGAGCAGAGGAGAGGGAGGCATGAAGAGGGGTGAGAGATTCAGAGGAACAAGTGAAGACGTGATTGTGAGTGTGAGAGAGGAAGATGGATGGACATGTGTAAACAAGAGGGTAAAGCCTGATAAACTCTATGTGTCTTTTTAAGATATTATGCATTTTTATAGTTGCCCCTATTTAATGTTTCTCCATCATAACAAAGCCATATTTTCCACAGATCTGTATTTCAACAGAATTAGTAAGTTGTTATTTTTTCCCCATTAAGATCGCCACCAAAACAATGTTATATTGAAGCTAGACTAAGATCTAGAGCAACTTTTTATCTTCTAAAACAATGTTTTCTCTTTGTGTCAGTGGATATTCTGACAAAACATAGAATGCATGCTCATTGTATACAAATGTCAAGGAGATAAACAGAAAAGTGTTCTCTTCCTCCAGGTCACTGTAGCACACTGAAAGATTGGATTATTAATTAGATCAAAGGCATTAATCAGGTATTTTGTCCATAACATATAAACTTAATATAATACTTTTTTTTAAACAAAATAGGGATTACTGGAAATAATGTATTAAGGAAAATGTGGTTTTCTGTAAATAATTTATTTAGACAAAATGTTTTCGAGAAATAATCTATAAAAAAAAATCTTGTTTTCTTGAAAAAAATGTTTTTGAAAAAATATAGTTTTCCTAAAATAGACTAATAAAGAAATTATGATTTTCTTGAAATACTCTAGGAAAATATTGTTTTCTTGATGCAATGTAATCAAAAATACATATTTCTTGCATATATCTATTCAAAACAATATGGTTTTCTTGAGATAATTAATTCCAGAAGAAAATCTGGTTTTGTTGAATGAAAGTAAAAGTGAATGAAAGTAAATAAAAGTCGTTGTGTGTCTTAATGATTGTAGTATGCTCATGTATTATTATTATGACTGTTCACAGATAATAAAAGTTTATGACTGGTCTCAGACAATAAAACTCAAACTGTCCACAGGCAACCAGGCGTCTGGTGAGAGGTTCACTGACCCTCCAGGAAACTGGGTCATTTCAGAACCACCTCTGAGCCCAGCTCGACGAGGAACACGTTGAAACGATTAATCGAGTTTTTCTTTACGCAAATTCACTTTCCAGTTTACCGCTGCACGTTAGAAAAACACGAGGGAAAACTCCACAACGAGAAGATGTGGGGTCGCTTAGCAGGAGGCCATTCGGAGGAGAAGCAGCTGCAGCAGATGCAGAACTTACTGTAAAACTCTGAGAGCTGGTTCCTCTCCAGCACCTCATCGTCCTCCGCGCACCCGCAGCTCCTCCACAGTAACACCGCCACACAAAGAGTCGCCACGACGGAGAACGAGTCGCTGCAGCGGGACCACCGCGTCGACATGTCGGCGGAGAGAAGCGGCGTCGAAGCGCGAGCGACGGCACATTCCGAGACTCCCGCCCGGACACTGAGGCTCCTGCTGCTCGGTGTTTTCTTCCAGAGTCGAGAGGGAAGTTTGGCCAAGTTCAGACGAGCGGCGACGTCACGTCTGACGGAAGAGCTGCCGCTGCTGCTGCCCGGTCTGAGCCGAACCGAGTCAAAACTGAACCGAGCCGAGCCGAACCGAACCGAGTCAAAACTGAATCGAGCCGAGCTGAGCCGGGGGAAATTTAACCAAGCTGAGCTAAACTGAGCAGAGCCACAGGCTGCATACCAGACGGAGACTGAGGGACCTCTGTAAACAAACAAGTAGTTAAAGATAGACAGACTGACAGACAGACAGATTTATATAAATATAGACAGATAGAGAGACAGACAGACAGACAGAAAAATAGGTAGACAGACAGACAGACAGACAGACAGACAGACAGACAGACAGACAGATAGATAGATAAATAGATAGATAGATAGATAGATCAACAGACAGACAGACACAGTCTACAATAAATGACAAGCAAATTACAAAAATAGAAATTAAATCTGTGAGTAAAGTAGATAAAAAGCAGGAGGGAGAGTTGTTTATGCTCTAATCTGTTATTTATGATTAGAGTACATATACGTTCGTCTGCATTTGGCGGAAAGTTGCAAATTTAAATGTTGGACCAAAAGTACAAATGTGTGGGATCACTTTTTTTCGAGTCAACCCTTTTTTTTTTGCCCAAGCCTCAGTTCCCACTGAGCTCCTCTTAAAACCACTTTAAATTGTGTTCCTCTGAAACCTGATCTTATCAGTGTCATCAATATCTGTCTGGGTTTGACAAACACATAATGAAAAAGTCCAGTGTTTCCCCCAGTAAATCTGTCAGTCAAGGTGGTAAGCAGGTGGCGGTGCTGTTGGCGCGGCGCGTAGCGGTGCGGCGAAAATTTTTGGGGGTATTTTGCTCAAAGATGCCAGTACGCATGAATGAAATAAACAACTGTTTATTTCAATATAAATAAACAACAGTAGGTACAAATGTTGTGGAAAACATGCAGACACTACAAAATAGGGTTTAAGCCGGTTTTTAAGAAAAATCAAGCTGCCTCGGAAGATGACAGTTTGTGATGTCGGATTCCGTTCAAATTAACCGCCTATTCATTGTGGACGGCAAGAAAAAAAAAGTTTTCGCGCATGCGCACCTGATTCTGTATGATTTAACATGTACGCAAATAAGCATCATTCTTTGTGCCTTTTTTACGTAAATGGTATGCCACATAAGCCTTTACGTTACATATCATTCATGGACCAATTAAAATCGAGATATTACTAGACATTTACGCAGCTTAAGGCCAATGTATGCTACTCCGAGTCCGTTGCGGACTGATGGACGGACGGAGCGGACGGACCCTTTTTGATTTATAGTTCTACGAGCCTTTTTGTTGTGAAAACAATTCACCGCCAGAACAGTAGATGGCGCAACTGAAGTCGAGCTTAGAGAAGCCTACCTCATGAGGTATAAAGAAGAAGTCCACGCTGGTTTATTTACGTCCTCCCGGCTCCTCCCACACAGTGAACGATGGCAGCTAACAGAAAAAGGATGTTGATGACGCGACAGTTTTTGCTGAATAAAGTGACACCCAGCGGGTCATAATGCTTATGTTATCGTGTCTTAACGCAGCGGTTCCCCGGTCTTGTTTCCAAACTGCGTTGCTAATTCAACAGCTGCAACAGCTTGAAGCTACACGGAGGCAGCTAGCTTCCCCCCAGCTTCCACACACAGTCAGCAGGGACACCCGATACTAACTACTACCGTTAGTTAGTATCGATCTAAAGTGTTTGCTTCTAACCTGACGGTGTTTGAGAAAGAGTGTCATGAGCCGTGGGATTAAAGTCAGCGGGTTTTTGCGCTGTTCCCACCGCAGTTAGCATGGTGGTTAGCCCGCTAGCCACGTTATGAAAGTTCGTTATAACAGTATGTGACCGTACACACGTGCCGTAAGTGCTCTAACCAGCCACCGTCAGCCGGACAACGCTGCTGGCTTAACACACTTGTCACACGAATTATAGAGTCGTAGTTGTGATTTTGGTTTATTGTGATGTAGGGAATGGAACAGGAAGTTTCCATTCCGAAATGCTGGCGTTAGCGGACCAATCACCAATATTTTTTTCAGTACATTGGTAGTCAAGGCGGGGCCCTAGTCTTGTTAAGGCGGCCGCCTTAACAAGATAGTGCTGGGGGAAACCCTGAAGTCCTTTCACAATAAGTCAGAACTTTGCTTTATTTATGTGCCATGTCACTAAAAAACATTAAAGGCTCAGCCTTTCTTTCAAATAAAACATCAAGCACAATATATAAAATAAAAAAATCACAATCATCCACCAGTATATTTACAATCATTAAAACTAAGGACATTTTTCAGTAGTAGACCACTCGTAGTGTAGACTCCTCCTTTCAAGCTGCATGTTACAGTGGACAAACATCAGAGTGCGTTTGCAGGATCATGCAACAGGAGGGTTCAGTGTTTAGAACATGGACAGTGCACTTTGACAGCAGCAAGTTCATCACGTAGTGTTCATCCATTCACAGTGTCGTCTACTGTGTTCTGGCATCTCTGAATCAACACAGAGATGGATCCACGCAACAGAGTGTAAATAAAGATGGACGACATGTCTCCACTTCTCTACACTATACAGAAATTAAGCGAAAGTCTGCCATCTTGAGCATTTGCAGCCAGAGGAAGCGGTGTCGAGGTCCTGCCCAGACACATTCTCAACCAATGGTGACTCAGTCTCAGCTGTGAATCGTGACATTAACCCTGTTTTTATAGAATCTAATGACTAATTAAATCCAAACTCAATTCAAGTGAACACTTGAATAAACATCTGTTTGATCAGAACTACCTAAAATGACAGAAACCATCTTTGAGAAAAAACATATTTGATTAATACTGTCACTTTTAGTTCGGCCCATTTACCATCCACTACAATGGATAAGGCAGAGATTATGACCTGTAAAGCAGGCGGCCACCAGGGGGCAATCAAGATGCTTTGGCTTCACTTTTGGGGAGCATTGATGTCGTCCATCTTTATATACAGTCTATTATCCACACACATACAGACACACAGACAGATACACACATACACACACACTTAAGTGCACTCAGAAGTTGGTTTGCATAGTCTCCAGTTTATCATCAGTAGGAATTCATGGTTATAGTCTTTTCTCTCTGCGTGTTCTTGTAAGTTACATTTTTGAAGGTGGACGTCGAGCTTCTAAACAAAGGGTTGGTCCCCTGAGAAGAGCAAAAACAAGAAAAAGCAGAAACACATGAAGATCATTAAAATACTGTCACCAAAATCAACACATTGATATTTATTCTCATTTGTTTGAAAAAATAAGATTCTTAAATTAGCTCATAAATACTCTTATTTTTAGCTTGCGCCTCTGAATCAGCTGGACATTCCAATTAGTTTAGCAAACTTCCAACAGTTTGGAACAAAAATTCAATTTGGAGAAAACTTCCTTTTCTTATCCGTTTAAAAGTGGTTACACCGCCTCTGCCAACCAGTGCAGTTTGAGTCTACATACCTTTTTCCCTCACACTCATAGGAAGTCACCGCGACCTTTGACCTTTATCAACCTTATTCCAATCAGAGCGATTCAGAAGCTTTGGATTCCCCTTTGGCTAGCAGCCATTTTAGTCGATCTTCATATACAGTTTATGGTTTGAACAGTGAGAAAACACTACCAGCTTATAAACAACTTCAGGTTCTTACCGACTGCCATTTCGCTTTTGCCTTCTCCGCCTCAAACTTGGCGACCTCTTTACGGTCGTGCACCGACACCAGCACCTTCCACACAGCCAGCAGGATCAGGCCGATACACACAATGGAAAGGGAGACTCCCAGGATGATCATGGGGATGTTCGGGGGCTCCGGGCACCCTGGGACGGGACAGGTGGGGGGGATGAGACTCGTGCCAGATCTCCCTTTAACTTCAACCTGTTTTCTGTGTTGTTGTTTCATGGCTTACCGTACATCTGGAGGTTGTAGGCAGTGGTACCTGTCTCACTTTCCACCACATCAAAAGAGATCCAGCACTCGTTCTCCGTCATCAGCGAGCATGACAAAGAGGAGGTCTTTTCATAATCTGGGAGGAGATGTGAACATGCATATCCATAAGGATGAGACAAATCCGTTGTGTATCCCCTTCCCTTTCGACATTGTGCCGAGTATGTAAAAGGATACAGTCCCCTCTGTTGTGATTTCCATATCAAAGACGACAATCTGGTGTGTGCATGTGTGCGTGGACCACCCCATTGTACATCACAGCTGAAGCCTGAAAATCCTCTCTGATAATCAGATATACCTCTCAGCTTGCACAAGTATAGTGGGTTTAAAATAATCTCTTCTATAAAAGGAGGACAAGGCTCTTTGGCTATTCACATGCACTACAATAGCTCCGCCTGTACGACAAGGTAAATAATATGTTCCCCATTGTCAAGGGCTGACTGAATGGACATGGATGGTGTTGTGTTAAGAAGAAGGGGATTCGGACTTCAGAGACACACACAAGTCAATGAGGGGGCAGCATTCCTCCAAATCTCTGACCCATGGGGAAACTTAGCACGGCCCTGTGTTGATTCCACTATCGAAAACATGACCACACGGGAGAACGGACTCATTTACAGCGCACATTACAATTATTGATGGTTGATAATGCATGCATATCCATATTCTGATATAAATCTTCGTCTTAGGAAAAGCCAAATGAACGATTTGATGTTTCTAACCCAACCCTGAACTTGACATGAGCATGCGTAAAATAAAAAGCATGAGTGGGCTGATACATACGCTGCCTCCATGCTGTATATACCTCAATCGGGCAATGCAAAACATGTTAATATTGCAATAATCCAATTTAATTTCATGTATACATAAGATTACAAAAGATTGGTTTATCTAAATGAGCTGTAGATCATGTTTCCAAAAGTCAATGCATGCAAGTGGATGCAGAGATTCGTGGATTATTTTTTTTTACCAATCTTGACAATGTTTCACTTCATTGTGACTTCCCTTATCATGAGGTTATGACGCGGAATAATACAAAATATATATTATTATCTCATAAAATCTGTTTTTTGGAGGACATTATCCACGTGGCGTTTGTTTGGATTTTGACCTTCGAGCTCCACCACCATCTGGAGATATACTCCAAAGTAACAATCCCACAAGTTTGGTGAAAATGTATCCATGCAGTGTTAAGTTATGTTGTATAGACACACAGGAATGACAACAACACCCTTCTTTTGGAATTAGGCAGCACACAGAGTAAGAAAAAAAGGACAATCTGTCCTTGTGTAACAAAAATATCTCAACAAAAATGTATCTTTCTTATATAAAGTGACTTTTTACCTTCTGTTGTGTTGATGGACATTTTAGGAACGCTGCACCTTTGATCACAGTGCTCAGCGTCGTCCTTATCTAGGAGGTGACACTCTACACAGCTCCTGGTATTAAAACAATTTGAGAAACAAAACAAAAGCACAGTTTTACCTCAGAGCTTGAGGTTTAATGAACACAGAAGAATCACAGTGTTGGTCACTTATCACCAGTTTTCCCAAGGCTTCATTCAGCCTCTATCACCCGTCTCCTCTACAACAGTGATATCAAATGGCTCTGGGCCTGACAGCTGCTTTGCAAAGGAGAAAGGAAATCTCTTAGTGCTCTGCTGAGGACATTAGTTGTCTTTTGATGTCCCATGGAAGGTGTAGACACATGTGAACAAGGGACGCCAGAATCTGATACCTCTGAACTCCAAAGAACAGACAGATCATGTCGTGCAAGGAGACAACATCTTATATCTTTTCAGGTAAAGAAACAACAATTCAAGAGGGAAAAGCCGACAAAAAAAACTCTTTACACTGAGCCAGTATTCACTTTTCAAAAGCCGGTGGCCTGAATGGGTTCTCACCTTGCAGAGCTACAGGCGTCTCCACATGTCAAGCACTTCTCACACTTGTCCCCAGACGCTCCGGGTACAGCGCAGGCACACTGGCCACACTTGCATTTCCCCCTGCCGCTGCAGACAGTGCCATCCTCCGACATGCACGCTTCAGTGCTGGTGCTGCAGTTGCAGTGCTCCCCCGTCCAACCACTGTGACAGTGACACTCTCCGCAGTCGCACACTCCGTGGCCTGGAATACACACATGAACTCAAATGAAAGGCTCAACACCGGATCATCATCACATTCGTGAGAAGTTGCTCACCTCCACAGAGCTCTCCCCGGAAGCGAACACAGGAGTAGTTGTCACACTCGCAGAAAGGTCCATAGATGCGGCCGAAGCTGGATGCATGACACACACACTGGCCGCAGTAGCACTGCCCTTGACCGCTGCAGACTGCGGACTCGTTGCTGGCAAGGCAGCTGCTCAACAAAATGCTCTCCTCGTTGCACTCGCACTGCGCTCCCAGGAACCCCGGCTGGCACACGCACACGCCACACTGGAACTCCCCCAGGCCCTCGATGCACTGGCTGCTGTTTGCTTCAGGAGGCTGCCGGCAGTCGCACGAGCAAAGAGACTCCAGTTCCACCTCCAGGCTGTCCTGCAGGCCCACGGCTTTGAGGGAGAAGTGCCGGACTCCTGACAGGCATCCCGGGAGCTCCACGGTCACATTGAACACGACCTGAGGAGGAGAGGACGTCAGAGTACCACCATGAAACGAATTTGACAGGTTTTGTCTCTTTCATTAAAGCCTAAATACACACCAGGGCCCCATATGCATCACTAAAAATATATACTCTAGGCACCGTGTCCATATTCAGGTGCTGCATCTCTCCCACTAAGAAGTTTCCTTTAAATGCAACTGACAAATGCATCCTTATGTCACGGATCTACAAAGTTTGTCACTTCCCTTCCTGATCCTCCCTCGTCTCTCGAGCCCACCTGCCCTAGTGTGTCACACCCTTTACCCAATTGTCTCCATGTTTATCATTAAATCTCTGATCTTTAGTTATCACCAGTTCGTCCTGACAACTTTGAGCTCCAGCATTTTATTGGTAGAGTTCCTACATGTATCTATCTGCCTCATGTTTCTTGCATCTAGCCTGAGGGTTTATGATATAATCTAGATGAAACACACTAGTTAAAACATCACAAGTATTAGTTTATATTCAACTTTGGCCAGTAGATCCCTTTCACTTAAATCTTACACACTGAACTTTTAAGACTTTCTTTAAAAAATATACTTTTAGTCTAATGAATTAGATTGTTATTGAACCACATTGCACCAGCTTGCAGGAAATGTGACATTCACAAGCAAAGAATGGGACATTTAGAGTATAAGCGACTGACCGTCTCCCCTGGTTTGACGTTGGAGCAGCGTTTTAGGTCAGGCAGGACAGTACCATTGGGGCAGATGGATGTGAAGGACATCTGCAGCTCCTCTGTGTCTCCGTGGACCTCTAGTTCGATCTCGGAGCGCAGTTCCTGGAAAAGAGTGCATGATAATTGCAGGTCCCTGAATGGAAATGCAAACATCAGCACAGACAAGACCGGAGCAGAAAGGTTCCCTCTACAACACAGCATAAAAAAAAAATCCCAATGATCAAACAGATTCCTGCTTCTGACTTTTGTTAGCGTGGGGTGTGGTTTCCAGGGCTTTAACTGGGATTAAACCTTCACCCTGCGCTGACCTGACATGCCAGGGAACGTCTGAACGCACCTATAACTAACTCTCTCTGAGTGAGTCACTGTGCCAGGTGTGCTGTGCTCCTACGAAAAGAGTGAGAGCTCACCTCAGCTCGAGGATATGCTGTGTTAGACTGACTCATGAACTCTCTGACGGACTGTCTGGGTGCTAGCGGAGGGTTAACTGTGGGTTTCCGGCCGTGCCTGTGATTATACTGTGTCTCCAGCGTTGTTAGGCAGGAGAAAACGGGTGGATGGTCGTGGGTAACACACAGACTGAAGGTGGATTAAGGTAAAACAGATTCAAAAGACTTGGAAGTGTTTTTCGGTAAATACGCTGAAGGGGTAATTGAAGTGGGGCGGCTCAACGATCCATCCACTGACAAACAAACATTTATCCCAAACTGCAGGTAAGTGTAAATACTCATCATCTGCCCTCCATCACTAAATATCTCTTTGTTTTTTATCTACAATCAGTGTGATGACAGGCTCTGCTCTCTTCAGTGCGGTTAACGTGGCAGCGGCCAAAAGTGGCTGTAAGCAAACATGACTGATGAAGTAATTAGAGGAGTAAAGAAGTAAAGCAGTAAACGCCGCCAGGGGGGGGATTTACAAAAAAAAGGACACAGAGTGAAAGAGGTACTGGGAGAGAGAGAGCGAGGGAGCGAGTGGGGGAAGAAAAGAGCAAATGAGAGTCAGAGGGACCAGCAGATCAAACGGCTTGGACAAGAAGAGACTTGCTGCAGCAACACCAACCAGCTTGTTGGAGCAAAGCACCAACAAGCTGGAGCAAAGCACCGGGTTGGTGAAGGGAAAAATGTAATAGGAGAAAGAATGAAAAGAGAAAAGCGAGAGAAAGAGAAGGCAGAGATACGGACATGCCCGCTTTAAATGTACACGTGTGTTTGGATAAAACTTGGCTCAAGCTTAAAATATTAGGTTGGAAATTATGATTGAATTACATTTAACAGTTATTTTCTGCTTTTATTACGGCAGGTGTTATTGGTTTTATCTCACCAGACCAGTGCGCACACACACATACACACACACACATAAACATACACACACACACACACTACCTGCACACCCACATCACCAAGACCCTTTATTTACTTTGTACGCTGTTACAATCAGTTCCAGGATGTTCCTTGAATCACTCGCCACGGCTCCGACTGTGGCGCCAGGTATGAGATCTGCATAGTTCTATGATGGAAAAAAACAAACACAAAACACAAGAGAAACAGCACAAGCAAAGTTACAAATCTGGTCAGACCTGGCTCGTGGTGCAGAACGGATTGTGGAGGATAAGAGGGCCAGTTCTAACAGGTTGAATGAGAATGCAGCTTAATGCATGAATATGTTAACCTCATTTAAAAGCTGTGCTCACACAGAGTTCTCCAGGGGGGATTTATTCTCAAGGAAGGAGTTGTGCACCTTCACAGGACGGAGCTGTTACCTTATAGTTGTGTGTCTGCTCCTTCGTCACAGCAAATATCAGCAGGATGTTGTTCTCCATGACTTTATCAATCAGCTGACCCAGAGTCGGATACTCCTGAAAACCACCAAACATGGTGATATGTAAACAGTGAGGCAGTGGTGATCGTCACAGAGGAGCCTATAATGACTCAGGAAGTAAAGTCACAACTATTTCTGTATGATTTGTCTTTCTGAAATGAAAATGAAACAATAGGGACCATACTGTATATATTGTTGTTTTTTATATTGTTGTTACATTGTTCGATATTGTTGTTTTTAATTTGTTGTTTGTAAAGTGCACCAACCACACCAAGGCAATTTCCTGTATGTGCAAATATACAAAGAATTCTGATTCTGATTCTGAGTCTGATTGTGGGTTCACCTGCACCGTGGACATGGAGTACTCATTGTTGACATCCAGGTGACACTGGCCATCGTTAGGAATCACGATGCCGGCCATCTTACTGTCCATCCCGAAGTGTGAGTCGGCATCACTGACGAACACCAGCAAACGCATGGAGTCATTCCTCCAGCCTATCTTGTCCTATCAGGAGACACATCATCACCGGGGGGGGCACTCACAGCACAGAATCACAAACTAACCAAGGTCTAGGTTCATGCATTTAAAAAACGAATCATTGTCTTACCCCACAAACGGCCACTTGCATGACAGCATCGAAGCCGCACTCTGGCAGGTCGATGTTCGCGGACACTCGCTGCTTCGCAATGATCTCGTTGAACTTGTCGGTTCTGCTCGTCAGAGACAGGACGTGTTTATAGCCGAACGCTGGCAGGCAGGTTGAGCCCACGCCACTGGGACACACCGGGACACAAACATTAGATACAAGTAGAATCTCAGGGGTTGAGGATGTTGGGTTGATGTTTTGTCTTTTACCTGCAGGGGTTGGCCAGCTCCTTCTCTGTGATACTGATGAAAGGCAGCACAGGTTTCTCCACGAAGGAACCGAAGCCCATGCGAAATTTACTGGTGAGGTTGGCCATCTCTTTAGACAGAGAGGAGCCCAAGTCTTTGATCATGTCCAGATCATCGATCATGGACGCTGACAGGTCCATCAGATAGTACACGTCCACGGGATAGTCGTCTGTGTGTTGGATCTTCACCTGGAACGTCACCTGACTGCCTGTGCACAAAAATCACACACCTTCCTTTTTGTCTGAGTACGAGGACCTGGAGTCAGTTCCAAAACACTTTGCGTTGCATACCAGCTCGCAGCTTGAGGGCCATCTTCTGTGGAGAGATCTGGGTGCTGTTAGCGCTGTCGGTCTTCTTCCCGAGCGGGAGATCAAGGAGGATCTGACCTTCGGAGACGGGGAACTCCAGCTGGCTCCTGGCACATCCCTTTTCCACCAAGATATCCAGTGTGTCACATCTTTCGCTGACTGAGAACCAGTCTGTGAAGTTCTGAGAAATTAAGTCACGGGTAGTAGTGGTTTAATTCAATCCTGCTCATAGCATAACAGTATGTAATGATCTGAAGGGGCAAGGTGGTGTCATGCCCGCCCGGCTGCTTACCTCCTGTGTGCACCAGGCACAGTGAGGGCTGAGCTGCAGACATTGGTCACAAGTCCCAGCGCTGCCAGTCGAACATGATCCTGCAGTACACATGAACACAGTCAGGGTCAAGGAGCCACAGGAACCACCTGAGTTCCCCAAGCGTGTGAAGTTTTAGGAAATGATCAAATGTCAAAGGGAAGTTTAAGCTAGAGTTTCAATCATGTATTAATAAGTGACCTATAACTACTTTATAGAATACTACCAAGTGCAGTAAAAACTAATAAAACCCCTGACCGTTGAAATATGTCTTTCACAATATCCTCTCAGGTTAACCAGTCACAAATACCCATACAGGACTTACGTCATATTGTTGAGAAGCCGTGATTCTGTATTGTCTCATTATAAACGTGTTGCCCTAGTTGGTTTGTTTGTCTGTTGTTCTTACCTTCCACGCTGCTGATCCAGAAGCGGAGAATCAGGCTCAGCAGAATAAGCCCCATTAGTCCGTGAGGTTACTGGTTGGACAAGGTAAGAAAAGAATAGTTGTGTCAAGTTGTCTCATATTTAGCGGATTGACACGGACCCGCTGCTCCGAAACCGAGTGCACCGCGGGCTGGGGAGGAGCGCGCTGCCGCCCCGCGATACCTGCTCACTGGGCGAGGAGCTGGGGGGGGGCGCGCTCACCTGCGCTGCCTTTATATGTCCACTTCCGCTCAGGTGAGCGAGCGAGGCGCGCACGAGGAGACTTCAGAGCTCTCTCTGTGTGTGAGAGTGTATGCTGTGTGTGTGTGTGTGTGTGTGTGTGTGTGTGTGTGTGTGTGTGTGTGTGTGTGTGTGTGTGTGTGTGTGTGTGTGTGTGTGTGTGTGTCCGGGGGCTTGGGTTTGTGCTGACTAAGGCAAAAACAAAATATATCAAGAAAAATCTCACCTCAGCCGATGTCGTTAATTACGATTTAAAGAAGTATTGAAATCACAGTATTGTTGCTTTGAAGTTCAAGACTAAGTTCAAGGCTCCTGAGTTAAGGCTGTGTGGATTTAAACTTCTTCTTTCAGCAGAGAGGGACAAAGACCTGATGAATACTTGATTTAGTTTCTGAGAATTTATTTGATGTAGTATTTACTTGACTTGTTATCTCATAATTTGAGTATTAAACTTGAGTTCACAGGCTATATCTCTGTTTTTCCATTTACATTTTTTGAGTCCATCCGTCATCGTTTAATTGATTTAGTTTTTTATTTTGAAATTTAAATTTTTGTTCTTTGGTTTATTTTGAAGAATAAGTTATTGTGTAGTATTTACATTTTTGTCTGTCAGTTATAATCGTGACTAACACTTTCATACTGTTTTGACTTTGTGTGCCTTGTTCTCAAAGCTAAAATGTAAATGTTTGTCAGACCATCTTTAGATCTAGCTACAGTTATGATTTAGCATAATATTATCTCAAAACACGAAACTAGTTTTACTAAGTATTTTTTAGGTCAAGCTCTGGCATTTTTTAATTAACATTCTAATCCTGTGCTCAGGTTATAGCAATGCACCAGTTCAATACAATACAAGACTGTAGAGGCCTCAATAAACATACATATCCTGGCATGTGCTGATTCAGCGATTCACTTTTTTTTCTTCTCAGTTTCTACAGTTTTTTGAATCCTCTTACGACCCCTCAGTTTTCTCTGGTGACATTTTGGGGTCAACCCCTTGGTTTTAAACCACTGGGAAAAAAACACCTGACTGTTAAAGTTACTGGTTAAAACTACCTCCACCAAAACCAGCAGTAAAATGCTGATTACACATTGATGCATCGCTATTAACATTCCTATGATGAAACAATATATCGTCATGCAGAACAAGTACTTCTTTTGATGCTGTAAGTAGGTGTGTCTGGTGGAAATTTTAACACTCTTGTAATGGGATATAGTTTTTGTTACTTTTACCTCGAGAGTATCTGATTATTTCCTCCACAGTGTAAGTTTGCCGACTGAACTTTGGCCAAGCAAGAGTAATTCAGACAGACCACGCCGTGAGCAAATAAAACCTGTAGAGTCCCGGTGCCCAGACGCTATAGTAGAAGATGTGTTAATCTTTAACAACACAAGAACCTGAATCGTTGTCATTGTTGGCTAGACAAAAACAACCATGCAGGCCTTTCACCAGATATGAAATGTGACTGTGTGACTGTGTGACTGTGTGACTGTGTGACTGTGTTACTGTGTGTGTACAATCTGAGGGCGAGGAGGGTGCAGTTGCGTAGGTGTTGGACCGTTGACAGCTGCGGCCCGAATATCTCGTAGCTTGTCCCAACTCCGAGGAATCTCACAATTCAGCACCACACCCCTCTGGATCTGGGTGAGTCCCCATCTGTTACCCCAAACCCCCTCTCACCCCTCTCCTCTTCTTTCAGTGCCCCCCCCTCTCCCCTCAGCTCTCTGTAGTTTGATGCACCTTACCCAGTAGCCTTCTGGGAAGTGTCCATCTGTGAAACTGTGATATTTCATCCATACTTCCTTCTGCTTGGATCATTTGCTGGTTTAACTCTGGTTTTTCGCGGCTCTCTCCTCTCTAGTCTGCATTTCTCATCATTTGTTTTTATTATTTTCTAAATTTATCAAGAAACATCTCAACAAAATTACACCAAACTCCTGTGACTCTTCTTCTAACTTCTCATTTTACAGTTGTTTCACGTCCTGGATGAGATCCAGCGGGTTGGATGCTCAGGGTGCCGGAGAAAAATGAACCATGCAATGTGACAGAAGTGTTTTACGCATATCAGTATCAGCCTCATCAAAATTCGACCATCAATAAATTATGCCCCCTCATGTCTCTGTCTCAGCACTACACTCTTACTATGCATAGAAATGGAGGTGTAATCCGTCAGTGAATCAGCTCACCTTCAGGGGCGTCCTCTGATACCATGCTGTCCCGTCTCAGTCTGTCTTCCTTGTCATCAAGTGAAAAATGGAGAGAAACAGAGAAGCATCAGGCCGATACATTCAGTCCCATTGTATCCCGAGCAGTCCTCAGAGTAACAGTAAACCTATTGTAACGGCGCCCTTTATGAAGCATGGCGCTAGGGTGACCCTGCTGCCCATGCTCCTTGGCTCATGTGTGCTTGTGTGAGTGTTAGTGTGAGTGTGTGTGTGTGTGTCGGAAAGTGGGTGAGTGTGTGTGCGTGCACGCTGGGGTCATGTGTGGGTGTTTGTACAGGCTCCAACTTGCCCGTTTGCGTGTGTGTGTGAGAGTGTATGTGCATATGTGTGTGTGTGTGTGCATGTGTGTGTGTGTGTGCAGGGGGAGGCTGTGATGATAATGAGTGACAGTAACAACTGCCCGGCTGAGCGACCTCCACAGGAGTGAACTTCTTTATTAAGAGATGATCTAACTGATGTGCTCATGTTGAGCTGTGGAGGCTAAAGCTGCAACAAAACAACCTTTGAATCAAAGTAATGGACATTTGCTGTAAGTTTGAATTGTGTGTGTGTGTGTGTGTGTGTGTGTATGGATATCTTTGTGAGCCTAGAGCCTATGAAGTGAGGGCATTTTGGCCGGTCCTCACATTCTGACCCACTTTCAATGGGCTGCTTGAGGGTTAAGACTTGGTTTTAGGGTTAGAGATGGAATAAGGTTTATGTTAAGTTTAGGGTGCTGGGCTTGGGAATGAATTATGCCAATGAGTGTCCTCACTAAGATAGAAGTACACAGTGTATGTATGTGTGTGTGTGTGTGTGTGTGTGTGTGTGTGTGTGTGTGTGTGTGTGTGTGTGTGTGTGTGTGTGTGTGTGTGTGTGTGCTGAACTTGTATTACTTCCTGCAGTGAGGAGGAGGAGGAGGACGAGGAGGAACCCAGTGCTGTAATACAGCCTCCTTCTTACAGTGGAATGGCTGGAATGCAGGTGTACACACACATGCATATGCTTGTGGGGCAAGATAAACGTACATAGGCCCGACCCTGTAAAATTATTTAAACTACCAACCCCCCCAAAATACCACTGTTTGTCTCCGAGGCGTTTACAATCACTATCCTCAGGCTCAGCCCCTCTGTTCAGATGATAAACAAGACTGTCTGTCTGTAGCCGAGCCAGAAACACTGAGGCTGCACTTCAGCTCCCTGCTAACATCAGCAAGCTAACGTGATAGCACATTGATCTCTAGCAGCTGTCGTGTTTTACACGTTGGACAAGTGGTAGCATGCAAACGTTTGCTCATTAGCACCAAACACAGAGGGTAGGTGCTGCTGATAAGATTAGTGGGTATTTTGTTATAAAGAATTTAAGGACAAATAATTATTAGCAGCTAAATTCACTAAAAGCTTAAGATAAAAACCTCATGGTGGTGCTAGAGGACATGGATCATGCTCTGAGCAATGATAAACGTGGTTTTAGATTGTTAGATCAGCATGTGTGTTTGCAGCAGATCCTGGTTGTAATTGTTGATACTACATTGTAAAAAAACTCTATTACAGGTTAAAGTCTCTGTTCTAATCCACTGATATATTTGTTTGTTAACATCCATATAAAAAGAGAGAATACCTATTGTAATTACTCAGCAGGTTAGTATAGAATACTATCATACAAATATCTGAGGACATGATCCTAGGTTTTTCAAAACTGTTAATAGACTTTACTGATCTATAGATTAATCGTAGTCAATGAGGACATTTTGGGGAAATAATCATCAGTTTCATCCCCATACTGTCAATCAAAATGCAGCGTCAAAGATTTACATGGTTTTTTATCTTGGCAAACTTTAATTTCACTTGTTGACTGGTATCTGGTTAAGCTATATTGCTGATAGCTGAGACAGCAATCACAAGAAGATGAGATAAGGTGGATCGGCTCAGCCCAAGAAAAGTGGATTGAGAATGTAGATTGTAAATTTGCTCCAACCAGATAATACCTGTGGAGAAGATTAAACAAACCAGTTAATGAACTGAGAGAAGGAAAATTGTTACACCCAATTCAGTTGTCCTTTTTGTTTGTCCATAGATGTCTGTATTACTATATAAATGTTAGAAATACCTATAAAAACAAAAGCATGTATTTTTTAGAATATAGGACTAGATGGTGAATATCCCTTGTACGTTTGAACGTCCTCTGCACAATTTAAGTTACCAACTAACATGTAGCTGTTAGCAGGCATTAGCTGCCACCAGTGGACATAACCATAGCGTCATAAAGGGTTTGGGCTGTGATCAATGATACAGATCATACATCATTACCTCGCTGCCTTTTTAAACTAAACACTGTCCCATTTTAGAACACAGAACAAGATGAAGAATATCCCTTGTATGTTCTACCGCTCTGCAGTGTCAAAATTTGAAAATGTCAGTGTCTCATCTCTTTGACATTTTGGTCTTGTCACCAAAACCGAGACACTTATGGACAAAATTGAAAATTATGGAGGAACAAGCAGTGACGGTAACAGTGTTATATTCTTAGGAAGCATCCCATGTGTTGAATCACTGATGTGTATCACACTGAATGAATGATATCGGATACTGTGGCAGGCCTCCTGTCTTTAACGTCTGTGCCCGAAGTCTGACCTTGGGCTTTCTCGAGGGATCAATGCCATGTGTCCCCTCAGCTGTGGAGAATTAAGAGACAGACAGAGAGCGGAGGACAGGAAGGAGAGAGAGAGAGAGAGAGACTCTACTTTGGCATGTATATCTTGTGTTCAAAGGGCTTGATGTCCTTACAATAGCCACTTGACTGACAAGTGTGTGTGTGTCTGTGTGTGCTTGGGCTGCATGCGACATATATTCCTGGAGTTGGGGTTAGAAGGGGTGGCAGTGGGTGTGATGGCTAATCTTGCACCCCCGGTGGGTTTGATCCTCTTGACTGGTAAGAGATGGGGGCATGGTGCCTCCATGTCTCCGGGATCAGCTGCACTAAGTCTGAGCTTAAGGAGGCAGATCCGGTGGAAGAGTGAAACTACAAAGGCAGAGTTCCTGAAATAGCGCAGGAGAGAATCATGAGCACACACATGTAGCCCTCACTCATCATCCGATCCATCAGAGCTTATCTACATAAGATCAGAGGAAACGATCTGAGATTGAAAAGTAGCTCTGTCTGCAGGAGGTGTTGGACAGATCTATCTTACAGCGCCCCCTGCTGCCATACACCAGTAAAGACCCAACATGAAGGGTTTTAAACTGAGATTTCCAGAAATCTCAGTTTGCTATTTCATTGCCATATGAGTGTTAATCAGTTAGATTTGGGATTAATAGGTCAAAGGTCATTTTTAGACCTAGAGATTAATTTACCCATAATGCAGAACATGGCTCAGCATGTAAGAGCAAATCCAACATGTCTCCTTTAACTCTAATTATCTGAGCTTTCAATACTTTATATTAGATTGTTAAAAATCACATCTGTGGCTTTGTATTATATCTGAATGTTGCATCGTATTGATTCATTTTGATCATGTATTTCAATCATGGGCTCTTCCTTGATCCTAAATCCCCCCCCCCCCCCCCCCCCGCTCTGGATCCATACCAACATTTTATGGGTTCTTCCTCAGCCCATGTCCCATCCGTCTACAAAATACATCCACTTGTTTTTGTCTTACCTTGCTTACAAACAAACAAACAAACATTACCTACTTCATGGAGGGAAAAAAACAAACCACCAATAACTGTATCCGACTAACAAGTATTTCCTCTGCATCTGAAGCCTGGCGCCAAAGAGCCAAACACATATGAAATGTGTGTGTGTCATTAATCCACAGCTGCAAATGTTAATGAGATTAACGTGCACGATGGGAATGAATGGGCCACAGATGGGCTGCATGGGAAGATGGAAAGTATTGAGCAATGAGCTAAAGCATGACTGGAATTTTCATGGGACAATGTGTGTGAAACAGACCAACAGCAGATCCATCCATTGGCTGTACTGGGTCTTCCCGTTAGGCTCTGCAGCCAATCCCAGCTGACCCTATATCCCATTTATCTATTTATTCATCTATGATTGTCTATATCATTTTAATCCTCAGGACGAATGTGCAATAGCAAGAAAACACATACACAAAAAGACCAGTCAGGAGTCGGGTGTGAGAAAGAGAAGAGCCTTTTATTAAGCACTGATTTTATTCCAGTCTTTTCAAAAGGAGAGCGAGGAGAGGATTGTTTGAGAATCAGCTGAAGGTGACCGGGGAAGCAATGAGGATAACATGAACATTTTTTTTTTATTTATATTTTTCCTTTTTTTGTTGTTTTTTTTGTTCCAGCAACAAGTGTTCAGAATAAGAAAGTACACTCAGTAAAATAAAAAGAGCCTGTTACTGCTTGTATTTTCCTACTGTGAGCATTTACAGCTACAGTACAACCGATTGAGGAGAAGCACCGTGACCATACAGCTGTGACCATACATCTTGTTCCTCAGTCAGTTTCTTACATCGGAAATCATAAATTTCAAGAAAATAAAAAAAAGCAAGGAAAAAAAACCTCTCTTTTTCCCACTCTTGGCCCTTAACGTAAATAATTTATTCAACCTTTCAAACACATGTCATCAGCCATGTGATTTTCAACTTCCATCAAATTAAAATTAAGTACTGCTGATTTTCATGCGTGATTGTTGCACTTTATTTTGCAGCAGGCAAGATTCAAGTTACTTTTTTTTAATTCTTCCAGATTATTTGGCATATTATTACCAATTCACCAAAATGTGGTTAATCTGGAGAGATTTACAGTTGTAACCCAGGTTTAGTGATTTGTTTTTTTTAAGGGCGAACACAAAAGGTGATGGGAAAGTGGTGAGTCGTCTAAGATCTCTCTAAAATGGCAAAGGCAAGAAGAAATGCAGCAAATGAATGCATGGAGCCTGCATTCATTTGTTTCAAACACACAGTAAACCAACTACTCTTGGGGAGAAGCAGTCTTACTTCTGAATCTCTAAAATGGAGCATCACAACCGAACAACACTCATCACGTCGTGCAAAAACAAGAAACAACCGGGACAGATGTGGTGACGAACACAGACGAGGCGAAGCACAAAGTTTCTGAGAGAAATGCTGCGCGTGGGAGACAAAAAAACACGGTACAAGTCCGATTCAGCCAGCTCCTGAGCGTGGCTTTTTGTTCTGCTTCGTCCACGCTGATGAAAAAGGGGCTTTACCTGCAAACCCCACAACACCAGCCGGCTCTGGCAGAACCATGAGGTAGATCACTTGGTCAAGCTGACCACAAGAGAAAAAACAAAACTCCTAAAAGATGCCCATTGGGTGTAAAACTCGTAATTTCATAAAAGTACAGCTCCTGTTTCATGTCATCCTAAAGTTTGAAATAAAAACAAAAAAAGGAAGGAAAAGTGAGATTAAGGAATTACCTTGCTCTGAGTTTACCACCGTTCTGTTTTCTTAGTATTGCCATGGGGTTCTCATTGTCTTTATTGCTACCACATAACTCGATAGCGAAACACTCGAACAATAGAAATCTCTGTGATTTCACACACACATTTAATCAATCAGATAGAAATACTAGAAATATGACACCTGATCAAGTTTGATGGAAACGAAAAACGTTGGAGGATGTTTGATGTGACGTGAGGAAGGAAGGCACCGTTTCCGATAATAAATTCATTAATTCCCTAATGAAATGGTCACCTGTGTCAGCTGTCAAGTACAGTTGAGCATAAATTGATTCTGTGAGCTTTTCTGTGGCCACTTTGAAAACCCCAAAAAAAAGAAAAAGAAAAGAAGCTATTCGGAAACATGAAACTTCAGTGCAAACAAGGTTTTGCAAGGTTTTTCCATATATCACAAAGAAAGGACCTATGAAATCATAGAAACCTTGAATGGGGAAGGGGTGTTTGGGGGGGAGGGGGGTATCTCAATCTCATGCATTTTAATATCCCATCATACTGGGGTGTGGGGGTGTGGGGAGGTGGAAGGGGGGGCGGCGGAGGTTGGGGTGGCTAAGGACGGGAGAGGCCGGGGATCCTCTGGTATTGGTTTCGAGGATCCATGAAAAAAAGAGAAAAAGAAGAGCATGTTGTTTCTTATCAAAATAAATCTCGTATTTTTTTTCTTCTTCTTCTTCTTCTTCTTCTTAGTTTTTTTTTTTTTTTCTGTGATCAGCCGACTGCTTGAGTCCATTTACACTGTCCTCATTTCCACCACAAACGTTGGGGCTGTGCAAAAAAAGTTCACGTGTCTGGTCCAATCAGAGAAGGCGGTGACTGCTTTCACTGTGATGTCGTCAGCAACTTCTCACCTGCCGTCTGGCTCACAGAGTGGAGGAAAACACTCTGAGTGGAAAGACACGGAAAACAGAAATGAAATAAACTGAAAGGAAATAGTGTAAAAGAATATTATCAGCACACAGAGGAATGCTGCTTTTAATAGAGGAGCGTTATACGGTCTTAATAACAAATAGATTTGTTTATCATCTTGTATCAATATTAGTTTTTACCTGTATTTATTTTGTACGTGGGCTGTTATAATACCCGAATAATAATAATAATAATAATAATAATAAATTATCTTATCTAACCATAGCTTAGCTCAGCTTAGCTTATCTTTGACTTTCTTGAGAGTTTGACTGTAGGAGGCTGATTTCACATTTTTCTGCTGTTGTTTTATCATATCTGAAGATAGGTCACTAATCAGCTACACAGTTTACCCCAGAATAACTTCACCCACCCCACCCCCACTCAAACACTTCACCAACCCCGCCCCACCCCCATCAGCATAGGGCTGAGTAGATAATGAGTGCATTTTCATTTCTGGGTGAACTATCCTTTCAACATGTCTGAGCAGGATTTTGAGACGGCTGAACGTGGGCGCAACATGCAGCCCACATAGTGTGTATGATGTGTGATGTGGAAATATGAAACATACACTGAAGTCTTATCAGTGAAGTGGGAAGCATCTTGTGTGCTAAAAAAGAGATTAATGCCATCTGTAACTTTTATACAAGTATAATGTATAATATTTTTACAACCAGGTAAATACCAGGAAACCTTTTCATTAATGGCTTATTACTGAATGTGAAACCTTAGTCATTGATTGATGACCAATCAATAAAGGAGACACTACGACATATAAACCCTCTGCAACTTCTGTGGCAGTTAAACTGCTGAAATAAACAAGTGGCCGGTTCTTACGTGACATGATACACATTCTGAAACGCACCTGTGATTACTTGCTGAGTTGACTGTAAGGAGATGAGTTGTTGGAAGAGTCCACTTGCTGTGGCGTGCCATTTTCCTGGAAAGAAAAAAGCATCGTCTCTCATTTAGAACGTGATAATAACGGCCTTCACTGTGTTTGCACTGAGATAATTGATAGCTTCACAGGAGCAACATTACAAAACAAACCCAGGGCCCTCTGAATAGAAGTGGACCGGATTGGCACGGGGTATTATAATTTTCTAAAAGAGTTATTGTTTTTGGGATATATTGCGACACTGGGAAGAAGGTGAATGAAGATTTGAACGAGAACAAGATATGATCAACTTACAGGTGGTGCTTGCAGGGCAGGATACTGAGGCATGTAAGCTCCCTGGACACCAGGGTTGGCAGCAATGTACTGTAAGATAAGAAAAATAATTAAAATAAGGGCCAAACTATGAACAATATATATTACGACAGAGTCTGGCCTTAAATACAGTCTTGATACACATCCATCTTGTGTTACTTAACTTTAGGAATAAAGCCCTTTACATATAACACAGCTGATCTTAAGTTATAGTGCAGGGGAAACCAAAACCACAAGAAGGAAGGAAAATAAAACACACAGAATTACATGTTGACAAAGTGATAACAGGGAAGTTCATACAGCTACTGTGAAAACATTACTACCATAGCAGTATAACTCTGATCGAGAGGATCTCAGGTCTCTCAGGAGTTTTGGAGGATGATACAGATATATAAGGAAGCAAAAAATTCCAACACCAACATATTAGCCGATCTATACATATATATATATATATAGGTTTGATCCGAATCTCAATTGAGCCTGTAAATAGGGAACGATTTGGGCTGAGAACCAAAACTATTAATCGGTAATCCATTCAGAAGAATAAAGAAATTCAACAAATACAAAGTATGTCCATGCAAAGATGGCGACTGGTGGTCAATTTATAATCATAGGATAAACTGAGACCGGTGTTTTTATCATAACATCTGTGAGTGTTTTATATTTATTTGTACCAGACGGATTAAATGTGATAAACACTGTGTGAGGGTTGCAGGAGCTCCCAGACTTCCACTCACCGCTCCAGTGTTTCCCAACGACAGCTGTCCCATCTGCTGAGTAATCATGGCTGAGGGGTGCAGTGACATGGAGGGATCCACAGAGGGAGACATCACAGAACCCTGCAACACAAAGCAACCCCGTTTATTTAACAACATATCACATGATACGGTTACACATACTGAATCAACTCATTCTGATCAAACACTAACAACACAAAAAAGACAGGAAAAGGAGTGCTGTGTGTAAATATCACACAAGTCCCTGTTTAACACCTTCATATGTAAGACGGAGCAGAGAGATCGGATGCAAAAAAACACGTTTCTTAGTGGGTTCGGGAAAATGTAAACTAACATGTCTGCAGTCGGCAGCATTCTGAGGTGAGCGTAAAGCATTCTGAGCTCCCGGGCTGCGTTAAGGGAAAGTATGACATAGGCAGCTCTGCTCTGTCTTCAGATGGCGTGTACTCCTTTAAACATGATGCCTTCAGGGAATAGACCATTTCCTTGTAAAAAGTGGGGGAGGGGGCAGATCAGCAGAGACACTTGTTCCGCTGGAAACCATCTGTTGGAAGAGTCAAAGAGTCACAAGACTGTCTGCTTCAGGCATTTCCTGCTGGATCCAAAGAGAGGAGGAGGAGGGGGGGGTGGGGGGGGGGGGGGGGCGGAATGTCTGTTTCGTTGTTCCATTCCTCTTTCATACACCCTCCCAACACACACACACGTATATACACACACTTACAGTATATAAAAACACAGTGGCTGTATTTCCCAGAACTCAGCTCTGTCCCTCTAAAATAACACCGTTACTGAGCTACTGTGAGCCGAGAGCCTCAGCTGTAGCCGTGCCACACACCCACTTCCTGTACACAGAACAGGAGGGAGACTATGAACAAACGCCGTCGCTCCCTTACCGGGTGTTGCATGATGTATGGTTGATGAGCCGCCACCCAAGAATGACTCTGTACCTGGCAGAGGAGACAGAAAAAAGAAGGTTATTTGTGTGTCACTGCAGTAAGGCAGCCGCCAACCTATATGATAAATATGTATATATATATATATATATATATACACACATATACAAGCTCTTACTGATGTCCACCCCATGCTAACAGACACAACTAACCCTTTTCTTAGCTTTAGGGCATCTACTGAGAAAACCCTGTCATTTGAGCCTCTGATGCAGAGGATCTCAGATCTCTGGTAGCGAGGCGTGGTGACATTAAGAGGGGTCTTAATTTATTTATTGGTTGTGGCATGCACTACTGTATGTATCTATAAGGGCCTGGACGTGTACCTATAAGTAGAGATGTACCAATCGCCATGGATTTACATCCGGCACCACTTTGAAAAATTACCTGGAGGTAGTTCTAATCACACTGATGCTTGTTCAAGTCTTAATTTTTCTGGAAGGTTTAATTAGGTACTTTAATTCTATAAAAATGAGGTCAAACATCATGATTGACAGCTGTAACTGATTTGTGATTAGTCATGCTCGTTGGAATCTCGCTACGGCCACTCCAACCCCTCCCCCCCTCCCAACCCCCCATCGCTATAATCAGCCGACTCTAGATGAGCAAGATAGCAGCTTTCATATGCAGAATATTTTGGCTATATTTCTGGATAGTGGGAGGAAGTAATGACGTGTCTCCTCCATCTTATCAAAAATGTTGTTGTGGTCAAACTAGGTGTGGATGAGGACGGAAAACCTATGTCTATAGCATCTGGTAGATGACTCTATTCCAAACCTGTGTGTGTTTAACCCTGCTCAACGAGCCCCTACATTCATCCCTCCTAGATGAATTCCATGCGAAGAATGTTGTCAGTGGTCGGAAGTGTTCGTGCCGAATAGCAAGATGAGGAATCAAGCAAGAATCCACTTATGATAAAGCATGACTCAGAGAGAGAGACTTCACTCGTTCAACACACTAAGCTTTCTGCTATATTACATGATGAAGTGTGAGATGATCTGGAGCAGTTTTCTCACCCGCATCTGTAGCACCTGTCACACCCACACACGAGCAAAGATAGAGTCTAGCACACTAATAATCGCTCCATGAATTCAAATGCAACACAGAGGGGAAGAGTGAGACAGGGGATCTTGTGCAGTACCTGGTAAGCAGAGACCGGAGACATGTAGGGGGACATCGCAGGCTGCACAGTCATTATCCTGTTGGTCACTGGATACGGAGAAGGATAGTACCTGGGAAACAAAAGACAGTATTTCAAAACCAAGCTGAGGATTTACGAGGCCAGTGAAAAAGCGAATATCTTGAACTCTTACTACAACCTACCCATTCTGTATCGCTGCTGAGGAGGGGTCATAGGTGAGAGTCATTGCACCCTAAGGCGAGGGAACACAAGATTATTATTAGACACAGATTTTATACCATGGCATTTGTGAACCCTCTATTTTATTTTAGTTTGCATTCAGTTTATTTAATTTATTTAATTTTATTGACATCTAAACGGTTTTAAACTTCATCATTTAGTCTTATAAAGCAGTTTGTGACTTGTTATATAAATAGAGTGGATAATATTAATACAATAATAACATTTCTCCATGATTATACAGTAAATCTGATTTATATAAGACAAATAATAATTTTAAATTGGTTAAAGTTTTCTTTTTTATATAGGATTGATTTAAACATTTAGATGTACACAGCCCTTTGATTCGGACTTTTTGTGAATGTAGGACGTCTTGTGAACGTCTTGTGCGAGCTGGGTGCAGCTGTATGTATGCCATACTAATAATAACTTAATTCATTCTGATAGCATTAAATATTTAACACAGAGGAGTTGGCAAAAGGTAAGAGGTATAGTAAGATGAGAGGTGGACACATACTAGTCTGAAATCCCCCGTCTGTCCGTTGGGAGCGAATCCGCTGTGAGCGTGTTTCTTCCTTTGACTGTCTGCAAACTTACACAGCAACGGCTGAGGTGGAGCTGTGAGCAAAGCACAAAGAGAAGAAAAAACGTATTTAACATTCACTCAACGATCGATCATCACCACCTCCACAGTTTTCATGTGGAGGAAAATGTGCAGGGAGTTGAAATTCCTTCCTACCCATGAGTCCTGACGCTATCTTGATAAATTTTCCATTAAAGTGGGAGATGACTGCGTTACACTGCTCCGTTGTGTCCATCCTGATAGGGGAGAAGATGAAACAACAACATGACTCATCAGCAAATAACACAGGGTTGATCTACGTTGCAAAAAAAAAGGCAAACCCAGAACAGAAAGAGGTATTGTTAAGCATGACGCACATTGCGATTACTCTTACTGACCTCTTTAAAAAATTTCAACCATGACCACCCTCTTCATTTGAATGCTTCTTCACACGCTGCACACTCCAGTCGGATTCTGACACAAATATTCTTGCCTTTATGTGTAAATAGAACAGGAGCTAATCAACGGTATCTCGGCTCGTCTTCACACCCTCAGCAGGTTCGTCAGTTTAAGATTCAGTGTGAAAACTATTTTGAAGATCATGGGTGAGTAACAAACATCACAGACAAAGGTCAACACCAGCCTGTGTTTTGCATTAGATCAGATAGACATGGTTTGCCATTACAAGACTGGTGAGGGCGGTTTAAACACAGAACAGGTCCCGTGCAGACGACCGGTCTGGCCAACTTCAGTGACGTAAAGTGTCGAACTATAATTTGCATGTGTGAACGTTAAACAGGAAGATGTTGAAATCAGGTCTGAACTGCACCATAACTGGATGTTTTTCAACATTATTGTCAATTTCTCAGAGAAGAATTCATGGATCTCAATGATGGGCCTCGGCAAAGATATGTGCTCTCTGGATGCCACTATAGTTGTGATTGTATAATAATCTTTTGTAAGTATTCCTATTCTTAACACATATATAAAATATTTGTATATGAATGATTGCTCTTGAAAAAGTAGCTAAGTTGTTTGAATATTCATTTGGTCTCAAACTGTTTGGTTCATTCTGCAAATACTCTCAAGGTGATTCCACAGGGATTAATTAAATCAATGATCTGAAACTAACCGGGCGAAGCCCACGCCTCGGCTGTTGCCGCTGTAGTCTCGTAGGATCCGCGTGGAGACGACCTGGCCAAACGGCTGCAGCATGTTCTCCAACTCCTTCTCGTCCACAGAGAGGGGCAAGTTGGAAATGTACAGATTTGTTGGGTCCTGCTCCTGTTGCTGTTTGCAGGAGAAGAGGAAGGAAAAGAGAAAAATATATTCAATGTGCTGTGTGTTTTATCATGTGTTCTGCCTGTGACATCTGACCTGAGCTGTTTCTCATACAGCAGGCAGAGGTGCAGATAAAGGCAGTGCTGCATATTATCTTCAATGACAAATCAGACAGAATGTACTTTTCTCTGGTATGAAACGTGTCTTGCTGGTTTAGGATCCGAGACGCGGCTGAAGAATGGTTTACAGTCAGAGGAAGACATATGGTTAAGCAAACACTAAGAAGCTCTTGTGCACACACGCACAACCTGAAACACACTTCATCTTTACTGTGCAGCAGCTCAGCGCCTCCACGGTCTTCCCTAGAAACAGCAGGAGAGCAGCGTAGCCTAGCTACCGCAACACAAACTGTGCTCTGCTGTTTGTTCCTAACAGAGCGGCTACATGCAGGCTGCTCCAGACAGCAACCGCTCATCGGTGAACTGGGAAACAGGGTCGCAACTGGAAGGTACTTTCAAGAAAATATCTGATGACCAAGACTATTTCCTTTACAAATAACAGATGTGACACAGATATATCCTGTTTTTTGTCTAAAAATATGTTTTGAAAAATGAAAAAAAACGGTGTGCTTTAATATAAATGAGTCACAGAGGATCAAAAGTGAGTCAGAGTAGTATTACTGCAGCTATAGTGCTTTGGTGCAGAAAAAGATCAGTATGCATGAGTGGTAAATGTGATTCTCAGTGATAGTTTTAATAAAATCAAAAAAAAAACTTTGCATTGTCTGTGCAGTCTCAACCAACCAGAGATTACTGTGCGTGTGTGTGAGCCGCGGCTGCTGTGTGTGACCTGTCACACTGACTGACGGGCTGTTTGGCAGCGAGAGACGGGACATCTGGTTTCTACAGTGAAAGTAAATGGGGTCACGAGAAGAACAGCTTGTCGGCTGAGGTCACGTGACCAGTCGAATGTCGTTCGCCAACACACACACACCGGACACATGCACACATTAAAGAAGAACAACCCCGCAGAGATGTTCACAGGCAAGGCAAATATGTACACACACGCACACACACACACACGCACACACACATATATATATATATATATATATATATATACACACACACACGGCTGTAACTCACCTTGGCCATCTGGGCCTGTATGCCACTGGTTTTCAGAGCATGCACAGCCTTCAAAGCAGCTCCTGGGCTGTCAAAGTCCACAAAGCCGTAACCTGTATTGGGTAGAACAGTATTTACATGATCAGCCAACACATAAAGAGTCAAACCACCGATTGTAAATGGAAGACTGTAGCTGGGGTTCATGGTTTGGCACTGTAAAAAAATACATTGAGATGCGTTTTACATTATGAATCAATCGTAGTCGTTTAAATTTCTGCAAACTATAAGGATCTGATTTCTCTCATTGGTTTCTGCGTTACTTGTAGTTACAGTTTAAAACTTTGATGAGAAGCTTGATACCGCACTCGCGGCTTAAATTTGTTTTGGAATCCTCCTTAAAGAATTAAGGAGCAAGAGACTAGAGTAATCTAAGACAAATGATCTTCTGCTGTCCTCATTGGTTGCTCGGTTTTCTTTAGACTTAAATTTGATTACTGCGACAAATTTCAGACATTGTGCGGGCTCACGAGCGAGCCAATCAAGCTTTCTTTTGTTAATCTTGTCTCGAGAATTGTATTATTTGAAACAAATAAACGTTAGTGGAGGGAGACAGAAATAGAACCATTTTTACCATCTTAACCAAGGATCTAAATCTCACATGACTTAAGATGAGTTATGTCTCGGAGAAAAAAAGCAATAAAGACCAATAAGAGATCGTAGTTTAAATGTTCCTTTTCTCTGGGTAAATATGTGACATGGCCCAGCAGCCAGTTATCTCATTTAAGCATCAAGACTGGAAACAGAGGGTAAAGCCTGACCAAATGTAAGAAAAACATTTTTTGTTTAATCTGTACAAAATTGTATGTAACAGAGGTGTGTAAATGACATGTTGAAGTTTTGCTTCAGATTAATTCTTTGCTGAGATCAACAATTAAATTCATGGTATTTAAATCAAAATGTCAAACTGTTAACCGGCTTCTATGTCTATGATAAATAGCACACACTTTATGTGCCCTTCCACCGGTTTCCAAAGCACTCCCGGCTCTTTCTGATTCATGAATATGTTTTCCCATCATCCCGTCACTCACTGGTTTCTATGTATTTCCAATACTGTGTAAATCTGCAACTCCTGAGCCGGCTAATCCATCATAATCTGCTTTTGTTTCAGTCAAACTCACTGTATGGTATCATTGCGTTGTAATGCAGTGCAGGGGTTGTAAATCAGCATACGTTCAGCTGCGGTGTCAGACCACAACGCAACAAGTTTGACAAAAATAAAAACAGACATATCCTCTGTTGGTGTGTTCACGTTGATGGATCACCCAACTCGAGGAAGAATTAAACGTAGCAATCGGTTTTCACACTGGCTGGAAAATCATGAGCTGCAGGGAAGGAGTGGAAATTCATTCCAAACCACATGGAACATGTTAAAGGAATTTTCTGCAGTCATGTACAGTCATACGCAGCATATAAACTAAAACATCAAGGACTGTTCCATTGATGGATCAGGTAAAAGATGTATTAGCCTCCATATTTAAACGTGAAACAGAGTTACCCTCCAATACTGGGATTTCAATGATGTTAAATATAGATTTTCTTCCTATCGAACAGAGCTGAACAGTGTCGGCTACTACGGTGAGTTAAGGACCTTACTGACCTTTACATTTGTTGGTCGTCTTGTCCAGGATTGCCTTTGCTGACTGAATCTTTCCATACCTGAGCAAACATCAACATAAAGATTACTGTCAAAAAATAGAAGCACTGGTGATCATCCTTTAAAAAACAACTGAATCTCTGAGCCTTCTCATTACCTCCCCCCCAAGGAGGTTATGTTTTCACCTCTGTCTAGTTGAGAGTTTCTTAGCAGGATTACACAAATTAAACTACGAGTGTATTTCCACAAAACTCGATGTGGACAAACTACCATTGGTTTCTTTAATTTAAATAATGGGGCAATTTGTTTTTGTTTTTAACATTTTCACCAATTTCCCAGGGAGTAAGTCGTGGATTTGGATGGAAAAAAGAGACTGATATTCAGGAATGTGTTTAATTTGGTGCTTGATTGAATTTACTGTTGGGCCATGGTGGAGGGTTGCACTCTAGTGAGGGCCATTCTCTTTATGTAGTGTTTATGTCAGTCAAATGTCTTTGTGTCCCTCAGGATATAATTTGCACAGAGAGTAACTTCATTCATCAGGGTGATATTAAACAGCAGTAAAAAAAAGCAAAATTTATGTGGTTAATGCTCATTGACATACATCACTACATGTTACCAAACACTGATAATCCAATTTCAGCGTTTCAGGCTCCGTTTGACTTTATAATAAGTTGAACTGTGGCCCAAGCTGCGAGCTGCCATCTGAATGCCTAGCTTACATCACCATTCAGACCTTGTTGCTATGAAAAGCGCTTTCATTTCTGCTTTGTGCTGCCGAACACCGTCGGGAGCATGAACAAAAACACAAGCAAACAGGACACAAACAGCTGCTGCGGCTGGTTACATGGGTGAATGCCTCTCTCCATATGTTCGGGATTCAGAGGAGACAAGAGGAGACAAAACTCCACTAATGATGGCGTCCACTGCACAAACCACTCCGACTGAAGCCTGCAGTGTCGAGTATTGAACGTGTTTACCTGGCTGCTTTACACAAACATCTTTTGAATGTCCTGTTGGCTTCACATCCCACAGTGGAGCGAAGACTTCTCTGTGTTTATTTTATGTGTCAGAGTAAACTATGGTTAGACCAGTGCATAATTGTGAATACCGACGTGTATGTTTTTGCAAGAGAACATCAAATACTAAAACAAGTATTAGTATAATATGAGTATTTCGATCAATTTGTTTAATTAAATTAGTTTTTTTATTTAGCTATTCAAATGCTATTTATTTAGTTACATTTCCCAAACCTCTCACGTCATCTTTGAGGCCACAGTCTCATAACAGTTGTTGACAGGATGTTTTGATGAAACCCAGAGTGATTCATCAAAACATTCTGTCAACAAATTCAATTTTTTGAAGCTTGTAATTAAATTGGGGAATGCCTGCTTTTACTTTCGTGCCAAGAGCTAAGAGAGAAGACTGCTCGCACTCTCATAGCTAACTGTCCAGGAAATAGGAAGCTACCACCCTCAGCTAGTTAGCTTAGCACAAAGACTAGAAACAGGGGGAAACAGCTAGCCTGGCTCTGTCGTAAAGGTAACTCAATACATCTAATGTTACCAGCCCTTTAAAAAAAAAAATCACAAATTGACTTTTATAAATCTTGCATGTAAAATATAACTTCTTCTGGTTTTACAGTTGTTTCCAATCTTTGTGCTAAGCTAAGCTAAGACTAAGCTAGCATCACCTGGCAGTGTGTTGTCTGTGGCTATCAAGTCAGACTGGAATGACTTTGGTATTTGAAATTCTACAGCCTGCTACTGGCCCCTTTTTTTTTTCCAGCAAACAAGCATATCAGTGACAAAACACTGCTGTGCACACACAAGCATACTTGTAGTGTTCAGTTTGTGTGTGTGTCTGTGTGTGTGGGGGTGTGTGTGTACTCACTGGTGACAGAGTTTGACCAGGTCCAGGTCTGTAGTGGCGGGAGGCAGTCCGCGGATGTACAGGTTGGTTTTGCTGAGCTGCTCCAGGCCTGTGCTGCTGCTGTTGCTGCTGCTGCCGGGACTGGACGGAGTCATGGGGTACGACTGCACACAGGAAACCCACTGTTAGGACCCGTGCTTGGGAGCTCGGTAATCTAATTTAAACGCAGGTCAACGGTGATCACAAGAACATCTAGTCTCGTCTGGGTTGCAGTAGAAAGTTGGGCTCTCATACATATGAGATAAGCCTTGTTTATCACTGATCCACACAACATTCTGTTTTCCACATTGGGACAACAACAGGCTCCAGTGAAGTACTTAAGTGTGATTTGAGGTACTTGTACTTGAGTACCATTATTCCATTTGAATTAAGGACTTCTGCATCATGAATACCGTTGCCTTAGATTCTTAAAGGTTTATTTCCTTTATAATACAGCGTCAGTTTCAATATGACACTTTTTATTGACCTGTCCAAGGTGTACCTCACCTCTAGGATTGGCTACAACCAGCCCCATGAACCGATGTTATAATGGATGTAATGTTACTATTTCTAGACTAAAACATCTCTACTTTTTACCTCAGAAAAAGATTTGAATATAGTTCTTCCAACCGGTCTCTGTGTAAGTCAGGTTTTGACCTTCAAGCGCCTGGTTGTTGTAAAAATGTGATTCAAACCACAGAGTATAACAAATATATTTATTCTGGGTTGTGGGCGTTGATGATTCACAATTTGATGAAATCTGTGTTCACATCTTCACATCCTGCCGTTGTGTTTATCACCAAACTACAGTTCTCTTCATTCCTGTGAGCCAAACCAGACCGCGCTGCCCTGCAAAGCATTTCCTTCCCCTTACTCATTCATTAAAATAGCTCCCAGCCACACTGAACCCTCTCCCGATCAGATCAAAGACAAAGGCCTGACAGAATCACACCATCTGTCCATAACCAAAGGACACTCCGCTCCAAGTGCCAAATCCACGGGTATAACTATGATCGCGCCAACAAGAATCACTGACGTACCCCTCCAGAGTCGTGTGACGGGCGAACGTTCGCAGCAGCTATTTTTCTTTTACAGATGAGGAATTGAATGCTGTGGCAGGAACATCTGTTCGGCCTGTTATGTCTTCAAGTGGAGGCCTTGCATTTTTGTTGGTATGCAATTACCACGCTAACTTTATTGGAGACCACCACGGGTTCACGTAAGGCCTCTGAGAGCGTGCAGGGTCTCCATCAAAGACAGCAGCTATACTGTGTTTCACAGACACAATATGAAATAGTGCAGCAGACCAAACCTGTGTTCGCAATAACACTGGAAACTCATTCACTGCTGCACCGCAGGGGGTTGAGATTCATGTCCTCAAAGACATCGAGTACAATCTTCCAATGAAATATTACAGCTGGATTTGAAATGTGGTTATTTGGGGTGTTAGAGCTATAAGAAAAGAAGAAAAAAAACTAAAACCCTCAAACCACCTAATCTGATTCAGGCATCTCTATCATCACAGGGGCCTGCTCTATCTTCATCTCCCATCTCAATCAAAAGGTGCGGTGGGAGAGCAGATGGGTCTTCGGTTGCATTTTTTTTTTCCAGTTCACCTGAGAGGTCAAAATGAAGGATGCGACCTGCACACTTCACTCCAGCCCACTGACACACATTACATTACCTTAGCCTGAGCTATCTCCCCCACCCCCAACACCCCCCCCCCCCTCCATGAATTCACCCAGAATATATTAACCTATAAAACATACTACAGTTCCCGTCATGCATATTGACCACAGCAGGCGATCGACTGGGCAAACAAGGTTATACGGACATAATAATGAATGGAGCCGCACATCTGGTCCGACGCTGGGTTTATCTCAACATGAAGCCTAACAGATGATCGAGCTTCCCAATTTTGACTAAAACAAAACCATAGATGTGTATTTATTACATGTTGTTGGATATAATTAAATGAATTCAGGGTTTAATATGATGTTATTAGAACGCATATATTCCATATGGAAGCCGGGGAGGGCTCTCCAATGTCATATCTGGCTGCCATTATTCCGACTGTGTGTGTGTGTGTGTGTGTGTGTGAGAGCAGGAAAAAAAAGTAGGCAGAGATTAAAGAAACGATAAATAATAATAAAGTGCGTGTGCGTGTGCGGGACCTACCGGCTTGCGAGGGGCTGTCTTCAGCGGGTGGCCCGTGTTTGCAAAGATCATCCTGGAGGTTACAGATGATATTTTTTCTCCCCCCCTCCGCCACAAATAAAAAAATCGCCCCAAAAAAAAGCGAGAGAGAAAGAGAGAGGAGACGGAATCCGAGCGGCGAGAGGAGAAACTATGAATGAGCCGCTGGGTTCAGATCATACCGGAGAGGATGGTTGATAAGAAATAGATCCTGCACAGGTGAAGTGACACATCTATACGGACAGATGCAGGAGATGGAGCAGCCCTCCGGTCCGGTTCATTGATCTACGACGTCCTGCTGCAGACCTCAGTCCCACCTACTACAGACCCAACCATCTGCGGCTCCGCGGGGGTGTCCGCCATCACATGAAGCCGCACGGACGCCGGATTCAAACCCGCACCAGGGCTCTGTGTTGTTGCGTTAGAGGCACGATGTTGTGTTCGGCGTCCGCGGCTTCGTGCGTGATCCGATACAAAAAAGCAAACGATGCGTTTGATTAGCAGAAGCGCAACACGACCCCCTCGCTGCCTTTCGTGTTGTCGTCGTCCGCACATACCAAACATTCTTCACCCCCACCTCCTCCAACCACACACACACACACACACACCCTCTTCCTCTTCCTACCCTTCCCCCCATCCAACACACTACATGTCAGAGAATCAGGATGCAATGAAATATAAGCAGGGCCCTGGCCTCCGCTGGAGGTCACAGTCTCCCTGTAAACACAACCGTACACCAATGTGGGTTAATCATGAACAACAACAAATAAAAAACAGGCTACGAATATTTTTGAAATAACACATTGTTGTAAGAAAAACTAATTTACTTTACTTTACTCACCGTGTAGCCTCCTGTTTTCTGATTTGCAGCGTGTGTCCTGTAAAGGCTGTGTGGAGTGGTTCACTTCAGTTTACAACAAAACGTGTTTTTACCCACAAAAGATTTGTTACTAAAAACCAAAAAATAAGTTTACAAAGTATAATTAAAAATAAACTAATACAAATAGTGCATAGGCCGAAAAGGTGTTGGCGGAAGAACCCTTTCCTTTCATACCCTGAAGAATTCAACTTGCAACCCTATTAGGTTCTTAAATCTATTCCATCAAACAGAAAAAATATGTTACCTTCTTTTTGTTTTTACATTTTCTTTTTGTATAAAAAGGGAGCCACACCTTTTTAATTCATTGTCTCCTTCTACAGAAGCACATCTATTTTTCATATTTGTCTTGACCCTTATTTTGTTAAACTTGCCAGTTCCCCTCAGTTGATATCCGCTGTCGAGACTCAAACAAACTGAATCGTGATATGCCAGCTTTATACATTATTTGTGTACTAACCCATAAAAATCTGAAGGAGATGTAAATCATGCTATGGCTTAATTTGTTGTCGTAGAAACAAAATATTGACTCATGAACTCATACATCAACAGAATCATTGATGTTTTTTTCCATTCACAAGATTGATTTGACCATACGTGGTTTGTAAAAGTGAAAACTGTGCATTTTTGCATTTGGCACTGAAATAAGTGAGAGGTGGAAAATGAGGAACTACAGTTTCCTGGTTCCTGTTCTGATAGCATGAAGATGACCCGACCACTGTGCATGTTTTTTCTATCTCTGGCGTTCGACCTTTTAAGACCTTTTGGGTTCATCAGACAGAGAAGAAAGCTTTTATTTGTGGCTATTGCCCTCAGAGTGAGGAGCGGCCTCCCTCATTACACCAGGTCCACCCTCTATTGTCCGCTGGGTGTGTTTTACATCTGCCCATTCTAAAACCTGTAATTCTTATTATCTGCTGAGCTGTAGTTATGACCTTTTGTCTTCATATGGTTTAATGTGAAAATAACAATAACTAATCAGGGGTATTGCTGTGGGCAAGATACCTTACCTTTGGGAATCTAACCATGTTTTTAACCTTTCTATGTACGTCGTATACTAAGATGTTCCTAAATAAAATAGTGGTTCAAAGTTATCTTCCCCCTGATATTGTACCTTGGGATATATTAGATAAAAGTTTAAATAAAATATTACATACAAGCTCCAAATATCCGCCTTCCAGATATTTTACACGTCGTTACAGTAACACAAAATTACAGCACATAAACAATACTTTACACAACAGTGCATCAACCCATCGAACCTCACTGAGCCACTTTGCAAGCCACACTGTTCAAACACATTCATCTGTATTCTTTAATGTCGCAATTCCTACATTTTTGAAAGATGCTAAATATGTTGCCTCCATGAACTATTGATAAATAAATAGGCTTGGATATTTCACTCAATACAAAGCTCATAATGTTTCAATGCTGATACAACAGAAGGACACTGTCCCTGTTTGAAGGAAAAGATTTTTCCAACCTTGGAGCTACTCAAGAGGAAACCCGTTACTGTGACGGGTTCAGATCAATATAACGTGTCCTTGTGTTTATTTTGATCCTTTGAGTCGAATGTATTCGACCTACATCTTTTTGCAAAGCCTCTAAATCATCACCCATGTAAAAAAAAACTGAGAAAATCCAATGTGCTGTCGTTCAGTGTGGCTTTAATAAAAAGAAAAAAGTGAGCAATAAATAAATAATTCTGGTCAGTTCAGCCTTTCCTTATAAGTAGATCACACAGAGATGACTGATGAGAGAGGATGGGTGATGTGCAAAACAGGTAGACTCAAACTACAGACTTTGGATCGTATGGTGTCGCTCTTAACCACTGCAAATAGATTCTTATGTTTATTCAGAGAGTTAATTATAAACTTCAGGCCACACAGGTATACAGTGTTTGTGTCGGACTAAACTGGCTGGGTTCACGCTGTCTTTTACTTTTACCTGATTATGCTCATTTTATATTCACATACAAACACTTAAGGACTCAAAGCAACGCTTGCTCGCAGGTCCTGCAGGAGATTTATGGAGCAGGGCTAAATCCAAATCCCATCAGGGTGCAGAGAAGCTCTTAGAGCATCAAATTTCTCTTCCTTGTTTCCTCTGCTGGTGGGATTAAGGTTTCATGCTGGTGTCGTGTTACAAGCTACTTCTGATCATCCTAAAAAAGAAAAAAAGAAAAAAATCATTCCTATCTAAATAATCTGAAGCAATAATCTTTTTTCAAACCGATGATTTCCTGTGCTTGTTAATATCCATTTTTGATAAATATTGATGAGTAAACCCATCAAATAGATTTCATATATATGCTAATATTTCACAAATTAAAACTGTGCATTTCTCATCCATGTGCTTAATGCTTTGAACCTGTTTGGTTTCCAATGCTGCATTTATCTCAAGCCTTCCATTGGGCTCGTTTATCCATGTTTCCATTGTTTGTCTGGGTCATTTACAAAAGCTTTAGAAATGACTTTTCCCCATATAGAGCAACAAAATGAATAGGTTTCGAAGGGAGCCACTGGGAAGCTGTCAACCAATCATATGAGGAGCTGCATTCAATGGGACCACACAGTCAGCAATAATGATTCATTAACAAAAACTCAACCCCCTCGAAAGGAAAAAAAATAATGGCCGTCTGCCTCCTGTATTGTCTTCACTCATCAAGTTATTGCTTAGATAAGACCCTTTAATGGTGGGTGTAGCCTAGACCTGCTGAAGTGTCATAATAGGAGACTACAAGCCAAAGGAAATTAGATAAAACTGAGAGAGCATTAAGGACGTGTACTTTAATAATCTGGAGGATAGGTTCCTTGAAGAAGCACATCCTGGTTCAGGCTGTGAGGAGGTAGCAGGAGGTGCTGTGGGTGTGGGGAGGGAGGGACTGAGGAATGTGGATGATTATCTCTCCTCTCTGCATCCACCAAATAACTAACATGCCAGCTGACCTGCCTGGCTGTGACACGGCTGTGGACAGATCGTCAGAGTTGTTCTGCAGGATTGGCCACTGCCGGTGTGAAATACACCAGCGCAAATGAGGGCTTTTCCGCCAACGCCAGTGTGACGGCGTGGCTTGGCCCGGAGTTTGTGGCTCCTCTGGGAATAATGAAATGCCTGCATGTTGAAATATGAGACGCCACACAGACATCACAGCAGTTTTCATTCCTCGTAGTATTAAAGGAGAGACGCTGCATGTTTGATCAGTGTTGGTGGAGATAACAACCCTGGCTAAGTCCATTGTTGCATTCATTTAAATTATAACATGTATATCTAATAACCTTAAAGTACTAACTTAATGTCCCAATTGATGGCATATTTAATATTGTTCTTATCACTTACCTCTCTTATTGTCCTTACCTCTCTTTAAAAATAAATATTGGACCTATTCTGTAGTTTCAGAACTGATGTTGTATGGCTACATACTGTGTTCTTTACATACATTTATACTCTTAACAGCTGCTTGGGACAAAGATTACATTGTGTTTGACCATTGATAACTGTTCAAAACATTTAAATAAAGAGCCATTAACCCACCAGAAGGTCACAACCACCCAGTAAGGCCAGCAGGAAAGAGAGTGAGGAAAACTATATCTAAAGGGTTTTTAGTAGTTTTTCCTTACTCTTGCTGAGGGTTAAGGACAGAGGATGTCACACCCTGTTAAAGCCCCATGAGATGAATTGTTATTTGTGAATATGGGCTATACAAATAAAATTTGATTGATTGATTGATTGATGATCTTATCCTATAATGATCTTTTCAAAAAACACAAACACACTTAATTCAAATTGAATGATACTTTTTAGAATACAACCATGGGACTGAAGAGCATAGTTGATATATTTCATTTAAATGCAAAAGATTTTGCAGTAAACAAGCCTGAAGATCTTGATTTTAAATATTCAATCTGTAGAAATGTATCACAGAATTCAATAAATGGGCACTGTAGTTTTAAATAAAAGTATTACTTATATTTGTATTATTACAGGGATGGTGTTATTAATATCAATAATGTAATATTTAAATATAACATGTGTTATATTATTAATATGGTTGATAATATAATAATAACATGCAATATATATATTAATCAATTAGTTACATATTTGTTATTTCATTCTTTCCTTGTTTGACCAACGACCACAAACATGGGAAATAGTTAATTATTATGATGATGACAACAATCATAATGATAGTAATAATTACATTATTATTACTACTATTATTATTATTATTATTATTACTAGTATTATGTGTTTCGTCCCTGTTGCGCCCCCGTGTGTCCTGAATTTGCAGTCGTCCGTCGTGACGTCATGAGAGCGACGGAAGTAGTTTTCCTGAGAAAAGAATCTGGCTGATTCATTGTAGTCGGTGTGTTTGAGTCTGAACACCGAGAGAAACTCGTTCTTCTGAAGCTTCGACACATTTGACAGCAGGTAAGTGGAGTCAGGGCTCGAACACAGACACTCACCTCCAGAAAACACGGCGAGACGGAGTCAGTGTCGGTAGTTTGTCGGTGCTTCTCTGCTCCGAGATGACACAGGCGAAGTTAGCATGAGTAAGCTAACAGCAGGCTAACGCTAACAGCCAACACTAGTTTCTAAACCGAGCGATTTAACGTCAGTTCATTAGCAAGTGCATCTCTTGTTATTAAATTGCCGTCAAAACACATTGAACGGTAGTCGCAAGCAAATATTTTGAACTTGATTATCCGTGTTTACGTGACTCTGGAAATCAGCTAACTGGTGCTAACTAGCCACTTGGCCGCTAACGTCAGTTCTCTGCAGGATTTCTGTTGGTATTTTAGAATAATTATAATGATCTTGTAGATGTGACAAACTCAGGCTTTTCTAGACACGAAATTTATAAATCTACTGTGTCTGCAACCAATAAGATAAACAGGCCCCGTGATCTAGCAGCAAAAGTACAGATTAGGTTTAAATACAGACAAAATAATATTGAAAATAAGAATATAAATGAAATCTACACTAGAGGAAGCAGTAGCCTAAACAATATTGAAATATATAAAACTGTAAGTGTAGTTTTTGCTGCTGTTGAACTCTATTGCATTATACTGACTGTTATAATATTTATGTTCTCTAATGCATATTTTTTTATGTCTCATCTTGGTTTACCAACAACCACACAAATCGTGGTTCCACGATTTATACTTTATGTATATTTAAACAATTTGTACTGAATTTATCCAGAAGTACTCAACTTATTTGTACCTGATACACCTGATCTTGTTATTATCACGTGTCACATGTACCTCTCTGATACCTGATCAATTCAAGTTGCTGCTAATTACTTTTTAATGTGTTTGTTTAAACAGATAACTATGGATCGGCTGCTGAGACTTGGAGGTGGAATGCCCGGGCTTGGCCAGGTAACGCAATGATCAAATAATCCATAGATGCTTAGTATCAGTGCTGATATGTTTTTTAAAGCTCTTAGATTTGATTTAATAAAACATTTGGTTTGCCACACTGGTTCCTGCTCATAACACTATTGGGGTTCATTACTGCTTCGATTAAGACTGTCAGTTTCAGCGTTAGCAAATATTAGAGGTGAGACAAATGTATAGCAGTCCCATATATTGCCTCACAAATCTCATGGTTTTAATGTAGTGTTCCACTGGATTCATTTATGAAGTTATCACCCTTTACATATTATATGAATTATAATTCTGGATGATTTGGATGGTGAATTAGCAAAAGACAAGAACAACTGTTTAATAAACTGTGGTTTGACTCCTCAGGGTCCCCCAACAGACGCTCCTGCAGTGGACACAGCAGAACAGGTGTACATTTCCTCCCTGGCCCTGCTCAAGGTAATCACGTATTATCTGCATTAATCCCTTTTTCAGTGTGGTTGTATTCATTTTTGTGTATTCAATGGCATCTGAATCTTTGTGACGTCTGATTCGTTAGATGTTGAAGCATGGGCGGGCTGGTGTACCAATGGAGGTCATGGGATTGATGCTGGGAGAGTTTGTTGACGACTACACAGTGCGAGTGATTGATGTGTTTGCCATGCCCCAGTCAGGAACGGTATGTTTTCTTCCTCATGATATTAATTGTTATAAAATACCTGATCCAGATGTCTCATAACACACTGTACTTCATTAAACTTTGCATTATGATATGAAGAAGGATAACAAATGCTTTGTTCTTGTGCTGATTTCAATAGTTTTACAACAAAGTCTTGTTTTTTCTTCCCTTACAGGGTGTGAGTGTTGAAGCAGTGGATCCTGTTTTCCAGGCCAAGATGTTGGACATGCTGAAACAAACTGGCAGGTAAAACTGAATATTCCATTTATTCCTCTGGTCAGAGTTGGTCTCTCACAAATACCTTGAAACCCGTCTGCGGTCTTACTTTCTTCGTGTCGCTCTTCAGACCAGAGATGGTGGTGGGATGGTACCACAGTCACCCTGGTTTTGGCTGTTGGTTGTCTGGCGTGGACATCAACACACAGCAGAGCTTTGAGGCCCTGTCAGAGCGAGCTGTTGCTGTTGTGGTTGATCCCATACAGAGCGTCAAAGGAAAGGTAAAGATGAGTGGCTGCTGCTGAACACACAATCATCAATTCATTGTGTATCCAGAAGTGAATAGTAGAAATAACATACTGTTCAGTAAACTGGTTTCATGTGTTCCACAGGTTGTTATTGACGCCTTCAGATTGATCAACGCCAACATGATGGTTTTGGGTCATGAACCCAGACAAACCACATCTAACCTGGGTCATCTGAACAAGCCGTCAATCCAGGTAACAGAAGATTGATGAGTTATACAATCACTTCATTCTGTCAGTGCTATTCCTGTAAAAAATCCAGAGAATGGAGACATTTTGTGCATTGTTATTTTATTGGGTTTCACTCAATGTTTTTCTTTTGGTTTGCAGGCTCTGATTCATGGACTCAACAGGCATTACTACTCCATCACCATCAATTACAGGAAAAACGAGCTGGAGCAGAAGGTTAGAGAAAACACATATTATATATAATGCTTTTAATAATATACATTAGTGGTGCTTTATTAAATCATGAAAAAAATGGCTGTCGTTATTTCAAGATGCTGTTGAACCTGCATAAGAAGAGCTGGATGGAGGGACTGACCCTGCAGGACTACAGCGAGCACTGCAAGCTCAATGAGACCATTGTTAAAGAAATGCTGGAGCTGGCTAAGAACTACAACAAGGTGAACTCCTTCAGGCCTCATCCAACAGCCTTCTGAAAATCATTGAAAATCTTTTTATTAGGCTCATCAGAAAAGCCTTAAATACAGCACAAACTGGAACAAAGGTTATCATGCCTTGCTGCATGATAACATCAAGATGAGTACATTTGATTAGAATAATATTGTTGGCTTTATCAATCTTCTATACAGAAGAATTAATATTCTTAATATTGACTTTTAAACTATGATAATGCAGACATATCACAGTGATTTCACAGAGGAAGTCACATTTTTATTATACTGTTTGCTTCACGCAGCAGTCAGAGAATGAGTGTGGCTCTCCCATGAGTTTGTTGATATCTACGAGCATGCTTTATATCCCTTTTACAAGATTCCTCAGGGCTTGCATGACCATACCATTTCTTTAGAGCCATGCATACAAATACGCTGTGGCTCTTTGAGATCTGACACTGTTGTGTTTTTAACTCAGGCCGTCGAGGAAGAGGACAAAATGACCCCAGAGCAGCTGGCGATCAAGAATGTTGGAAAACAGGTAAGAAAACAAAGTTCCGAAAAAGACCTTTGTGTATGCTGATGTTTACAGTTTTTCATCTTTTAGTATTATGAAAAATTGAACCATCAAGGCCAGTTGATGTTTAGAGGAAGAGTTGATGAATGTCCAAGTAGAGAATGAATAGAAACTGGGCTCTGGTTACTTAGTCAATAAAGTTATCAACATTTTCTTATTTTTTAAACCAAAGACACTGTATCACCGTTGATGTTCTCAACTTCTCTCTCCTCCCTGCAGGATCCCAAGAGGCACTTGGAGGAGCACGTAGATGTTCTAATGACATCCAACATCGTTCAGTGCCTAGCGGCCATGTTGGATACCGTCGTTTTCCAGTGATGGTCCTGTGTGTGTATAACTGTTAATATTGCAACCAATGTTGTCTTTTATATAAAATAAATGTATGTATGAAACAAATTGGCTTATTTCTGCTTGGAGGAGAGACAGTGTGGGCGGCATCATATTTAGTTTTACAAGCAACAAAGCTCTGCCTGATAAGCATGAGTTTGTTTTTCTTTGAATCAAAGTATTTTTATTCTGTTATTATTTGACAATAACAAAGGGATCCAGTTTTGAACAAGGGGCAAGTCAATTGATTTGGAAAACACATTGGAATCCTTAATCCTGTTTAGGACATGGAATCTAAATGTGATGCAATAGAAACCAGTGGTTGTATACACTGATCAACCTCAGCATTAAAACTAGTGCTGATTTGTGATCTCATTACTTTCCCTTGACTTCATAACATCACAAAACTAAACCCATCAGGTCTGATCAGTAGAAGGCTGCTGTTATTAAATCCAGGTACTTTGATGTAATAACCATTCTTACCACTTGATGGAGCAAGAGTTGCAGTTTACACGGGTGAAAACACAAGATTTTAGAAAACATTTCAGTCCGGTTAATGTTCCAAAGCACATGTTTTCTCGCAGGCTTGAGAACAAAGTTAGTGAAATGGAAAAAGATGATGCAGGCTTCGTGAGCGGAGACTGCATGATCATGGCCTTTTACAAGTTTAAAAAAAGGCAAGAAGAGAAAGTGATCCGTCCTTTTTTCACCCAAGTTAAGTTTGGATCTGTAATGTTCAGTCGACAGAACATTCAGAGGTGAGTCATTACAGATTTTGTAGTCGGTTGTTTTCAGAAAGGAAGAACATGAAGGATGGTAAAGACATTACCCTGCCGTATGAAATATACAGTCTGACCTGGGCTAGATAGAACTAATAGCACAGCAACAAGGGACTATTTGTCGACCGTGGAACAATAGTGTTTTCTTGCTTTGATCGTGGGACCTGGGCCCAAATGCCAATATATCCCTCTTAGTTTATTACAGTGAAGAGAAACGTCTCAATAATGGGCTCACGGGATCTCGGCCAGCAAGAGAAGAGCAGCTTGCACGGCAGTAACTCCAGAGACGGCAGAGAACACGGAGCATATGGTGTTTCTCCACCCTGTCCAGTATATACTAACCTGACAGAGAGTTACGAGCGACGTGGCCTCCTGCCATGATATCGACCCCGGGAGGCTTCGGGTTACATAATTCTTGTGCCTGACTGAAATCTTTGCAAATCGCACAGGATGGAATTGGCTTTCTTTCAATGTGAACGTTGGGATGGTGTGAAATGAAATGAAACACCCTCTCTCGGGTGATTTGGGGAATGTGAACCTTTGCCCCCAGACAAAGTCCTCGTGAAATATCCATAAACTAAAAGATCCCAGAGGTTCCAGTGCACCTTTACTGTCCAAACCCACCTGTGTTTTCTCCAGTCCATTGCATGAAGGAAGCAACAGAGGACAGCGTGTCTCATGCTCCTTCAGAGCACTTATTTTTAAAGTCCCTGACCTCATGCCAAACCACTTCTAAGTAGATAATTTCAGAGGGGGAGACTGTGAACAGGGCAAGATGAATGCTGGGGTTGTTTGGTGTGGTTTAAGAGGACAGATCACTCCCATGGACGGGAACACATCACTCTGGCTCTGCCCCAGAGGACGACAGCATGAAGTCATTCTTTAGTATGTGCTCTCTCAGATAAACAGTTAGGAGTGCTTTACAATCATAAACAATTACAGCATTAAAAAACTGCATATAAGTCAACTTTTGTTTTCGTGAACTGATGAGAATTCTTTGTTTCTGAGTCATGGTGTTGTGAAATGAAGTGAGGAGGTGATAAATGATCGTGAACCTTCTCTTGTTGAGTTTCAGATCGTTCCTGGCCATGGAAACAGGTTTCGACAAAAACAATCTCACTTCATGGTCCATGCATCTGCTGCTCTGGAGGTTTTGATCGTATGATTCTCGGGATGTGAGTTGATTGGTCCACCACTTGTGTCCAGACTGAAATATCTGAAGTCGTATTTCATTAATATGCCATTCAAACTAACTCCTGCTCGGTCCCCATGAGTGGAGGAATCGTACTAGGTTTACCATTATGAAGGTAGTACTGCAAGTATGTATTTTCACTTGTCATGTGAAATATGGAAGCATCCATTCGATTGGCACAGAATTTGATACCGAAATTCTTGGTTCCCAGAGGTTAATCCCATTTTACGCCGATGGTCACCTGACTTTTGCTCTACAAGGCCACCAGGAGGCGCCTCAACAGCTAAATAGATTTGAGACCTGTTCATGAAGGATTTAGCTGCTTTTCATTTAGTCCTGCCATCAGGCACATTTTCAATTTGTCAAATATTTTAGTTTATAAGCGAATACTTGACCTGAAAAACTCACCAGCCACCTCTAACAGCTGAAGAATGGGACTTTAGTCCAAAGTGTGAGTAGCTGTAGACATTATGTTTGCAGGTTATCTGTCCCATTCTTGCGAACACGATGTCTCAGGGAGTCTTTTCATATTTGCCGCAAATGTTCACTTGGCCTCACGGATGAGCTGATTTGTATTTGGTGGTCAAAGGTCAAGGTCTCTCTGACATTTCAAATAATGCTTTTCTTAATGTGAATGCAGTATCTCATGAACACCTGGAGAGAACCCCTTGGGTGGTCAAAGGTCACAGAGAAACTTCTTCAAATTTGTGTGGTCTAACTTGAGTGGAACTTCAAAGTATCCACAAAGTTTAATCTTAGACTCACAGATAGCTGGGTTTCATTCCGGCCTCACAAAACCTGGTGTTGGCCTCTTGAATTTGAAATCTCAATATCTTCTTCAAATTTGGACTAGTATCCATGACTCAATGATTAACCCAATAGATTTCATTGGTCAAAGGTCAAATTCCCAGTGACCCCATATTGTAAATGCAACATGTCAGGAACCCCTGGAGGGACCGAAGCTGGACGCATACAACTGCAGGGCAGTAAGTCTAGTTTCTTTTTGTTCTGCACTCTAATGAGGGTTTAGCAGTGTGTGCGTAGTGTACTGCATGTGTTAGAAAGTACAAGTTCTCTGCACATCTCTTTGGGGTTATAAACGATCACCCATCGACCGAGATCTGCTTTCACACGGTCTCCTGAGCGCCCTGTCTCCATCCCGACTGTATTTCACCTCCCAGCGCTGCCTGTTAAATGTGACCAGGCAGAGGTGACGTGGGCTGCTGGGGCATTTCAGTGTAATGCAAGCTGCCGGGACAGCTGTGTTCCATCAGTTCAGAGTCTGACTCCCCTGTCCTGACCCTTCGGTTAAAGTACCCTTGACCTGCCTAGATCCTCACTCTCTCAACACATCTGTCTTGCCAAGAAATAAACAGATCTGCAGGGGCACTTAATACCTGCAGTGTTACAAGTACTAATGTATACAACATGAGGAATGGTGCCGGCTTCTGTCAGAGGGGGCAGGACAGCTGGGAGATGAGGAATGTGGGCTGTGGTCCGACAGAAGAACTTGAAGCACAGTTTGAAACGGCGGTCGTCTCGCATCGGCCTCAAAGTGTAAATGAATGGCGGAGGTGTCAGAGTCGTCCCGCGGCCTCCTGCCTGCCAGGTCGGCCACATTTCACCTCAGGAATACCTGTGGTGTGACTGAATGTGTTCCTTAAAAGGGACGAATCAAAGAGGGTGGATTTACTAGAGCGCTGTTACGAGGCAGAACATTTTATAGGGTTAATTAAACAGCAAATGAGGAACAAGATGGTTCTTTGTGGGGTTTTTTTTCATTTGAACAAGAAGTTAAAAAGCTAAATCGTCCAAGAAAACAAAAGACCGTGAAAGGTTTGCATTAGGTGCTAAACTTCCCCAAGGGCTCAGGAGTTCTTCTCCATCCCTTGATCTCAACACAGATGTGTTATAGCTCCCTCTGATCTGCGTTTGGTGAAGTGGTGTCGACCACTGTCCTGACCAGAGGCCGTAAAAGTCACATTATAGAGAGAGTTTGTGTTCATCTGTCTGGTGGTGACCTAACAAGTCAGAGTGACCTGCCCTGACCCCCCCCCCCCCCCCCCCCCCTGTTCGGTGGAGGACAGTCTGCAGTCTGAGAACACAGAAGCCAACAAGGTATTTTCTCGTTCGCTGAGAGATCAGTTATGGATTAAAGTTTATTCACGTGAAAAAGGAAGGATGCTCTTGCTTGCACTCCTGATATTTTTTTGATCATTGATTTCTTTTCTGTTTTTAAGCATTTTCTGAACTTTAATTTAACATTTTCTAACTATAATTTCTACTTCTTTCCCATTTGGTTCTCCTTTCTTTCAGAAGTCATTTAATTTTCATTTATATTGTATGTGAAGCATTTTCAGCAGCATTTTGTAAAGGTGCTGCATAAATTAATATTTATTATTAAAACATTCTCCAACAAAATAAAAATGTTCTTGTCCACTTCCTTTAGAGATAAGACATTTTCAGTCAATCATGGATCCTAAAGGTAAGAATCTGGCAGATTTTGGGAACCGATATCTATGTGTGCATTTTGGTGAAGCTTGATTAAGTTTCAGACTGGTAAATGCTCTTCTGAGGATTTTTTTAGTTTAATTGTATACTGCCATTATTGTTTTTTTATATTTGAGATCCCTTGTTATCCTACAGGTTTTATCTGTCTCCTGTTGTGCTTCTCCGGAGATATTTATGAGGTAACTTGAAGTGATCCAAACTGACCCGTGCTCCACAGTTCAGTGGACGAGGAACTCTTTGTCCTCTGTGCTGTCCATCTGCTGATTCCTGGGAAAAGGGAACACTGACTAAGACCCCATTTGTTTTCAGGCATGTGCAAAAAGAGCTCGGGTTCTGCAGGGAGAGGCCACTGGCCAACATTCAGACCTGTAGCCACACAGCGAGTCCACCGACCCAGCCATTTCTTATAATTATGTGAAGTCATTTCTCCGCATGTTTGCTCTCTTTGTCTACGTTATGCAACGCAGCCATATGCTTCCAATCCACAGGAGAGAGTCTGCAGCAAATACAAGCACACGAGTTTACCAGAAACTGTTATCGCTCAAAGCACAGATAAATCTGGGACTAGTCCCCGGTCCCCCTCCACACTCTCTTTGACTGTTTGTTTAAAGGTTCCCCTTGAGATATTGGACAGTGAAATGATGGGAGGAAAGGATATAATAGAGGACAAGTACACAAAGGCCATCCGGTGCGGCGGAGTCCAGAACACATAATTAAAGTTCCAGGGATGATTCAACCCTCGATGGATTTATCATGATGCAAGATTTTGGACCATAAATGAGCTCTCTGTTTTTACTCTGCTGCATGTGTGTGTGTGTGTGTGTGTGTGTGTGTGTCTGTGCGTCTCGTTGTGTGGGTTGTGGCTCTCCACTCGTGTTGTGCCCCACAGCCTTTGCTTCCTTGCATCGATGCTCATGAAGCTTTAATGACAGTAACCATTTCCGCGGTGTTGTGATGTTATTTGTTGCCCGGGACAATATTTCCATTCTTGCGTGATGATGTCACAGTCGACAGAGTTTCCACCACAGCAAAGGGCTGTGAGGAGATGAATGCGAGTGTGTGTGTGTGTGTGTTTGTGTGTGTGTGTGAGTTTGTGATGTGCAGTCAGACCGGCTGCGTTTGTACAGGGAAGCAGGGTCGTGTTGAACAGAACCGCAAAAGAGAGGAGCTGTTCATTGGCCGGGTCTGAGCGGGACTCAGCGTCTGGGGCCGTGTTGTTTAAGTCAATAAGTGACTCTGTAACACACACAGGGAAATAAGCAGCTCTCTATGTTACAGTGTGTTTACTCTTTGTCCTTTAATTAGAGGTTACATAAGGTATTCTTCCTCTCAAAATGGCAGTTAGGAGATATGAACGGTGAGCAGGCCATGACTTGCACGATTGACTCAAAGGTTGCTCCGTTCACATTTAAGATTTGATCACATCCAGTTTTTTGACACAACGTAACGTGTATTTGTGTCTTGCCAAACCGCAACATAGATTAATATGGAAAGGGTCTCAACCTTACTTTGTATTGTTGTATGTGCAAAGTATATCATAAAGGAATTGGAAATGTGAAGCAATGATGCATATATACATAAAATATGTACATACATGATTATAACCTTCTAATAGGCCGGTCTCAATAGGAGTAACATTAAATAACTATTTTCAGAATCAGTAGAAGCCATGCATATGTCTACCAAGGCCCAACAGTCTCCTAAATCCAATAAAGATATACCAGATTGCGCACACATATCTATACATAAATATCAGTCCCCTAAATATGCCTGATTTTATTTGTTATCAAGATCCAATAGTTATTCTCTGGGGAATCAGTGAAAATGTAAAAAAAATAAAAAAATATCTAGCACTGTAAGAAAGTGACTCAAACTTGTCTTGGATCCATCCCCTGATCTGCAGCTGAGCCAAAATCGACTAGACTCTTGCCTTTCAGGTTCTGTGGTAATCGGTCCAGGGCTGAAAACAGAACCCTGGACTTTTAATACTTATTAAACCTTATTTAACCTTTCTGATGTTGCTCACACCCAGCAGCAAGTTTTTCACATCTTTCAGTGCAAACTACCAAAATAACTTAAATAAGCTCAGTTTGTCTGATATTATCAGTCCTTTATTACCTGGGTACTTTGCATTTGCACATATTTTTATTGAACAGATTTGACCAATGATTCATGTGCTTAAAGTTGATCTTTCTCCTGAGACTCTTTGCACCACCAGTAGGTTGATTTTCATTTTGTCCAATATTCTGGTTCGGAAAATAACTAATAACAGCATATCTAATGACGTTCTCATACGTCACTGCTGAGCTGTGCAGCTTAGTTCATAGAGAAGACAAAAGTTTATGTTGCTCAACAGAAGTAAGAAGAAGCCCAAAATATAAAAGGAGAACTACGTTAGACGGTCCTTTAAAAATATGAATATCGTCAGATTTGCCTAAATGACAGTTACTATGCATTTGTGCAGACAAGAGCAATTTGAAGTATTTTCCATTTGAAATACAGAACTGATTTTAATAAGTTTAACTTCCTATTTTCATGCAAGTAAACTCAGAAACCTCCAGACTTCCTTCTCTGGTTTTGAGACAATCGCCTCTGACTCAATCATCTCCACAACAAACAAAGATGTTCACAATGCTTTCACCATGTCTGTGTCATATCTGTGGGAGTCTGTTATTTCATTTCTGCAATGTAAAGGTCAATCATGGCTCAGCAGATAGACTGTATCTAAATAAATATCAGGAGAAAGTTTGTTTTCCATACAGGACGCCGTTGAGAGGTGGTCTACCACCGATATGTGACTTCCTTTACCTGTACGTGCACTTCACACCTCCTGTCGCAGTCTCCAGTGAGTCACATGAAGTCTTTGTGATTAGGTGTGAGCTCCCGAAGATGTTCCAGCTTTAAACAAATAACCTCTGCTGCGTCTGATGTCATAGGCTGGATTCCTTCAGGGGACGAGGAGCTGTGTAATTACAGGAGATTAGAAAAGGAGAGAGACATTGTAAAGACCCACGAAAAACACACCCACACACACACATTGTGATGATGTCATGCTTGTCTCAGAGGACTTTCTATCATCGTCTGTTTAATTGGTCCTCGGAGCTGCAGGACAGGACACATTACCCTGAGTAGACAGTTTGCATTGTGTCTGACACAAGTCAGACAGTGTGGGAGGGAGGCAGAGGTCAGATGTTTTTAACGAGGTCTGATTGAGTTTTGGGCCGCAGGTAATTTTTTGCAGCTTTCCCGTCCTTTCGGTATATTTTCCTTTTCCTGTAAGAAAGGCACTGACCAGAAGTTTTATTTACTGGCAAAAGTGAGTAATGAAATGGTGTAAGTCATACTCCAAACTATTGTGGTTTGGTTAAATGTTAATTCTGTTTCCTGAGATGTTTTTAACAGGCTTGTTATTTTGTCCTCAATAGTGAATCTGTAACTTGTGCCTACTTTGTGGCTTGATGGGGAAAACATTGAGAAACTCCATTTCCACAGATTCTTAATGAATTCCCCATGCAGAAAACTTTTCTGCTGGGAAATAATATGATACGGTTTGCCAGTGTGCCTGTCCACAGCCTGTGAGTCATTCTCTCAATTGGATACTTTTTCTGCACCAACTCAATTTGACAGTAAATTTGATGTTATCGCCTCTCGGTCCGAAATGCTCTCCATTAAACCGTCAACTCAAGTAGCAAACTCACTGTAGACACAAACGGATGTGGGCGCGGTGTTTGGCTCCCTGTGGCACAGTCGGTAAAACCTTCTGGCATTTCCCTCAGAAAACAGCGCTGTGGCGAATGGTCTACGGAGAGCTGCAGCCTCACATGGAGCCAAATGGAGAGACGGGGCTCAGACTGACACCAAAAAAGGTAGTGCAGAGTCGTGTGGGGGCGGATGAAATGGTAATAAAAAAAGAAAGAAATTAAAGGAAAGTGTCAAACAAGACAGAGTGGAATGATATCCTCGCCAACGTGAAATTATTCTGTGATGATGCCGGTATTACCCTTTGCTTTTAAAGACCGCAATGGTGGTTGTGGTCATTCCAGCCATTTATCTTCAAAATCAGAAATATTCTGCATTAATAGCAATAAAAAAATGTATGTTATTAGATTCGTTGTGATGTATGAGGCATCAATGGGTCAACAACATTTGCAGATTCTAATTTAAAAACTAATTCATTTTTCTTTGATTTCCTAACCACCAAATATGATGTAAACGTTAAAATGCAGATGGCTGATTTGATCACATTAAAATAGAGTCTGCATTATTTCTTACCACAAATGTACAGTTATAATTCTCTTACTAGAGTTAGGGTGTTAATAGAATCATGCAACTGCTAAATACAAGAGGCCCTTGCATTGAGCCTTGGGGAACTCCAGATATTTATTTGAATTAAATGCATAATTGCTTAATGAGACAAAGTTCCTGCCCTGTATGGGACTAGAGAGTTTGATCCAGTCTTCCAGTCTGTTTTAATAATGCTGTATGGACAGTCTTAATGGATGAAATGCTAAAAGACAGGATGCAACACCAACGTTAAGTGACAGATCGGTGTTTGTGCCGTCCAACTGGTTATTAGCCTCTTAGCCTAATATAACCACAATCTTCCTATCCTTAACCAAGAGTTGTAGCTGTCTGAACTTCCCCATATCTGAACAATAACTTTTTTTTAAACAACCACAACTCTTCACTAAGTTGATATTGGAGAAAAATCACATTTCCAGTGAACATAAAAACCAAAATACAATATTACATATTACAGATAACATATTTTAGCATTCTGGGGTTTTCGTCAAGTTGACCGATTTGAGTGTTCTTGTCCGCTGACAGGTTTTTGGAAATCAGTACTTGCTTGTCTCTGCAGGACAGTTCGTTCTTTACAGCCCCAACAACACCACTACCCTGCCAATGCTGAAGACATGCCATTATAGTCCGCCTGTTACCCACTGGGAGAATCATTGTCTGGGTGTGAACTGTGACCCAACCTTCACTCAGCAGCTACAGCAGACCACTCACCCACAGCTGCTCTGCCCTTCCTCCACCACCCCCCCTCTGAATCAAACTTCCCCATCCCTGCTGTGCTCACACTGGCACACCTGACTCTGAGCACAGTGTATCATCTCTGGCAGTGGTGTCAAAACAGGATCCTATCGTATGTGTCTGTCTGCAAAACCGTTTGCCAGGAAGTCAAGACTTTCCTGTGGTGAGAATTACGCCTCTTGGATTCTTGTTTCATTTACACGATCCTCCGGTGACCTCACGAGTGGCCACCGGCGAGAGCAAACACCTCGGCAGGTCGCAGACTGTGTTTGTCGAGGTGTCTGTGTATTTCTGTGCATGTGTATATTTGTGGAGTTGTCTGACGGAGTGCACGTACGTTGAAGGGGGCTGTGGTGGTCTCTTCATGAGGACTTTCCTTCCTCCACTACACAGACCTCTGCAGTCTCTCGGTTGATCACTCATTCCCCTGTTGTGCTATATAATGTTAATAGAAATCAGTTGTCATGCATTTCCCAAAAGAGGCTGACTTCACCTGGGGCAAGCGAAGTCAGCCTCTGAACGGCCCCAGGTGAGCTGGCACCTCCATGTCATCCAGACGGGAATGAGTGAGTAATGGTGACGCTCACGGCAAAGGTACTCCGTTAAAGACATTTCCCCTCATTTGTTTGGAAAAGTACGCACAGAGCTGGTGAGTGTCGACAAAGGATTGTTGATTTGGCTGGGTAAAAGTTTTGTTTTTATTCCGTGAGCGCACGCTGGCAAAGAGAGAGGGAAAGTGCAGACGGTGAAAGAAACCCACGGCAGAGAGAGGCCAAGACTCCGAATTATATTTCCTGACTTGCAAGAATCTCATAAAGTTTCGTTCTGCCTCCCTTCGGGGTCGACACCGTGAGAGTCTGCTTCAGGTTGTCAGAAGGTTTTTAGGAGGCAGGCGGGAGAGCTGAAGAACACCCTGCTCTCACCGCTTGTATATTATGGTCTACCGTCAGCATATTGTGATTTAGACAAACATACTTACAATCTAATAAAACAAAAGGTGAAACCAAGCATAATGGAAACTGTTCACTCGTAAATGAGTGTTTTAAAAGATGAGGAAAAAATGCCAAGTAACACAACTCGCACATGGAACCTAATTGACTCAGAATTTGTGTTTTTTTTAACTTATACTTATTACTTATTACTTATTTCCTTTTATGAAATGCAGTCATACAGTACATCACATCCAATCATTTTTAACATGAAATAAGGTGCTACGGATACAAGTCTTAGGCTTGTGGGGTTAACTGTCAATGGATGTCTTGGGCCCAAGCCATCAGGATCCAGGCATATCAGAATTGAGTTACACATTAACATTGTCCACAGACACAGTACATCACACATGATGATTACATTAAGACTGTGTTCCGAAAGAGAAAGAGGATGGCCTGCAAATGTCCACTGCTTAACAGGAAAAACAAAGAGAAACGAAAAGAAATATATCTATATATTCTGCTTATCATATCAAATGGAAGTGTAGAGCAATGGGGGGCCAGTTGTTTATGAATACCTCTGTTTTCAGTTGTATTAGAGCAGTCAAGTGTTCCATCCAGTACACATCTTGAATTCTATCTCTCCATTGGGTTATTGTGGGGGGGCTGTGGCTTCAGTCAGGAGGCTGTAATTACTTTATTTGCTATTAGAAGAAGGGCTCTCAGAAGTTTTGTTTGGCTATTTCCTTCAAGGTTATCAGGCAATATCCCTAAAATAAAGTGTGATGGTTCTAACGCTATGTCTATAAATAAACATATTTTTATTCCCCTTTGTATTTTTTACCAGTATTCTGATATATTTTGTCGCAAAATATATGTGTGTAGTCTCCCACCTTCACAAACAGCTTTTAATGCAGAATAGGATTAATACATGTACTCATCAGCAGTGGCAAGTAAAAGGTGTGGCCAGCATCTCGATGGCCAGTAAAAGGTGTGGCCAGTCCGGCGTGTCTGCTTCCTCCACAGGAGAACAAACTGCCCAGTCAGGGATGACGCGGCCGGCCCGGTCGTAGCGAGGGCGGCTGCACTCAAACGCACGTCGCAGACACACATCAAAAGTGTGAGTAACAAGGTTTGCCCAGGTCAGCGCAGGATGATTCTCGGCCTCGCTGCCTTTGGCTCTCACTGTAAGCCCCTTGGAAATGTGCCCTGTCTGTGTGAATGTCATCTCCTTTCCACTGGCGGCCTAATCGGGAATTCATTAATGAGATGTTCTCCAAGACAATCCGTCGTAGTCGCCGTGACAGCAGGAAAAGGCGCAGACGTTTTCGTGTCGGTATCAAATTCTGTGCAGGTCTGTGAAGCTCATTTTTCAGCGCGAACAAAGAGGCTATTTTTTCAGTCCAGTGAGTAAACATGATGCAGACGTGTGTCCCTCTACTTTCCCTGTGGGTCAATTTAAAACCACAGTCTACAAGTCTACAAGAGGAGTCTACAAAAAAAGAAAAGGACATCATCTCCTGTCCACGACATGTGATTGCACTGTGGCCACACTGTGGTCTGTGTGTGTTAAAGAAGTTAAAGAAGCACAGCCTGTCTGACCAAACACACCAACACACCCCAGCAAAGGTTGCCCTCTTAAGGTTTTGCTTATTTCAACCTCATGTCATGGTGTGAAACCCCAGACAAGCTTTCCACATCCCAGACTTAAGGAGAAGTGTCATGAAAGACCGGCGTCCCGGAAATGTCTGGTTGAACTGGTGGAGGTTTAAACCGTGACTGGACTGAGGACACACAGTTGTCTGCGGAGGTGGAGGCTGAGGGTCAGCATTCCTCATGCTCTGCAAAGGGAGTGCTGCTCTTGGATCAGGATGGACCCTAAAAAAAGATTAGAAGAGGACGAAGTGTGAGACGTTCTCATTATCCAACAATTTTAAGGGACTTGCACACCCTTCCTTATTAGGTCTCCACCTTCAGTCTAGACCGAACCTGAAAATAACAGATTTGATGAGCCTTGAGCCACGAAGCAGATCAATAAATCAAAACCAAACTGAAAGAGTTAGTCCAGATCAAACCAAACATCTGTTTGGTTCAATAGTTTGGAGTTTCTGACCAGTTACAGGAAGTTGAGAAATCATTAAACGATAGAAGAAGAAAGATAAGCCTTGCTGGTTTATAATATAGTTTGCTGCGCTTTTTCTGAATCATTTTTTTTTTTCCTTTTTTGAAGAATTATTGACTTTTCATTAACAAAATTTCATATTCATAACATCACAGTCTGAGTTTAAAGACATTGGTGCCTTTTCGTCATCTCTTTGTCTTGGACTGGTGAAAAAGGTTGTTGATGAGTACCTCTCATTGCCACAGAACATTTTAACATCTTTGAGCCGTTTGTTTTGGTTTTATAATTCAGAGCTTATCCAGGTCATTACCCTACTGGATGGAGAAGTGGAGCATTTAGCATCTAAAGAGTCACCAGTAGGAATTTGTAGAGCTCTTAACCAAACTGAAAGGAGATTGACTATCGATTGAACTATCAGGTGTCTCTAGAAACGTGACTCAAAAGAAATGTTAACGCTGCTTCAAGTCACATCTTGACCTGCGATTTGCTGATGACCTAACTTGGACCTGCTTTTTAAAGAGACTTGACCCGAGACTTGGATCAAACCAATCGGGATCCCTCTGCTCCTCTGCTGGACTCCGGACACTGAGGTTAGCTCATCTCAAGGGTGGGAGCGTGTCTCGTGTGACTCAGCGTACATTTCGGTCGATGAAGCACAGCCATCTGCACCCCCCCCCCCCACATGTCAAGTGAGACTCTCGCTGTCACTCTCCAAGCGGCCCCACCCAATCTGGTTCCCAGGGTAACGGTGCATTGTAGCACTGTGTTGTGGAATCTTTGAGAAGTGCTTCGTCAGAGTGTTCTTCTTCCGAATGGGCCGCCCCGCTCCCTGCGACCTCTAGCCTCCGTCCTCAGCCCGGCAGCAGATGCTCTTCGCATCCTGTGCTGAAAATTCTGAGTGATTCAGACTCGACGAGGATCGCTGACAGTGCTGACACCGGCAAATTGATGTTGCTCAACCAGTTCATATTCTCCTTGTCGCTGTCTGGAGCATGAACTTCTGCATTGATGCGTGTTTCCTGTGCCGCTGGCAGGGAGATGGAGTAAGGCAGCAGGAGAACAGCCAGATGTGGATGGGACGGTCATGGTTCCACCGCCGCTCATCTTGCCTCACCACTCTGGAGCTCTATTCTACTCCCTCTCAGCTTTCTCTTCACCGATCACTTCACACATCCCCCCACTCACCGCCCCAATTGTTCCATCCAGCTGTTGCCATCTGGCTTTCGCTCTAGATACTGTCCATTTGCAGTTTGGTGAAGCCGCAGTGGAGAGCCACACATGAATACAAAGAACTCCCAAGGATCTGAATGAGTTGGAACTCGGCAGACACTGCACTGCACCACACTGTTTTTTTAGATTTGGAAATTGTTCAATACTTCCCACAAAACAGCAGTTTCTTGTTTGTATTTTACAGTTCAAAAGTCTGGGAAACACACTTATTGGCTTTCTTTGGTAGAGGAGAAAATCAAAACCACTCTTGTCCATTCAGCTGCTTTTGGACGCTGGTCAATTCAGCAAGACACAATTCCCTCAGACCCATAGATTATACAACATGGATGACATGGCAGCTCCACAAAAGTGAAGCCACGTTATCTTGATCGCCCACTGGTGGCTGGTTGCGGTATAAGTCCACAGATCATGGACAAAACTAAAAAATCAAGGTGCATGTTCAATGATTTTAACAGGTAGGGTACCTGGGTAAGGCATCGAGGGCTTTTAACCTCCACAGCGGTTAAAGTGTTTCCGTTTACAGCACATCTGTCGGCCGTTGGCCATTATCGCGAAGAGCTTTGGAATCTTGACATCTGCGTCTTCTTCATGTGTTTAACCTGGGGTAGTTGTAATCCTGCAGTTTTGTGTTGTACTCTCAAATATCCAGAGCTATTGACTCGGACAGTTGTTTTCTCACATGCAGCTAATCTGGAAAATGTCAGGATATTATCCGAAACTTCTGAGCAGCCGTTCATCATCCACACAAACAATATGTTTTAGATCATGGATGATTGATATCACAGCTCACCACTTTGTTTGAAACATTATTTTTCAACTCCCTATCAGCTTGCAGACGTTAACAGTGAACATCAGCTTTCAGACACATTATTGCTCGGTAATGCACCGCAGATGTTTTAAATCAATCATACTTACAACTTCATTCCCGGACAGATGTGCTGTGGCAATAAACACAAGTGTTTTATGATCGGTTAACTCAAGCAATTTGCACTGTTTGTTTTGAAATTCGTGGAAAATGATGACGATCGGGAAAAAAAAGCAGGGAAATCGAATCTCAAACGCTGCGTCATGCTTCAGAAGACGCTCAACGCTAACGTCAGGATTATCATATCAGGTTTTTACTACTTTCAGCTCCCAAATACAAATCGCTCAAAACAAACAACCAGAGTGGAGATAAATGGTTGTAATATGGTAAAGTGTGGAAAACAGAGTCAGAACAGAGAGAAAAAGGAGATAAGGTTGAATCAGTTTGATAGAAGCCAGGCGGCCGTCCAGAGGCTTCCAAAGAGACAGCTCATAAATCTGACAGTGAGACCCAACAGCCCCGGGGAATTAAGTCACAGGCTCAAATCCCCCATTCCAGTAGGAACTCCATGTCTCTTTCGGTCACAAATATTTATGCTTTGTTTTACACCAGATCCTTGGCTTTGCGGCACGAGCGAACATTTCAGGAATCAAGTGAATAAAGAAATTGCATTTTTTAACCAGATGGATGTTTTGATCCTCCACACTCGGGTGCTGTTTCACAAGTGGAAAGTTTGCAGAGGTTTTTTTTTTTTTTCACACAGGAGAGAGATTGATGACTCAGATTCACTCACTTTAAAAACAGGGACGTTGTTTTTGCTGTTTTCTTCCTCTGTTTTTTCAGAGCTGACTGGTCATGAGCCCTGAATCCTTAGACCTCAGTCTCACCCAAACACACACACACACACACACACACACACACACACACACAAACACACACAGAAGCTGCTCTCCAGACCAGACCCACGGAACCAGCATCGCCTGGTCATGCAGCATAACAAGACCCAGGGCAGCGTGACAAATCGGGTTTATTTTATTTTTCTCCCTGTTGCACGTTTGTTTTCAAACATTTGTCAGCTGAGAAATAGATTTCCCATAAGTTAAACCTTTGTGGATACATGACTATGACCAAACTTCCATTAAACTTGTTTGGACAATTAAAACACTGTTTTCTCTTATTCTATTGGATCCAAATGTGCACAAAACAACAATGCTAGGCTGAAATACCTGGAATTATCCATTAATGCAAAGTCAAAACATCTTGACTATTTCCAATTGGAAGCATTAGAACAAAGTTACCATTTTAATGTAGGTGTGATCAGAGTTTTGTTTTTATGTATGCTATAGGTCATTTAAGCAGATATCTAGGGGATTTTGGTGTTTTTCCACTATAAAACGCATCAATTGATGTTCAATGAATATTTGTAAGTGAAATTCATCAAAAAATAAAATCGAATATATCCTAAAAAGCACGATATTATTTGTTGTTACTGTAAAACAGTCCTTAATCCTGAATAGAGGAATCCAGCTGGCTTTAAAATGGGCTGTTGCTCTGCCCGACATCCAGGGGTCATGCAGACTTAATGTGAATTACAGATGTAAGAGCAATTTGTTTTTTTTCTCTGTAACAGACGGGCAAACACACACACACACCCCAAATAAAGAAAATAAAAACACTGTGATGGATGTAGAACAGGTGGAGGGGAAAGAACGAGACTATGTGTGGGTGGGTGCGTGCGGTCACTTTCACTTATGACCCTAAAACAGACATTACTATTCGACATGGTATAAAAATAATTGGACTCAGGAAACATTGGCTGGTAAACAATGACTCAAGAAGAAAAATGAGGATCGTGTCTGGTTTCTCAGCGTGAACAGAAAATCTCCTTCTTGTCCTGGCTGCAGAACAGACTGTTTGGAATCTGGAGTTTTCTTTATCAGGCGACGAGCTAATGTTTTCAGCCCCTAGAGGATTTTGCTCAGGATGGAGTAAAGTACACAAACTGAAATAGAGCAAATTAGTTTAAAAAAAAAAAGCTATTTGGTACCTCGATTCAGTATATTATCATATTTTACTCCAAAAAATATAGAGACACGATCCCTGATGCTGCTATAAATCCCTGTAGGCCACTGCTTCTTATATTTGGGGATAAATAACATAGAGAAGAAATATACTTAATTATGTAGTGGAGAATAAAATCTATTTAATAGTTGCTTTGAATAGTTTTGCATTTGGAACCAGAAGAGGACCATTGTTCTCTAAGACTGAACAAGTTTGAGACCCACTGGTTCAGTGTCTGTGTTATTTTGAAAGTTGCACTTTGCATTATAACACACAGAAGTGTCTTATTGTTGTATATCCTTAAATTGAATTGTGCTGTATCTTTCTCCATTTTGATTGCAGGCCCCTGACCCTGTTTGGTATCATGAGCCCTGATCTCTGAAGCTCCTCCATCCTCAAGATGTTTTTTTTTTTTGTCCTGTAAGTGAAGTTTCCAGTGTGGGTGTTGCTCCCACTCGGGCGGGTCACCCCAGCTCCGGTTAAGACCCTCCCCTCGCTCCGGCTGAGGCGGTGTGTCCGGGTATAAAACCAACGCGCTCCCGTCTCCTCAGTCTAGTGCACCGGCTGCGAGGCGGCACATCGACACGCCAGTCCGAGCAGCAACGGGGAGCAGAGAATAAGGGACAATTTCTCCAAGCAAAACTCTACTTCTGCGCTCACTTCTTATTGTGAACCTGCCTTCATCACTACTCTTCACCCAGAACTCCTTCTCTTCCCCTCAAAATGACTGGTGGCCCTCTGACAGGGCTGCTGGTTGCGCTGTGCGTAAGCAGCGCAGTCCAAACTGTGCCAAAGACGCAGCAGAGGAGACAGACGGGCCAGTATCAGGTGTATCCTGAGCTCCGCGATGCAGCGGCTCTCAGTCCAGGTGGGTACAAGGGCTTCCATTGCCTTATCAAAATGGAAAATCAATTCTCCTGAATGCGTAAAAAGGTCAAAGATGATTTTTTATCTCTGCGTAAATGTGCTTTCTGGTGCGTAAATGACACAATGGAAAACGGTCTCATTCTGCTTCGTTTTTTCTTCTAATAGTTTCAAATCTGAATAAATGATTTCATGATCTAATAGTTTAATATTTCTGTCGCCTGGTGTCCAGTCGGCTGTGAGGAAAACGGTCGCTCCTACAGATTGAACGAGCAGTGGGAGAAACCCTACCTCGGCAGTATACTGGTGTGCACCTGCGGAGGAGCCGCAGGCATCAAATGCAAATCTAAACCCGAAGGTCAGTGAGAGTCCCACCGCTTTCACACCCGGAGAAATGTCTCATCGGGCCATTTCTTCTCAGGCTCACTTTGGTTTGGATCAGCTGCCTCCCTCGGTGCAGGGGAGCTGTTGTTTCAATGAAACCAAGCAAAGTAAAAATACTGTAAAGGCTCTCGCACTGTGACTAAAACTACAGGACTGAGTTACTTAAGAAAACACATATGGGAGCACTTTTAGATTTCCAGTTGATCCGTCACCAGTGCGTCTTTACGCAGCGCAACAGAAACAACACCCACAGCAGGTAGAACAATAACAGCCTGTTGACCTTTTGGAGTTTTCCTGTGTTTGTCTCAGCGGTGGACTCCTGTTATGACAAGTACAATGACCGGACATACCGGGTCGGTGAAACCTACGAGAGACCAAAGGACGGCATGATGTGGGACTGTACCTGTATTGGTTCTGGTCGGGGCAAGATCAGCTGCACCATCGCAAGTGAGTACAACGATATATGTGTATGCATTATCAGAAATTGGGAATTTAAGTTGGTTTTAATTCCAATTTAATTGGATTTAAGTGTTATTCAAAAATATAGTTAAAGATTTATGCATTGGTGTAGAAACAGTTTACTTAAATCCAGTAGTGCCTGAATGATGTGTGTGTGTTACAGTGAGTGTGTGTGTGTGGTTATCAAGGCCTTAAATCAAAGCCATAATGGACCCAACTTCCAATCTGTGTCATTTCCAGATCGTTGCCATGAAGGTGGCAGCTCTTACAAAATCGGGGACACCTGGCAGAGGCCTCACGAGTCCGCTGACTACATGCTGGAGTGTGTGTGTCTGGGAAACGGCAAAGGAGAGTGGACATGCAAACCTGTGGGTGAGTAACTTTATTGAACTCTGGATTGCAGATCAATGGGACAGACACACACACACACATACACACACACACACACACACACACTAACACTAACACACACACACACACACACACACACATACAACACACACCTACAGCAGGGTAATTTCTCAGAAGTGTGTGACTATGTTTGGTACCATTCTAAAGCAAACAGGGTGTGTGTGTGACAGCACCAATCTTACGCCACAGCTATTGATTTCCCCCTGGTTTATTTGTCATGCAAACGCTCGGAGGACAAGTTCCTTGTGACAAACTGCAGACACATCTAAATGAATGTTTTATGCTGTTGTTTTTATTTACCTGTGCAGCCGAGCGGTGCTATGACAACAGCGCTGCATCCTCCTATGTGGTGGGGGAGACCTGGGAGAAACCGTACCAAGGCTGGATGATGCTGGACTGCACGTGTCTGGGAGAGGGGAATGGACGCATCACATGCACCTCCAGGAGTAAGAAGAGGATAAACACGCACAGAGACATACACTTTTTCAATACTTAAGCGGCAGCTGTTGACCGTTCTTCTGTCACTAGATCGCTGCAACGACCAGGACCCCAAGAGGTCGTACCGCATCGGAGACACCTGGACGAAGACAGACGCAAGTGGACAGGCCCTTCAGTGCTTGTGCTTAGGAAACGGCCGTGGAGAGTGGAAGTGTGAAGGACACAACGCAGGCCGAAGTACGATTTAAAATCCAAGTTTTGCTCAAAGTGTTCACTAAATGGAGAACGCTTCCCTTACATTCATCTCTCTCTCAATCTGCATTGTACAGCCACAGGTGCTCTTCTTTTGACCCCCACTCATGCCGTGCTGCAGAAGCGTGTCGACCCCCCCATGGAGGGAACCTGCAGCACGGACTCCGGAGCCACCTACTACGAGGGGCAGCACTGGATCAGAAACCAGGGCAGCCAGCAGATGCAATGTACCTGTCAGGGCAATGGCGTCAGCTGTCAGGAATGGGGTGAGCGCAGGAGGGAAGGACGAAAAGCCGGTGTTACAGTTTCCTTTTGTTCAAACCCAAAAGTCAAACCCCTCTCTTCCCTCTCTTTCCTGTGCAGAGACCAAAAACCAGGCGTATGGTGGGAACTCTCAGGGCCAGCCGTGTGAGTTCCCCTTCGTCTTCATGGGGAAGACCTACTACTCCTGCACCTCGGACGGACGCCCGGACGGGCAGCTCTGGTGCTCTACATCCTCAGACTACGACAAAGACAAGCAATACTCCTTCTGTACTGAGAGGAATGGTGAGATGTGAACTTTGGCTTCACCATTTTACTGGTGTTGTTGTTGTATTGTGCTGATGTGGGACCTCATCCCAGAGCAATGGCTGTTACCGTCCAGGAGTTAGAGCGTGTTTTCTACAATCTATGAGGTCGGTTGATTGATCAATGGCTTTGGGCAAGACACTGAACCGAAACTGCCCAGACGGCTGTGTGAGTGAGGGAGTGTGCACATACTGTATGAATGTGTGAATGGCAAAACCGTTCTGTAAAGCACTTTGAATGGTCATCCATCCTAGAAAAAAACAATATATACAGCTCACTGGCCGTTTTACTATTTCCTATGTACAAACTCATTTCATATAAACAGACTTACCATAGTAGAAGTGTACGTGTTGGTAACCATGTCAGAGATGAACAATAACAGCCATGTCTCCTTCTTGATTCCAGTCATTGTGGCAACACGAGGCGGCAACTCCAACGGCGCCCTGTGCCACTTCCCCTTCCTCTACAGCGGCCGCAACTACACCGACTGCACGGCTGACGGGCGCCGCGATGGCATGAGGTGGTGCGGTACCACCTACGACTACGACGCGGAGCAGCACTTTGGATTCTGCCCCATGGCCGGTGAGTGTGCGCGCCCACTGCTTTTCACTTGCTCCAATTAAAGAACCTGATGGATGATTAAGATGCTTTCGTTTGATTTTTTGTTTGGTTGAAATGTGAAAGTCCTGGAGAGAGTAAATGGGTTCAGAAACGTACAAACGCTTTACTCACATGTTTAAATACTTTGTCATTAAAGGGCATTACGCTAGATGCTTTGGTGCTTATCTTGTTCTCATGGATGATAATGATGCTGGTTCTTTGGGTCACTTGTGGACAATTTGGGTCTAAATAACTCACTTTTAGAAGAGACAACATTCATGGTCATGGGAGAGTGATGACTCCATCAGGGCTGTACCATAACACACAGAACCACGGCACTGAGATCAAGTGGACCGAGGAGGATTCCCACGCACGCACACATGCACAAAAGAAACACTGTTAGTAGACAAAGCAGTCAACAATCCCTTGTTTTTATTTCCTCTTCCTGTCTCTTCTTCATGTAGCCCACGAGGAGGTTTGTACCACCAACGATGGAGTGATGCACCGTGTCGGCGACAAGTGGGACAAACGCCACGACGTCATGGGTCACATGATGGAGTGCACGTGCCTGGGTAGCGGCCGTGGGGAGTGGAGCTGCGTTGCTCACTCACAGCTGCAAGGTCAGAGAGCGAACTCCAACAAAACCGTGTTAAGGTCCAGTGTGTTAGGTTTAGGTGAAAGGGGTCTATCGGCAGAAAATGTATATAAAAAAGCCTTAGGGATGATTTCCCGAGTGTGTTTCATCTGAATTGTACGGGTTGTCCTTTTCTTTACCCTAGATTAGGCAATTTATATATAAGAACGTTTTATTTACACCATGAGCTAGCCCTCTCTACGGAGGCCGCCATGTGTTTTACGGTAGCCCAAACTGGACAAACTAAAAACCCTTTGAGTTTTTATAACAACTGAAGGCGACCAAAGGTTCTCCTTCATGTTTGAAAGGGGAGGGGCAGCTGAGGGGTGATAAACTGCAACAGTTAACTTCACCACAAGATGTCACTATATTCTACACACTGAATCTTTAAGTCTTAGCAACAGAAGTCACACGATCTGACATTAGATCATGACATGCGTATTCTTGCCTCCCTCCTCGCTTGTGTGTTCAGATCAGTGTATCGTTGACGGCCTCAACTATGAAGTGAACCAGGTGTTTTCCAAACGCCACGACGAGGGCTACATGATGAACTGCACCTGCTACGGGCAGGGACGCGGACGCTGGAAGTGCGACGCCATCGGTGCGTTCAAGGCTCTTCTCAGCTGAGAATTACTGCCCCACCATTCTCTGTTCCGTGCTAACCATCTCCTCTGACGTCTTGTGTTCTCAACAACAGATCAGTGTCAGGAGCCGCAGACCAGGGCGTTCCATCAGATCGGAGAGACTTGGGACAAAGTCATCCATGGCGCCCACTACCGCTGTTATTGCAATGGCAACGGGATCGGAGAGTTGAGATGTGAACCCCAGACCACGTACCAAGGTAAGAAAAACAATCCGCCCAACATCATCACTTCAAAGCTGCTCAGAGGGCCGAGTCCGAGTGGTTGGGATTTGAATACAAGCACAATGCAAAGTCATATGAGTCACATTGTGTTGGTTTTTCAGGTAAATAAACACAGACAGTGACGCACAAAATCAAGTCTGAACACACAGACACGAAACACATGTGTTTTTGATTGAGCTCGACGTACACGTTAACTCAACATGTTCATAGATCTATTTATATCCCAGAAAAAGAATGCTTATTATAATTATGAGTCAGTTTTCTTTACTTTCATGTTGTCCCAACGAAAACTGAGAATAACTCATTTGACTTTTAATGCTGCAACTGTGTTTAAGGTGTAATATGAAACACAAAAATATCTTAAAACAATCTATTTGATATTTTTGATTGACTTTGGCACTAACATTATCCAAAAATGTATCAACATTGTTTTAAAAACACAGAGCGATTACATTTTTGTCCTCTTTTAATTGCGTCATATCAGCTTTGCTATAGCTTTGTTGGGCAAAGGACGAAGGAGAAACACGCGGCCGATCAGTTAAACAGTCGATTGTTCCACTGCTTGTATCGGTCACTTGATAATTCATTGCTGTTTTCTGCTCAACATGAATAAAACTTACATGACCTCATTCATGAACCTGATTTGTGCCCGAGTCGCGTCAGGTAGATTTTCATCTGCAATGGTGGTTGGCTATTACGTTTAAAATTAAACAAATACAAACACAATATTTTATTTAAATCTCCACATTTTTCTCTAGTTTGTGGACGATCCAGTTGTGAAAATCAAACATGTGATATAATTGAGAGAACCAGGGTTGAAAGACCCTAATCCTGAAAACCCCCTCTGCATTTATCACCAGCAGTCATCATGACCGAATAAGGAGAATTATTTTAATGAGAAGACTAGTCTGGCTTTTTTTATTTCCCAGCTGCTTCTGAGCTGTTAGAGCTTTATTTGTGTTATTTAACTTTCTGACTTCCACCTCCCTCTCGCCCAACACCTCCCGTCACGCGTCACCGAAATGAAAAGTTCACTTCATGTCAGCGAGGGTCGGGGGGGGTTTCTCTCCTGACTTCGCAGTCAAATGAAGAAGTGCCGAGCTGGCACTGTTGGTCTTTGAGGGTTTCTCCTCACCCCCCTGGTGTTGAGTGTTGTTTGTGTTGACCTGCTGAGGGGAATGGGATGCTGGGCTTATTTTGGGGGGGGGGGTTATGCCTTTAAAAACACTTCCTGGCTCCAGTATCTCACCGCTGGTTGGGTAAACGTTGCTTAACGTGATACTTTGCTCCAGAATCAAACATTGACCTGAAAAGTTTACAGTTAGCACTTTTATCTCACCGTGATCCGCCGCAGAGGAGAGTGTGTCGGTGTGTGTGTGCAGACGGGGGGGCATTGAGGGCAAGGCAGGCAAATTGCAACAGCTGATTAGCTTCATCTACATCAACTGCGATTCTTTTACATGACCTATGTACAGGGGACTGCAATTAGACCTGGTCTGAACCCCCCCCCCCCCCCCCCCCCCCACTGATGAGGCCTCACGTCTAGTGTGATGATTTCAGAGTTTGGATGAAGACTAGAACGTCTAAATATGTGTACGTGATGGGGGGGTGGAGGGAGTTTGAACTTATACTGTTTTACTTTGACCTTTGTTTATAGGAATCATTTGACCATTCCCCAAACCGATTCTGTATCGGTATTTTGAACGTGTCCATTTCATTTCATCTGTTTCTTGGGGTTGGGGGATTGGTTTAATGTGGGGCCCACCTGGGTCCCTTTAGCCCGGGGCCCTAAAGTCCCCCGAACTGCTCCTGTGAGCAGACAGAGTGTGTTGCTGTATGTTTCTGTATTTGTGTGTTCCTGAGGGTGCGGAGGCTAGATAATCCGTGATGAATATAGAACTCAAGTGTCATGTCAGCGTGTCAGATGTCGGTGGTTGTTTGAGCTAGTTTAGCACCGTCTGGTGATTTGGTTCATTCCCAAAACAATGAATCCATCAAACAGAGCCTCACCAGAAAGAGAAGCCAACTTCCACCCACACCATCTCCTGCACGTAACACGGCTATAAACTATGTCTCTGACAATGTGTGATTCTTCTCTCTCCTGATGTCCTCCTTAACCTTTTCTTTTTTTCTTGGTTGTCTGACTCAGATGGCCACCGACCCGTCCAGGTGATCATCACGGAGGCCGGAAAACAGCCAGACTCCCACCCCATCCAGTGGAACGCCCCTTCCTCTGTTCACATCACCCAGTACATCCTCAAATGGAGAATTGTGAGTCCATCTTTTGGGTTATAGTACAGGTTAGATATTAGTTATGATAATTATTTTTGACTCTCTCTTCTTAGAGTTAGGGAAAATCCCCCCTTGCCAAGAGTTTATTTTATTTTCTCACACGTCTTTTCCCTCTGAAGACTTCAAAGTGGAGCAGATTTCCTTTGAAGGGGTTTGTGTATTTTGGACGGCAAAGTCACTCACAGTCGTCATCCGGCACTCCTGCTGAGAAAGTTTTCCGACTGCATGCAAACCCAGATGAAATACTTCCAAAGCAGGATGTGGCAGTAAACAAGTCGGAGCCAGCGTGCAGCCAAAATATACTAAACCACCAGTCCTCCATTCTCTGAAGAAATGAATGATTCCAATAAATCCCAAAATTATTTCACTCCATAATATATGTGCTGTCAAAAAAGTTAAAATCCTTTTAAAAATCCTATAATTTAGTCATCATGTTGATTTATAACTAATTGTAGATGTTACATTGTTTTACTCTCTCGTGTTTACTGTACCTTCAATTCAAAACTGAAGATCATCAATCACTCTTGAGCTTGGAATCTCCAGTTGAATTAAAAAATGTCAGCTTTCATCACATGAACTTCATCAGCACTTGTTCTATATGTCTGTAGAACTTCATTTCAAACCCCTAGATACAATCTTTTTTTTTCCCGGTAGAAAAATGCACGAGCACCCTGGAGGGAGGTCAACATCCCCGGCCACCTCAGCTCCTACACCATCGGTGGGCTGCGTCCCGGCGTCACATACGAGGGTCAGCTGATCAGCATCCTGCGATACGGACGCCGCGAGGTCACCCGCTTCGATTTCACTACCACCCACGGCTCCTGTGAGTAGACCTGAGTGGCAACATTCTCTCTCGGTAAAACAAAGAAGAAATGTTCTCATGAATGTTACGCCCCCTGTTGTCTTTTGTAGTGGAGACGTCCGAGGGAGAGACGACGCAGCTCCCTGCAGAAGTGGACACCTCTGAGTCGGTGACGGAGATCACCTCCAACAGCTTCGTCGTGTCCTGGACGTCGGCCTCTTCTACCATCTCTGGCTTCAGGGTGGAGTATGAGCTCAGCGAAGACGGGGCGAAGCCCAAAGTCCTTGGTGAGCGACTGAAACCCTCACAATGCTCTAATAAAGTCACATAGAAATGATTCAGTTGATTAATTGTTTAGTTTATCTGTTGTGGTTTTGACTGGAGAAGGGGGAATAGAAATGATAAAGAACAGCTACTGCTGAACAAAAGTAACACATACAAAATTCTATACCTCAAATGGATTTTACTGGTTTGTGCGTTCACTAAGTTTTTATCTGCTTCTCCAGATGTTCCCCGCTCGGCCACCTCTGTCAACATCGCTGATCTGCTGCCAGGACGCAGGTACAACGTCAACGTCTTCGAGCTCCCAACTCAGGGACAGCCGAAGCTCATCCTGACCACGTCTCAGACCACAGGTACCAGTCGCCCTCCCTGTGCCGCTGTCACGACAAACCAGTTCAGGATCCTAAACATTTTGTAGTTTTTCTGCAGAAGAATATAGAATTCCATGGTTTGCCTTTCTCTGCAGCTCCGGACGCACCCGCCCGGCATTCTGTGGATGACGTGGCAGAGAGCTCCATCCGAATCAGCTGGTCCAAACCTCAGGCTCCAATCACTGGTAAACAGAAACCTCCTGTGTGTATACGTGATTTAAAGTAGGGGTTTGGATTTAGAGATGTAACCGAGTATGTGTTCCCGCCAGGTTACCGTGTGGTGTACACGCCGTCAGTGGAAGGCAGCAGCACGGAGCTGAACCTGCCGGACTCGGAGACTTCAGTGACCCTGGTTGACCTTCGCCCCGGCCATCTGTACAACATCAGCATCTACGCCGTGGAGGAGAATCAGGAGAGCGAGCCTGTGTTCGTACAGGTCAACACCGCTGGATCTCCTCTGCCTGGTAAACATTAAGAAATGAATTAAAGTGCTTCAGAAATGATGTAGGAATCCCGTACATGGAAGGAAGGTTACCCTGGTCTTTTGAATGTAGGTTTTCCTTTAAGATCGTTCTTTGGCTGCAGTAAAGGCTGAGCAGATTAACTCACAGATTTATACTCACAGCTGCTGATTCCTTATAGGGCCGGGGAGCTTTAGGAACGGCTTTCCAGTGTTTGGGGAAGACTGAGCGTGTCAAAACACCGGCTCGTCAAAACATGCTTTGACAGCTAAAGCTATACCAGCGTTATTTCTTTTCCAGGGCTCCTTCTGTTGACTCAAGGGCCGAATGTGGCCTCTGAGTGACCTCTCTTACAATTCATGGTGGGCGCTGAATTACACACCTGTTCAGACATAGAAGACACGCAAGAGCTCACAAAGTTCATAAATCCACGCGTTATCTGAAATGAGATTTCCCTCGCTGAAGTTTTCCTCCTCGTACCTGGCCCGGCTGTTTTATTACAAATCCAGATGCTATAGAAACTGGCAGTGTTTTTTGGAACATCTGGTTTGACCATTTAAGCCTCCTATTGCTCTATATTATGTACGATTGTTTTACAGGGCATTTGAATTAACCTTGTACAGTTCATTTAGAGTAGGAATATTTTCAAACATTCAGTTTTTGGATCCTTGGCAGCCCGATGAGTTCTCCCCGTCTGTGTGAGGGTAAAACCTCCAATGGGTCCTTTCCAGTCTGAACTCGGATGATATCCCCCGTCACTCAGTCTACCACCTTCTGTCCACAGAGGAGGTCCCGGCACCCACAGACCTGCAGTTCTACGAGACATCAGACGTGAAGATCACCATCACCTGGACCGGTCCACCCAGCGAGGTGTCTGGTTACAGGGTGATCTTCTCCCCCGTGGGCCCCGATGGCTCCGACACGAGGCCCCTGCAGCTGCCCATCTCCCCCAACGCATACGCTGACATCACCCACCTGCAGCCGGGCAAACTCTACCGCTTCTACATCTACGCCATCAGTGGCGGAGTGGAAAGCGAGCCACTCGTTGGACAAACCTCCACCAGTAGGTGTCACCATACACAAATTAAAGGGACAAAGTGAGATTGTGCCAACTTGTGCCTCACGTGTTTTACATTTTCAAACCCCTTCAGAACCTGATTCCCCGACCAACGTTCACTTCACCGACATCGGGCCTGACAATGCGATCGTCACCTGGGAGGCGCCCCGTGCCATCGTCACCGGCTACCGTCTCTTCCTGAGCATCGAGGGCTCCACCCCCATCGAGAAGAGGATCCCGGGCCGCGTCACTCAATTCCCACTGAGGAATCTGCGGCCAGACACCCAGTACACTGCCCTTCTGCACTCTGAGCTGGACACCCAGCTCAGCGAGGGCGTCACCACCTACTTTACTACCGGTCAGTGTCAAGAGGAACAGAACATCAGCAGAAAGTGGAGCAATTTGTGCAATTAATCATTTTCCTCCCATTTTGTGTTCCACCCAGCCCCCGAGATAGGAAACGCTCCACCTTTCAGCACAGAGGTCACTGACGCCTCCATCATCATCACCTGGATGCCTGTCCGCAGGTTCAGCTACAAGGTACAAACCTGCCTCAGATCAGCAGAGCTCAAAAGAATTGTTCCACATCTGGAGAAATAACAAAAGCAAATCTGCTCTTATCGATATTTGAATACTGTCAATGTGTCAAATCAAATCCCTCCCAATAATCTTATTTTAGTGTTATGTTCACATCTTGATGCTCTGCCCCCAACTTGGCCATTTTTTTCTCTTTTAAATCCATTAATGCTGATTTCAGTTTATTTTCAACTTTTCTAATTCTTGCCTCCTCCTCTCCAGCTGTCGGTGCTGCCCAGCCAGGAAGGCGAGTCTCCCAGAGAACAGACCTCGGACTCTGGGCGTATTTATATCCCGGATCTGATTTCTGGAAACCAGTACACCTACAGCGTGCAGCCCATCTACAACGGACGCAACCGTGGAAACCCCATCACCCGCAATGTTGTCACTTGTGCGTTTCTAACTCACTGAGAAAAAAAGATTCTTCTTTTAAACAAGAGTTGTGCGACTGTTTTTGACCACTCGGCAGAGGTTTGTGGCAGAAGTGAGTGTTGTCGCGAGTTTCTCATGCTTCTCTGTCCTTGCAGCCTTGTCTCCCCCCACTGACCTCAGAGTGGAGTCCAACCCGAACACAGGAGCTCTCACTGTCCACTGGGTCGCCTCCAACGCACCAGGTAAATATTGACTGTGCTCGCCACACGCTGGCCGCCCATTGGATCACGGCAAGTCTAGACCTTGGCCTTCAAATGGTTTTTCTTTTTTGCGTTTGTTTATGCACCAGGACAAACGGCTCTTCCCAGTATTTCTTTTCCATTTCTCACAGTGACTCAACCTCATGATATTATGTTCCGTCTCATCCATATTTGTCCCGTATCCGCCCCCTTTGCAGGCCTCTCAGGCTACAGGGTGACGAGCACGCCGACCAACGGCCAGCGTGGAAACTCCCTGGAGGAGGTCGTCCGAGCCGATCAGACCTCGTTCATCCTAGAGAACTTTGATCTGGGGGTGGAGTACAACATCAGCGTCTTCACCACCAAGGGCCATTTGGAAAGTGCGCCCGTGTCCACTATTGTCACCCCAGGTAGGAGCCTTCAGGAACAGGCATCAAACACACAACTGTGTCCACACAAAGACAAGTGTCTGTGTGAAAGAAAGAGACGAGTTTGCCATTAAAGGTTGTGTCCAAGTTGAACCAGAGCCAACAGATTTCGAGTATATTTTAATAATACAAGAATAAAGTATAGTATATTGAAAAATATAGATACAAACTTTGAATCTCACGTAGACCAACATTAACTTCACAGTGGACCACTACCAAACATTTCCTCCCCCACTAAAGAGAAAACTATCTCCAAGTCTGTGTGGGTCTTTTTCAGAACAGACTCAGTTTCCTTCAGTCTTTTCAAAGTCCTGATACTATCATAATGTGGTAATGAGTATTACACAGTATTTTGTTATATGTGAAACTTATACTAAAGTATAACTCAACGCATTGCATCTTGTAATATTAAGACTTTAATCTCGAAATAACAACATTATTTCTTGAAATCTTTTCCCCTTTAAATGTCTAGCATAGATTTAATTCCTCCTCAAAAACACGCACCTGTCAACCAGTTACACATTCTCACCCAATCGGACGTCCAGTTCTTTTAAATATTTTGGTTTCCACTGACTCATGAGGAAAAAGATCTTACAGGAAAATAGTGTCCAGTTTAGTTTTTGAGGAAAACAGCTCCTGCTGCTGGAAATGACGTTTAAGCTATAAAACCAAAACAAAGAGCCAAAAGACGATAAAAGTCCAGTCGGCTCACACAGCTTTAATTATCATTAGCTGCTACTAACATGACCATTGGCTGCCATGCATGGAGATCATATTCATTAATTGGGATGGTGAATATTTAATTGTTTGCATGACCAGAACGGTAGAATCAATTGAATATGTTTATGTGACTGTAATTCTTAATTCCTGTTGACTGAAGTAGTTTGTAATCATCTATCATCTACCGAGCATGACCTCTGTCACACTCTGACCTCTGACAGCTTCCTGGGAATGATATTGATTTAATCAGTGTAATTATTGTGGCTGTTGAATCTGTGTCTGTGTAATTCTGCCTGCGCTTCACCACTGGCCTAACCCTTTCAGAAATCCCCAAACCAAGTCACATTGACTTTGTCGACATTACTGACACCACCCTTGGCCTGCGCTGGATCCCGCCCAACTATACCGCCATTACTGGTTACCGGATAATGGTAGTGACGTCAGGCGAGAGCTTGCCAATTTTTCAAGATATGGTGGAAGCATCTGCTGGTTATTACACGATTCGCGGTTTGGAGCCCGGCGTGGACTATGACATCAGTATCGTCACTGTTACGGAAGAGGGGGAAAGCGAGCCGACCACACACACAAAGCAAACACAAGCTGGTGATTTGACTCTTTCACTCCGTCAGTGGGTTTTGGTCTGAGAGAACTGATGCAGTCACACTAACAGCCCTTTTCTGAATATGCAACATGCTGCAGTCACATTTATCACGGTCTCTGTCGTTCCTGCATTCGCTGTAACCCCCCCCCCCCCCTCCCCCTCGTTCTTGCAGCCATTCCAGCTCCCACCAACCTGCAGTTTGGAGGAGTGGGTCCTGATCACATCAGGGTGACCTGGACCGTCCCACACGTGGCCACACCCAGCGACATCTCTCGGTTTGTCATCCGCTACCACCCCGTGGCCACAGACGATGACATTAAGGAGGTGAATGTGGGCGGAGCCACCAACACCTTCCTGCTGCAGAGTAAGACAAACATGAGAATTGTGTTTAATAGGGATCGATGTCTTTGAAAGGTCAAGATGAGTTGTATTTCTTTGCATTGCTCAATGTCAAGTTATCCATGCTGAATAATAATCGTCTCTTCCTGTTAGACCTGCTGCCCAACACAGATTACAGCATCAGTGTGGTGTGTGTGTACGGTGAACGGGAGAGTCAACCAGCCACAGGAACTCAGAGGACAAGTGAGTCTGACAGCGGTTTATCACAGTGGCCTCTGCAAGTTTACTTCACTTTTTAAATAATAATCCATCAAACAAAAATCAAGATGTTACATTAAACTCTTTTGTTTTGAATATATCAAGACAGAGGCAAAATAAACATAAACATCTGAAAATCACTATTGAGAAAACCTTGTAAAAACGACTGTTCTACATGTTTCTAAATGGACTGTGTATTTATGCTTCGCTTCATATCAACAACCCACAGTTTTTTTTTAATCTTCATAATAACAAATTATCCAAAATCTCCTCATTCTTCCCCCTCCAGCTCTGGACTCCCCCACTGGCTTGGACTTCTCTGACATCCAGACCAACTCCTTCACCGTTCACTGGCTCGCTCCAACCGCCGCCATCACCGGCTACCGCATCCGCCACCAGCAGACGAGCGGCGGGCGGACCAAGGACGAGAGGCTGCCCCCGACCAGGAACCACTTCACCGTGACTGGACTGGCACCTGAGACGGAGTACCAGATATATGTGTATGCTGTCAACGGCAATCAGGAGAGTCAGCCTCTAACTGGCACACAGGCCACCAGTGAGTCTCCATACTGGGTTCTACCACCACCTCCGATTTGCTTCTGTCAATGACCCTTAACAGCTGAATCGTGATTTGACTTTAGCTCCTTTTTCCTACCTCTTCTACTTCCTTTCAGTCTCTGATGCTCCCACTGATCTGGAGGTAACATCGTCCACTCCCAGCAGCATCACCATCCGCTGGGACGCCCCCTCTGTCCCAGTGAGGAACTACCGGATCACCTACGGAGGGACAAGTCAGTACTGATTCATAGTTTCCTCAAAGACCTCATCCACATTCTGAGTTTAACACTGCACCCGTCATCTCTTTCCGTCTCTAGGTGGCGAGACTCCTCAAGAATTCATCATCCCGGGCACTCAGACCACCGCCACCATCACTGGTCTCAACCCTGGTTCCGATTACACCATCACAGTCTACGCTGTGAGTGGACGAGGGGACAGCCCTGCCTCCAACACGCCGGTCCACATCACACACAAGACTGGTACAGCAACCTGGAAAACCACTGCTCCCTAATAACGTACTGTTGAGGGTTTACACTAAATCTAAAGGCTGTCATGTGTTCATCTCTCCTTCAGATATCGAGACTCCTGCTGACATGAAAGTAACGGATGTGAGTGACAACGCCATCACTGTGCGCTGGTCTCCTGCTCAGGGGCCAATCAGAGGCTACAGGGTCACCAGTGTGCCAAAGAACGGGCTGGGGCCCTCCTACTCTGAGGTGGTGGCTCCTGGTAAGAACAACAACTGTTCAGAACAAGACTGACACCTTTTAAAAGAAAACATACCCAGAGCATCCTGTCCTCACTGGTTTCTTTCCTGTTCTCCTGCTACAGATAAGACACAGATAACGTTCACAGGTCTGATGCCCACTGCGGAGTACGTTGTTAGTGTCTACGCCCTGGGCAACGATGGACAGCCCTCGTCCCCGGCAGTGGACAACACCGAAACCGGTAAGTTTGACTCAATTCAGTGCTGGACCGGCCTCATTTCAGGGAATGTATTTTCGATAAGATTTTTTATTCAGTGTGTAGTAATAATAACTATTATGGGAGTTAAACTATTTATGAAATAAGGCAAATAAAATCAGGCAGTTCAAATAAAAATAACTTCTGCTGTTCATTGGGCTCAAAAGGAAAACTAAATTTAAAATTATTTTTATAAAACAGCTTCATTTAAAACCCAACTACTTGCTTTAAAGGTTCAGTGTGTAAGATTTAGGTGAAAGGAATCTATCTTTAAATATCTATTAATAGCATCAGAGATGAATATGTTCTTTAAATAAAAAAAACATTAGAGCTGAAATGACTCCCTCCCTCCCTCCCCGCAGCCATGGATCGTCCCAAGGACCTGACCTTCTCCGACATCGACTCCACCTCCATGCGCATCACTTGGGACAGCCCGGACGGCACGGTGACATCATACCGCGTCGTGTACTCCAGCCCAGAGGAGGGCGACAGTGAGCTGCGTCCTGCCCCCAGAGGTGACCAGAACACTGTGGTGCTGAGAGGCCTTCGCCCCGGGACCGAGTACACGGTGACGGTCTACGCCCTCCATGGCCGCACCCCCAGCACGCCCTTAGTGGGAACTCAGGCCACAGGTAGAAATACAAACTGTAGAAAACAGAATGACTTAGTTTATTTCTTCCCTGACTCCAACTCTAAAATGTTTTTTTTTTGCCTTTGACCTCAGTGATCCCTGCTCCTACCAACCTGATGATCTCAGAGGTCGGGCCCTCGACCTTCACTGTGTCGTGGCGAGCCCCCACTGCTCGCCTGACAGGCTACCGTGTGGTCGTCATCCCCAAGAACATCAACAGCCCAACCAAAGAGCTGAATGTCGCTCCAGACACCACGCGTGTCCTCGTACCCGGGCTCATGGTAAACACCTGTCGTTTGGTCTATTTACACGGCTTCACAGTCAGTCAGTGAGTTAACACCAGCTGTGTGTCTCTGTATCGTAGGTGGCAACCACGTACCAGATACAGGTCTACGCTCTGAAGAACTCGGTTTCCAGCAGACCACTGGAGGGAGAGACCACCACACTGGAAGGTCACTGGCTGCACCATAAATGACAAACATCTCCAGTTATCGCCAATTATTACCCAGGGCTCTGTTTCATGTGGGTTTTCCTCTCCTCCCCACCGCAGACGTGAGTCCTCCTCGCCGCGTGCGTATCTCCGATGTGAAGGACTCTTCTTTCACCCTGACCTGGCGCACCAAGATCGAAACCATCAGTGGTTTCCTGATCGAGGCCACGCCCGTCGGTGGCTCGCGCCCGACCATCAGCAGGACCATCCCAGCAGAGACGCAGACCTACAGGCTCTCAGGTACAACGCAAAGTCCTGCTTAACAAACCTTTAACAAGCGTTGGAGCTGTGATTGTTTTGTTTTTTTACAGTGTAAGTTGTTGTTCCCCTTAGGTCTGCAGCCTGGCACCATGTACACTGTAAATCTGTACACCCTGAATGGCAACACAAGGAGTGCTCCGTTTACACTCAAGATTCAAACAGGTACTACACACATCTATCCATACATCTAACTATCCATCTATAAGTGGCGGACACAACCCATTCACAGTCATATTCAGCGTTATGTTTGCTGATATGAAAACTTTTATTTTACAGAATAAACAATGCAGAGAAATATGTGTATTTGTTACGTATGCTCCTAATATTTGGTTGTTTTCTTTTTATTTATAGTTATTCATAATAAACTGTATATTTCCCATTTTGTCTCATATCATCATCTGCCCCCAACAGTCCATAATAGTCTTGAGTTCAGATGCAGCCACAGTAAAAGCAGCATTTGCCAGATATGGACTGATGTTGCATAATAACCCTGCAGCGTTCACACAGATGACCCGGTGTTCTGTATTTCTCTTCACAGCTCAACCTGTGGTCCAGGCTCCCACCAACGTTCAGTTCACATCTTTGACCCCCACCTCCATCTCCTTCACCTGGCAGCCGCCGGCCACGCAGATCACGGGATACTACGTCACCTACGAGGAGTCAGGCAGAGCGCCGCGGGAGCTGCTCCCTCAACCCCACGCCGGTCAGAACTACGCCACCGTCTCTGGTATGTGCTCGTAAACATGTTTATAAAAATCAGCTTGATTTAGGTTCCACTGGTTATGATCATTCTCTCGCATGTGACCACGAGTCGAGGGCATCCTAATGGATAATTGTTCCTCTCGTCAGGCCTGAAACCAGCCACAGAGTACATCATCAAGATCATTGCCATCCAGAACACACAGAGGAGCACGCCTCTGGTGGGCAGAATCAGGACTCGTGAGTATTATCACACTTCCTCTCTGTACTGTGACAAATAGATGGTAAAAGAAATGCGTTTAAATGATGTAGCAAAGGAGTACAATTGAAATCAGGTAAGAGTAAACTGTAAAAATGGAAAGGCTTGATAGACAGCTTTAATCCGCTCAGAGGCTTTGAGATAAACTGTGCAGTCAAACAAGCGTCAGGCTCCTAAAATAATAATATATTTAATATTGTATTTTGAATGCCTCCAGATTCGTCATTCAAAATATCTCCTGTGTGTTTGCAATACTTCATAATTATGCCACAGCCCAGTAATGCTGCATATATATATCACCCCCTGCTGGCAGAGATATGTAACAGCAGCTGTGCTTTACAACCCCCCTCACCCACCTCGTTCTAACCTGCTCGCTTCCCTAACCCCGTCTCTCCCGCCCAGAACCAGACTCCCTGCTTCCCCTGCCTCTGCCCCAAAACCCCGGAAGTGGTGACAAGCTGGATGTGCCAGAACCTCACTTGGACAATAGGGTCAATATAGTGAGCCCCAATGGCCAGGACGGGCTTGGTGATCACAACCAGCGTGTGGAGTACACGCAATGGAACAACAATGGAGACAACAGGTTTAATGGGAACGGTGGCCAACCACAGTTTCCCTATGGGCAAGTGCGTGAGCCCCTGGTCTTTGTGCCACTCCCTGATGCAGAGGGCCGCCGGTTGCCCATACTGAAGCTGAACGTGCCCGTCGGCGCCATGTTCGGTAACGAGACGGGGGTGCCACAGGAGGCCCAGACTCAGACCACCATCTCCTGGAAGCCTTACAGCCAGAGCAGTGCCTACCTGGTGTCCTGCCAACCTCTCACACACTTAAATGAGAAGATGTTCACGGTAAGAGACGAGGGTCTTAGTTTCCAGGTTCAGGTCCAGTGATACTCATCAGTTATATTACATGAGCATATATGTGATATAACCTCCTCGCTCTCTCTGCCTGTCCAGGTCCGTCTGCCAGACTCAGCCACCACTGCCACCCTGATAGGACTCACGCCCGGAGCCAACTACAAGGTGCTCGTGGAGGCTCTGATGGGGGCGCTCAAACACAAGATTCTGGAGCAGGTTGTCACTGCTGGAAACACAAGTAAGAGACCTACAGCTACTGCTGAGTGTAAAATAATCAAAGCAACTCCTGCTAATAAAGGAGGGACTCCAGCGTGTAGAAAAAAAAGTTGGGCATGAAATCCACAAGGCCCAACATGCACCTTATGAAACCCAATTTAAATTCACTAGATCTGGATCTACTCAAAACTGCACAGACTCCTGGATCATGCATTTGCTCTTCGTTATGTTCCAGTCCCACAAGGAGTGCCCTCCACTGGGGACACGTGTTACGATGCCTTTACTGCAACCCACCATGATGTCGGCGGCGAGTGGGAGCGGATGTCCGAGACCGGCTTCAAGCTGTGGTGCAAGTGCCTGGGTCTGGGAAGCGGCCACATCAGATGTGATTCATCCAGTAAGTGATGAGAGAGACTTCATTTTCAAAAAACGTATTTGTAATCTGCATGGGAGTCCAATTCTGCCACTTTGTTATAAATAATCCCTCATGTCATTGTAATAAGAAAATTTAGCATCTCAATTGTCGAATTGTTTAAAATAACATTTTATCCTAAAATAATGACTTACTGACTCAAAATAAGAATTTCATCTCAAAATAACTCACTGACTCAATTGAAAATTAGTTTTTCTTGATCTTGCACTGGCAGATAGGGCTTCCATGAATGGAGAGTATAATTCTCTTATTATTATGATTCTCTCTCTGAACAGAGTGGTGCCATGACAACGGCATCAACCACCGCATTGGAGAGAAGTGGGACCGCCGCGCAGAGAACGGTCACCTGATGAGCTGCACCTGTCTGGGAAACGGCAAAGGAGAGTTCAAGTGTGAACCACGTGAGTCCTCTCGTCCGACAGAATGCTCCACGACCGGCTCAGAGAGATCTGTGCGTGTGAATTTCAACGTGTGCGTCTTCCATCACAGATGAATCCACGTGCTACGACGACGGGAAAACGTACCAGGTGGGCAACCAGTGGCAGAAGGAGTACCTGGGCGCCATCTGTACCTGCACATGCTTTGGAGGTCAACAGGTACAACACATCAGCCTCTCTCTCTCTCTCTCTCGGTTCTGATGCTCAGTGTGCCGCGTGTTATGTTGTGACTTGAATGAAACGTGTGGACACATGAGGCTGGAGCATGTTTTGTCTCGTCAGGGCTGGAGGTGTGAGAACTGCCGCAGACCAGGTGCTGATGTCGATGTCAGCCTGCTGCAGCCTGTGAGATACGGAGACAACAACCTGCACAAAGTGGTCTGTTGAATTCATCGAAAAGTGTTTTAAGAGATGCAGCAATTCATTCAAATGGCAGTTTTCTTTATTAATTCATATTCATATTTCATAATTTATATCCTCTTTACGTGTGGTTTTCACTCTTCTGTGACTTCCGGGGCAAACAACGTCTAACAATGTAAAACAAGCTGTTTGCCAACTTTCTGTTTCCTTCCATCGTTCACTGCTTTTTACTGCAGAACGTGAATACAAATTTTAATTATCTGTGAACATGATTCATTTTCATTCACAATGGTGGTGAAGACATTAACTCCCATGATGCCACACTGCACAAAGACATTGTCCCTTAATACATACGTTACATACTGTACGTTTCACTATCACAATTTCAGTTTCACATAATTATATGAACTTGAGTAAACTGTATTTGCAAGAGCATCAAATTAATGAGACTTTTCAAATCTATTTTGGCTCTTCAAATTAAAAAAACAACACACAGTCATCTTTTAGACATTGGGTGAATATAAAGTGACTTAGACTGATCCGATCTTAATGAGAATACAGCTTTGTACCTGAACCTGTGATCTTACCTTCTTGAATCTTCCTGTAGAACATTCATTGCCCCATCGAGTGCCTCCGACCCGAGCTGCTGGCAGACGCACAGGCTCCTCCAAATCCCCGGGAATAAAAGGATCAGTTGTCCGACCTCTGCTTTGCTCCCTCACCGTCCATTCGCTGCACTGTCTCACCCTCTAGAAGCCACGCTGTCTGTGACTGAACCCAACCAACTGCCTGATCACTTTCTGACACGTTTAGCCAAAGATGTTACACCAGCTCGTTGCCTGATCCCATCATTATCTTTTATCATCATTACCAAAGTCTCTAAATTCATGCTCTGATGGAAAATACAGATTCTTGACAGACATTAATCCTTCCAGGGAAGTAATTTCAGGCTTGTCAGCGTTTATATTTATATTCTTGTCAAACTGACATTTGTTGCCCCGTTTAAAAGTTCAGAAACATTCCCTCATGGAAAGAGCAGGACCTGTCAGAAAGTAAGCACTGTTAAAGAATGTCGATGTAGTGTTGTCCATGAAAATGTGCTTCTCTTTTCCTGTAGCCCCTCTTCTGTCCCCTAGGGGTCGCACTGTGTGATTGACACTTTCTTAAACCCCAATATCTTTGTACTAATTTATCCCTTTAATCTCAACGTGTGAATGTGTGAACTGGGATGTGAGAAGTTGAACTGTTCTATTTTTGTACTTTGTTGTCAGTGCCAAAGTTGTTTCTATCTTTGACAGGAAGAAGTCCCTTGTTTTAATAAAGCTGGAGAAATCCTGAAACCTAACCTCAGTGTTTGTTTTATGTAAATGAGAGAAATAACTAGATATCAAAGGAACAAGTTCACGAACATACTGATCACTATAATGCAGGGTATACAAAGTATTGGACAATAATTCATTTTTTGACAAATCCCAAAAATTGTTGAGAAGCGAAGACTTTATTCCCTGAGACCATGAAAGTTCTAAAAATATAACTGAAATCCATCAAAAAGTTGATATATTAAAGTCCGGACCCACTGACTATGATGCCAGTCTAATAAAAAACAGACAAAACACCTGTTAACTGTCATTTACAGTTTATTTAGCGCTGAAATGTGTTAAAAATACAATTAACAGTTTGTGTCTCATGTAAGGTTCACAAGTCAGCGATGCAGTTAGTTGTTTGCAAAACCTCGTCACTTTAGTGATGCAGGTAGGAATGTTCTAAGTTACAGCAATGATAGAACGGAATTACCCTAATAAGCAAACTTGGAAAAACCAGACGCTCAGTGGTGGAAGAGCCGCAGGTTGGTGTGGACCAGAGTGATGCCCTGCTCGTTACAGGCTTTGATCACAATCTGGTCAGCAGCGGAACCTGCCGGAGCCGCGATGAACTCGACACCACTCTACACACACAAACACACATACAGACACACACAAAACACACACACACGGGGCAGAGGCGTTAGTGGAGGCGGTTGGAAAGCTGGTCAGTGCAAAACTGTTCACGAGATTCACAGCGAGCGATTGGACACGTTGATGACGTTTCTAACAAGCGACGGGTGAAAAACAAAATATAAAAATATAAAAATCTCACGGTGAAAGAGAGGCCATATGAGACACAGACCAAGATGGATGTCAACGAGATTCAAGACCTTTTGGCAATAACATTCAATTCTCGTTTGTTTACCAACAGAACGATGGACAAACATACTGATCACTATATGCTGCTGTGTTGTTCATGAGAAAGACGAGATCTCATCTCATCTCATTTTCATCCGCTTATCCGGGGTCGGGTCGCGGGGGGAGCAGCTCAAGCAGGGGGCCCCAGACTTCCCTTTCCCGGGCCACATCGACCAACTCTGACGGGGGGATCCCGAGGCGTTCCCAGGCCAGTGTTGAGATATAATCTCTCCACCTAGTCCTGGGTCTTCCCCGAGGTCTCCTCCCCACTGGACGTGCCTGAAACACCTCCCAAGGAAGGCGCCCAGTGGGCATCCTTACCAGATGCCCGAACCACCTCAGCTGACTCCTTTCTAAGTAAAGGAGCAGCGGCTCTAATCCGAGTTCCTCACGGATGGCTGAGCTTCTCACCCTATCCCTAAGGGAGACGCCAGCCACCCTTCTGAGAAAACTCATCTCGGCCGCTTGTACCCATGATCTCGTCCTTTCGGTCATCACCCAGCCCTCATGACCATAGGTGAGGATAGGAACGAAGATCGACCGGTAGATCGAGAGCTTTGCCTTGCGGCTCAGCTCTCTTTTCGTTACAACGGTGCGGTAAAGCGAACGCAATACCACCCCCGCTGCTCCGATTCTCCGGCCAATCTCACGCTCCATAGTACCCTCACTCGCGAACAAGACCCCAAGGTACTTGAACTCCTTCACTTGGGCTAAGGACTCATTTCCTACCCGGAGAAAGACGAGATGTGGAAGACAAACCCCGGGAAATATCTGGACCCAATTAATTTTGTGTCTATAAACTGCCATGGAATCAATAGATTTCACACGGCTGCTGAGCTTTTATTATGCTAGATTAAAGCACATGCATTTCCGTGCAATGTCCACATGCTTTAGTGATAAGTGATATTTACCCGTTTGGCACGATCGATGTTGTCTCTGAAGGGGAAGAAGGCGTCAGAGCTGACGGCCACTGCCTGCAGGGAGCTGATCCAGTTCTTCTTCTCAGTCTCCGACAGAGACTCAGGCTCCTCTTCATACATGGACTTCCAAATTTCCAGGTCTGGACCCTGACAACACAAAATACACACAATAAACAAGTGCTCCAAAATCTAAATATATATCCCTCTACATTAATTACATGTATTTTATAGTGAAACATTAAGCTGAGTCTTCAAAGAGCCTGTGATGTTCCTCCTTACCTCTCCAATAGTGTTGCTCACATATTGGTCGATTGCATTGGCCATCTCCGCCCGCTTCACGCCGCTGCGAAACTTCATGTTCAGGACCCGCGGGTGATGTCTCAGCCACCAGTTATCAGCTTTGTCACCTGCCAGCCGAGTGCAATGGATACGTGACTGTTGACCAGCCCCGATACCAATGACCTGTAAAACAAAGACGAAAAACAAATGAGTGAAAGAGTGATGGCTCTTTCTGATTTTGTTCTCCTCCTGTTCTTACCTGTCCATCTTTAGCATAGCAGACAGAGTTGGACTGAGTGTACTTGACGGCGATCGTGGCCACAGTGAGGTCCCGCACCGCTTCCTCAGAAAGCTTGTGGACACAGGAAAGGTCAAACGGTGAATACTTGTTATATAAGTCTAATTGTGCTGCTAGAAATTAAGTTATTTAAAATAATAAGAATGTATAATATTAAACTTATGAGACTCACAGAGCCACTGGAAACGACGTTGTTGAAGAATTCCTTATCGATAACGCCTCCGTTCCTCTTTTGTTTGAGATGGAGTCCAAATAACACCCTCACCTCGGCCTCTTCAGGCTCGTAGTCTGGATCCATCTGAGACAAAAACACACAAATGGTCAGAACATTGAGTCAAACAGCAAATTTAACTCGGCATATAAACTGATTGGTAAAATGTTTCACCTGAAGCACGCAGTATTTTCCTCCCTTCTTTTTGGAGAGGATCTTGAGCGCCTCCTCCTCGTAACCAGGAGCAATGATACCATCAGACACCTGAGAACAAGTGGATTGAATCAAAACAATGTTGGTTAACCCCAACCCTTTTTTTAAAAAGATGTTAGTGCTTTGACACAAGTCTTTACCTCTCTGGATATAATCTTAGCGGTGGGAACGTCACACACGTCTGACACAGCGATGAAGTCTCCAAAAGAAGACATCCTGTCGGAGCCTGGTGATGCAGACAGCGTTAGTGCAGCTCCAGATCCCAAAACGTATAGGCACAAACGTTTGTGTATTATTTTTGTTTACCTCTTGCCCTGGCGTAGGCTGTGGCCAGTGGGGTGAGATCCTTTAACATGTCGTGCACCATGCACACTTTGGCTTCCTCCTCAGTCAGAGGAACTCCTACAGCAGCTCCTTCAGAAGAAAGGGGGGGAAAGCTTTTTTTCAGCTTCAAGGCATTTTACTCCACATGGATGTTTAAACTGTGAAGTGTGTCTCTCAAAGAGCGTGTCTCATCGTCTTACCAGCAGGGCTGACATGTTTGAAGGAGGCTGCAGCAGGCAAGCCAAGGGCACTCTTTAACTCTTTGACCAGCTGCCAGGCGTTCAGGGCATCACACAGGTTGATAAAACCAGGGGAACCTTTGACCACTGGGAAACAAATCAAAATGAATGTGAGAAAAGGAAAATGACCGGACACACATGTCAAACCTACTTTGCCAGTACAGTCAAGTTCACACCACCCAATCGTTTTTTTCGCAGTTGCCAATGAGTTTTACAATTCGCTGACAAAAGCCCCAGATCAGAGCTAAATAGACGTTAGACTGGCGGTTTGCAATGGCTACTAGATTTGTAGAAGGCTAAATATCTAGACAAACTGGCGACAACTACATCCAGCCTTTACATTGCACATGTCTGTAGTCATGGATAACAAGCAACGCAGTGCAGCTAAATTAACTAAACCAGAGTCGAGTTTGGACAGAGCAAATAGAATTCCTGTTTGGTTCTTGTGTGAACTCCAGAGCGATCCGAAAGGTTTGAAAGTCGTGTGTTGGCTGAAGCAAAACACTGCATTTCAAAATGTTTAATTAGTTCAAATTCACAGAGCTGGGATCTGGCTCTACCTTTGAGGGGGAGGGCTGGGTGCAGGGTGTAGAGCTGGGCAGGCGCTTGGTGGGGGTTCATGCCGTAACGCAGAGTCAACTGGGAAACACCCGAGCTGAACTCTCTGCGAAAGTAGTCCGATATGGCGTCATCGTACAGGGCTGTGTGCGTGAAGGCCTGGAGGTGCACAGAACATAAAAACACAGTTACAAAGTTCAACAACTGGACATTTAATACAAGGTCACGACTGTAATGATCTGCATTATGTGGAGGCATCATCCCTAAACCAAAGTAACACAATTTATGAGACAAAATACAGTTCATTGTTGTCAACAAGGTGAAAGTGCACAGGTTCTCATTTGTTTAACTCTGTAACCTGAACACTTTCCAACACTTCACTGCAATTTGGCCTTTCTCTGACCTTCACCTCTAAAACAAATACAGATGTGACCACACCATCAGAAAAGATACAGTTTGGTGAATATTATTGACCAGATTTTGGTTGCATGTGCACTCTGGAGACCTATGACTGAGGCCTGCTCATACCTTAAGAAAAATTTTAAAACAGGTATGATTAGCATGTTATGCCAAACTGCGAGTCATAACTCACAACAGAACAAGTCTCAACAGTGACTGTGTGGGATTAAACTACGCTTTCATGGTGGTGTGAATAAGAAATATGGTAACAACACACAACTTGATTTCTTCTAACTCTAAAAGGCCACTTTCCAAATTGTCTAGTTCATTATTAAGTGTATATAAATATTGTAAATATTACCCGGATTAATCTATGAATCATTTGTTCTTTAAGATGTCAGAAAGTGGCGAGTGTTTTTAAAGTTTTAAAAAAAAGACTTAAAGGACGTCCAGAGCAGCTGAGGTCAAGTTGGATTTGAGGAGCTGTGTGTTTTTCTCAAATCCTTGGAAGTTAAAATGGTGCTGGGGGAAAAACAACAACGTACTTTAAGAGCCAGAGTCCTGCGTGTGTCCAGGGTTGTGTCTTTGTCCACTGAACCCTCCATCTCCTTGGCAACCAGTGAATAGTCGGCCGGATCGCACACGATAGTGACTCGAGCGTGATTTTTGGCTGCAGCTCTAAGCAGAGTCACTCCACCTGAAGAAGAAGGAAAGGAAAACTCATTACAGAGATTTCCCCATTAACAAAGTAAGGGAATACATTTGATTTTAAACTTCTGATACTTTCTGCTATTGAAGCATTGTTTGAACATTTTCTTTATGTCGGTTTTATTAAGATACAATGAAGTATTAAGCTTCTACTCGGCTCACCAATATCAATCTGCTCCACAGCATCCTCCACTGTAACATCCGGGTTAGAGACCGTCTTCACAAAAGGGTAGAGGTTACACACCACCACTCTGAAAAAAAAGAGCAACAAGAAATGTAATTCATACTCATCAAACCCTAAAAACACTCAATCACACACACAACAAATGCTTATTTATCTTATTTTATTTATACTGATGTTTTTTTATTGCTTTTTGTGAAGTTCTATATAAATACATTTTATTGTTCAAATTTTCTATTATTAGACACATCATACTCCTCATCCATACTACTTTGTTATTGTCATTTCCCCCCACATTATGTGACCTGTTTTATGATTTCTTCTACTTTTCTTACAGCATTAGTTTTAAGAAGCAAGGTATTTTTTATCATGCCGGACAGAGATATCATTGTTTGGTATTGTTAACACATGGAAAGATTTTAATGCGACTCTGTTGAAAATCCTGTTTTCATGTTCAAAGTAACAGCTAGAACTCTGAGCATGAGGAAGAGGGACTGTGTGACCTGAAGATCAGTGTGCTAGAAGCCACTCCAGTAAGTGGGCACATGTTGGATGTTAATTTAGTTACAGAAACTTGGTTATTTCCTCCACACGTGATTGTTAACACAACCTGTTGGATCCAATAATATAATACATTTAAACCTCTTAAATGTAGGTAGAGGATGCTGCACTAGAGCTTACACTACAGCATGCATCAAGTATGTCAATTAACTAACCAGCTCACAGTGTAGAGCTGAAAAGATTTTTTAATTACTAGTTTTTTTAACAATATAGTAAACTGAAAATCTTTGAATTTTGAGTAAGCGCGACAATTGAAGATGACCATTTCTGTGACAAAGATTAACCGATGAGGAGATAATTGTTATCTGCAGCTCTGTCAGTGCGAGTTTTATTTTCTTTTATCAGGTCCCTTCAGCTTCAACATCTTCATCACATGCTCACAAAACAGGTCAATGAAACACAGAAGGTCTTGATTTTTCTATCAAACGAGTGACGTGATCAATATCTAATCAGTCAAGTTGATTCTCTGTCAGCCTGCGTGTGTAATTAAGCTGAGACGACACTGTGAATTCTGTGATCCCACCAGATACCACCGTCTCTAAACGAATGAGAGTCACAAGACCAGTTTATAGCAGGAGCAGCAGTTTCCCAATTTACCAGCAGACAGATTTACTACACGTGCTTCCTCCTGACACAAGACAAGTCTCTAACTGGAACCTATCAGCTTGTGATCTTCTTCAGTCATGGACGCTCTTAGATTAAACTGGACTTTGTAGTTCATATTTCAAATTCAATCCTCCCTTATCTAGGCTTTACTCAAAAATGTAAATATAAGACTGTAATGAATGGAATCTCCTCGTCTATTTCTAAGTATGACTGAGATGAAGGAATATCCCAGAAGCTGAGTTCACTGTGATGAATACTGAGCCAGTTTTTTTCCTTCTCATTAAGATCAGTCATCAGCTTCATGTTGGTATTGTTTTTATTTGTTTTAAAGAACTATAACATACAGAGACATTACAAACTATTCAAGCTGCCAAAACAATCCTCAAAACCCTAATTTTAGGGCTTAAACGTAATTAAGACTTACCTCAACATATGCAAGACCCATATTTTAACATATTTAAGACTTGTTGAGGCCAAACATTTAGATTATTACATTTCTAAGATCCACAACTGAGTAGTTTTCCAGCTGGCTCTACACAGATGATGGTTTTTGACACGTGGGTTTGTGTGTGTTTATTAAACGTGAGTTCTGTCACGTGTCTCTCACCTGACCAGGCCGTAGCCCAGCTTCTCCATGTCCGCGGTGTCAGCGGGGTTCTTCCTGGCCAGGATGCCTCCGTGGACAGCGGGGTGCAGGGTCTTCACTCTGCCCCCCAGCATCTCTGGGTGACCGGTCAGCTCGGACACGTCCCTGACACACACAGACACACACAGGTTAGATGAGGAGATCAGCAGGCAGACGTTAGACTTGGTGCATGTGGAGGAAAGTGGAGAAAGAAGTCATGGCTGCAGAGGATCGAGGTTTTGTTGCAGGACACCCACCTGACAGCCAGTCCCGCTCCACGCAGCGCTTTGGCTGTTCCACCCGAGGCGACCAGAGACAGACCCGTGTCCAGCAGCTTCTTGGCGAAGTCCAGGAGTCCGGTTTTATCCGAGACACTGAGGAGAGCTGCAGGAGACACGACAAGCATCTTTAAAAACACCCGGAGGGGACGTGGGAAGTTTGTTTCTACCGGGGATGAAGCTGAACCACGCTGGAGCTAACGTTAGCCGAGGAGCTAGCTCCCTGTGTGTCGCAGATAAATAAAGTTTAACAAAGTTGAGTAAAAGTAGCAGGAGGAAGTCTTACCGAGCTCTGAGGAGGCCATGTTGACAGTGATGGTGACAGTGTGTGAGCGGCTGATAAGAAAGTTTCTCCCAGTTTAACCAGCAGACACTCAGAGAAGCACGAGACTCATCTACACGTTCCTCATCATGCGATTCAAAAGTAGAATAGACCCGCCCTGCTGACGCCGGCCCGCCCCTCACAAACGAGCGTACCCCAAAAAGTTAATTTTTCATAAAAAGTCAAAGGAAAGTTCGTAAAGTGTGAGTTGTGAGGTGTGATGGTGTGATGGGACTATTGAACTGGTTTACATGTGAAGTGACATGTGAAGTGTTCATAGCTCCTGTTTGAGAGTCAATCACGTGACAGAAAAGATGAGAATCTACATCCACCAGACAGAGAATCACTGGAAGAAGCAAGTATGAACTCAAACACGTGTAATCTCACCACAAACAGACAAACATGTCCACAAACAGAACAATATGTGCAGAAAAAGATCAAATGGACAAAAAATGTCCACAAACTCATGTAAAATCGCCACAAATAGAGACAAATAAGCTGAAACCGACACAAAATTACCACAAACACATAAAAAGATCACAAATAGGGATAAAATCACTACAAACGGACATCACATTACCACAAAATTTACCACAAATAGAATAGATCAAGAAACGACCAGAAAAAGAGACCTGAAACTGACCATAATGACCACAAACAGACCTATGGGTACCAAAAACAGATATAAAATAATGACCATGAACATTTTATGTCTGATCACAAACAGATGACAACAATGAGACACAAAATAAACCTAAATAGACATAAAATGATCACAAACAGATATTAATTGACCAAGAATGGACGTTAAATGTCCACAGAAAATATATAAATTAACCAGAAACATTAAATGACCACAGATACAAATAATGAACAGATATAAAATGACCACAATCAAATGATGTAATACAACATTTAAATTCCAGCATATGAAATAACACAATATAGTCATGACCAGTTATCCATATTTCAGCACAGTAAAAGTCTTTGTCTATCCCCCTTCTTTGGCATAATAGGTTATCAGTGACATCACAACTCGATTTACTAACAATCACGAGTCTGTCTTTTTGTTTGTTTATCCAAAGTTCATTTTAACCCAACGTGGAGCCAAGTGTTTTCCTGTATGTTAACACAAGAGGGCAGACATGGGCCTTGTGCTGTTTGTACAAAAGTCTGCTTAAACATTAGGACGTTTTCTTTTCCCCAAAATGTTTCTGGCAACATTCGTTAAAAAAGACGATGTCTATTTATTGTCTAACACTTGAGAGGCTGTGTCTGAAACATTCGTTTTATTTCTAATTCTGAGACTCTGGGCATTGTTGTATAACGTTAGTTTGGTTGATGTGTCACCTTCAATCTCATTTATCACTGTAAAATAATCTCAAGATGGGCATCAGAGGTCTTATTGTGGTGTTTTTGGTGCAGGTGTATTTGAGAGTAAAATAGATTTAAGTTCAATTGAAAACAACACAGACAGTTTGTGTTTTTCTTGAGTTTGATGCAGGTTGTATGTTTTCCTGTTGGTCAGCATGAACTGAAGGTTACGCTGACGCACACATCACTCTGTATGCACCATTACTGGCTCCACACCTGTAACATACATTTCCTGCAACAATAAATGACGCTCATGAATACATTCCCCCCCTGGCCACGCCTTTTCAATAAACTTTATTGGTAAAAACGGTGCCTTTTCCATAGTCTACAACAGCATTTTAAGTCGGACAGATGTGAATTTATTGGGCCCCGTCACTCACTCCCTTACTTGCCCATTAGTTAAGTGACAGGACAGGGCCCCGGGAAACCTGCACCAATACATGTGATTACGTTAAAAGATCGCACAATCTGTTCATATTTACGTAATGAGCCCGACATTTCGCTGATTGATTAAACTCCGGGGTGTAAATATTTTAAAGGGGCCCTTGATTTATCATCCCACAGAGCAAAAAGAGGCCGATTTATTTGTCCAACTATGAAAATGGTGGGTTCTGGTAAGCGCTCCATGTCTGAGGGCTGATCTGACATCTCAGAGGTGACTTGAGTGATTCAATAGACAGTGAAAGATTTTTTATTGAAAGACACAGGCTCTCCGGGCGTTATTGGTTCAAAAAGCAGGGAGGCAGAAGGCCGTCAGCACTTTTTCCCCGGGCCCACTGTTGAGAAAACTGACAGCATTATCAGCAGTAACTGTAATTTACGCCAGGAATTTTTAATCAACATGACGGGTGTATTCAGATTAAATTAGAAGAGAAACGGAATCAATGACCTCCGTATATTGCTCCACTGCCTTTTGAATGAGCTGTGATTTTTGGAGGGGGGGGGGGGGTGTTGTGTCATAAAACAGGCCAAATGGCATTTGTCATGCAGGCTGACAAGTCACACAACTAAATGAGGTCCTATCGATTCGCATGATTTTTCATCAGCCAAATTAAAAGCTGCAGTTTGATGGAGGTTCAGTCTGCAGAGCTCGTTACGTATTCTTTTCTCTCCCATTAAATCAAGTCTCAAAATGTCAGTGAAAACTCCTCAAAGTCCTTCAAGTTCAAACTTCAGCTGGTGAAGTGAGGTCATTTGATGCTGATGCAGGTGTTTGAAAGTTCACAGGAAGTAACAGGAAGCGATCAGCCTCTAACCAGGTTGGTTAAAGTCAAACTTTCACAAACACCAAATCCCAAATCCCCATCTCTCTCTCCTGTTCTATCTGGATTACCAAGTGGGAAAATCAGGCAACTGCTCAGGGCCCAGGACCCCGGTCCCCAATTTCATATGCACAAATTAAACCATAAAAAATGGCACTATGGAGCACACACCTCCACCAAGGCCCAACTGTCTGCACACTCATAGATATCACTTTTCTTAATTGGCAGGATTCTTTCCATCGAGATCCATGAATTGTTCCCTGGAGAAACGATGACCACATCCATATTTTCCATATTTTCGCCTCAAGTTCTTTCCTGACCCACATCTGTCCTCTTAGTTTCAATAGAAATCTGCTCAGTTGTTTTTCAGCAGTGCTGCTTACAAAATATATTTAACAAACCAACAGGGATGAAAAGATGAATTTCTTGCGGGAGGTTCTGAGCCAGTATTTCAGCTGTGTTGGGCCCATCCTTCATCTTGAAGACAGATTCTGTGTAAGATTCTAATTTTAAGACCTATGTTATATTTGAAGTATATTCGATGTGAGGTCTTGTCAAATCAAATTACTTAAAATTGTTTGTGTCAACAATTAACACACCCCAGAAAAAGACTTTCACTATTCAAATAGATTTCAGAAGCTGGTACCTTTATTTATTTATAAAGGTATTTTAGATATATTTTCAGTCAACCATCCATTTCAGCAATGATTTGATTCGATACACTACTTTACACCATGCGACCTGAATAAAAATTAAATTGACTGATTGATTAACTTAACAAAAATGTGACATTGAACAAACTTTATTTGTTGTCAGCACCAGGATCAAAATGAGTTTGTGACCATAGCCAAATAAACACTAGTCACACCATAGCAGGTAATATCTGTCCAAACAAAGCATGCAGTATAGTTTGAAATATAGCAGAAACTCTTCATCTCTTTGTTGTGTGCACATTTGTAATTTTTAGCAAACCTTTTTTGCATTATACTGTTCATTTACTATATTATATTGATTATATATGTTATAAATATGGGGATAAGATAAACAGATGTCAAACTAAGAAACTTAATCAAAGAAATACCTCTCATAGATCAAATTCATACAGATGACAACGTGTGAAAGAAAAGCTTTTTGACTTATTGTGTTTGAGTCTGTGTCCATTAAGACATTTCACCATCTCTGGGACACACAGGACGTAACTGATGTAAAAAAGAAACATACCCTGTACAATGTGAATCTTTTTTAATCTTTTGTGTTACTATTTGTTCATATGAAAGTGAATCACATGCTGAATAATGCAGCATCATGCACGTGAGGCTCGATCCTATTTCACTTCATCAAAGTTATCTGTTTTAAAAAAAGACTGCTCTGCTTCACAGGGCTTCCGTGATGAATACTTGATGCGCCATTAAAAGTCCCATCAGCGTTTAAAGCTACTTCTAATCATTGCACGGCCCTGTGTTATTCCTCTTCACAAGAACAGCCTGTGTCTGTCCGGCCAGTTAAGAATACATTTAATCACTATATAAATATGTGAGAGGGGCTAAACGACACCACACTGCATGTCCTCCAATCTGCTCTTTAATCACAGCCCTTACAGGGGAACCCAATAAAACGCCCCGCTGCCGTTACACACACTCATCACGCCGCTGCTCTTGGAAATTAAAATGGGCCCGTGTGACATCACCATCAGGCTTTTGATGGCTTTACTTCCTCTTCATTAACTTAATTATTTGGCTATCAGTAAACCCCACAGAGTAATTAATATCTGAGAGCCTCTGTAGTAAATTAAAACTGTGAACTGAGAAGTTCCTTTTGCTTTCAGTGCAGTGGCTACGAACGCAACAAAGGAGTTGAAGGAGGCGTGAGAAGTTTTATTGTATTCTGTTGTTAAAGGAAACATAAGCCGTGTTCCTTTGAGCAGTTACATCAACTGTTTAACCCCTTATGAAGGAAAACATCGACTGTGTATAAAGATGCAAAGTGAAGATGCAAAGTGAAGCCAAGGCGTCTTCATGGCCAACAGTAAAGGTCATATATGCAGCCTCATCCATGTTAGTGGATTAGATGAAGAAGTAATTAAAAAGTATTCCTAAAATAAATGTCTCTGTGATTATATGTAGTTTTTATCAAACTGATGTTAGTTATTTGATGCTATAAAAACTGACTTGAATGAAAGCAAGAATGTTCCCGGTTTGATTCCCAATTGACTGTGGTCTTTCTGTATTTGTCTCTGTATGCTGGCCCTGTGATTCGCTGCTGACCTGTTCAGGGTGTTCCCTTCTATAGCTGCCCCCAGATGAAACCTACTCACAATTGGTCCTCTTGCATAGGCGGGACCTCGATACTGTGGCCCAATCCCTTGATGGCTATTTTGCAGACTCTGGCTCCAAATGCACAGGATGGTAGTGTTCGTGTTTGGTACATTTTGGCTTCATTTCTGGTTGTGGGAGGACGTGGACTTATCGTCCATCTTTGATTATAGTCTACGATCACAACCCGGTTGTATTCATTTGACTCTAATGACAATGATCCGACTGAAATATCCAAACACAAATTGGATGAGTCTCCATGAGATTTTGTTCAGATGATCATGGTCCCCAGAGGATGAATCCCAATGACTTTGGTGATCTCTGACTTTTCAGCATTTGTGTTTTTCTGTGTGCAATTTGAACACATAGTTTTTTGATAGTTGCCATGAAATTAGATGATCGTCATTCTCAGTTGTACATTGTGTGTGTGTTCATTAGCAAATAATATAATGCAATAATTGAATATGATGATGGAAAGTGTTAGAATGTGTTTGTGTTTTTTCTTCTAACATTAGAGAATTATTAATAAGAGCATGACAAACTAATTTAACTTATAACATATTATAATTGTGACAAATTTTCATTTGACTTTTGGAAAAGTTGGGAATGATTCTACATCACTATAGTCTCTTTCCATGCTGCTGCCATTATATTATATTTTGTCAGCACCACATTAACAATTCACATTGATTGGGTCATTCTAATCAGGGACACTGATCATAAATGTACTCGTTTCTCAGCTTCTTTATTTTTATTCTGCCGTCATCTTTTTTTTCTTTACTTCACAGCTACACCACAAACAAGTTTCCGATAAATACACATATAGGATTCACCTCAAATAAATTAAATTCATTTACATGTAAGTGACGAGAACAAGTTCATAAACGTCATCAAGAAGAAAAACATCAATATTCACATAAAATGCACATAAGTAAATATAGCACATGGGAAGTTCTGCAAATTGTTTAAAAACATCTGGAGCAGCGGCTGTGTCTAAGCTCACATCGTCTCCTCAGGCACAACACCTGGTTTGAACAGTTCACTTGTTGCACTTCACATCTTCCACTTGCACGGCCATTGTGTGTTCACTGGGCGGAGAAAAGACAAGGTGACCAGAAGGTGTGTGGCAGACACTCAAGAAAACAGCTCAAATGTAGGGAGGATAATAAGCACGTTCTTTTTTTTTCAGCATGCTATGAAATGTACAGGATTTAGAGGTGTTTTTATTCACAGTTAACACAGTGTACTTGTATCAGAGTCCTGTGTGTGTCTGGCAGCCGTGTGAACAACAACAGTGGTTCCAGCAAACGTCCGGATTGGAAACACGTCAACGTTCAACAGAGCAGACGAGACCAACGTCTTCAGGCCTGGAAATGTGTCTCCTCTAGAATCCCAGTCTGTAACGCTCAGGAGACCAAACCAGTGTTTTCTGGTTTCACAGTCCTGCTCCAATCTTTCTGTCACCTCCTCCTCCTCCTCCCTGCACCCCCTCCAGCTCCTCATCAGAGAAGGGACTGTGGGGATTGTAGCCGAAGTCTGTGGATCGTGGCATCCCAATGCCATTGCCCATAGCTACAGGAAAACCGTTCTTGCCTTCCACCTCCTCTTCCTCCTCTTCCTCGTCCTCATCCTCTTCCTCCTCCTCACCATCCTCCATGTCAAGGTCTATCCCCCCGTCATCAGGAGTCACAGCTCGCCTGCTCTCGTCGGTTTTGTCTTTGGCTGTTTTTCCTCCACTGCGTAGTCGCTCGGTGTCAGACTGGGCCGAGGCGCTGGCCTGCTCCTTCGCCTTCCTGCTGCGCTTCCACTTCATCCTGCGATTCTGGAACCAGATCTTGACCTGCCAAGAGATGACCGGGCAAAGAGATCGAGTTCAACAGACGTTTAGGAAATGAATAGATTTTAATATACATTTCAATTTTCCTATTGTAACTAAAGAGTGAATGTGTTTCCTTGAGGCAAATTTGATACAAGTAAAAGTGGAAAACCTTTAACACAAAACAAATCAATATATTTCATGAGAAGTCATTGTTTGTGTCCTTTCACCTTCTTCCTTTTTTTAGTAGTAGTGCTTACCGCATCTACTTGGGATATTTGGTTACAAAGGTATCTTCCCAATTTATTATCAAATATGCCTTTATTATAATTAACAGTTATCCCAGAACAGTGTGTGAATAATCAATGAAACCACAAAAAACACAAATCCCTTAATAATGCAAGAAAATAAAAATCAGCTGAAGTCTTCATTCAGTTCTGTGGGAGATAAACTCACCATCTAACAATTGGTTGAAGTTAATCAAACAACAAACTGAGAACATTAAGTCTTGACTCTGTTCTACATAGTGCACGTCCTTCTTTTCAAAAAAATATCTGTATGATGATATTTTAGCAAATATCAGTGAACTGTAGTTAAGCAGTAAATCAGTTTGCAGCAAGATTCCTAGAATGAAGCTATATTTTAATTTTGCATATTAAACTGTACTATGAATGGATTAATGGATTTGAGACGTACTTTGTGTTGTTGGTCTTGTGTTGTTTGGGATTTAACTCCGGATAAAAAAACAACATTATCAGGTAAGTCCATTGAATTCAAGCTGTCTGGTCAGATGCTGTGTTTGGCCTGTAGCTGCATTGAGCACTTTATTTTGAAGTAATATGTTCTTACTCTATCTTGTGTTTCTGTGTCTGACCTTGTCTTTTTATTCTAACCCTGAAACTAACATGTTGTCTCGTGAGGTGCACAGCTCTGTCTCACCTGTGTCTCGGTCAGCATGAGGGAGGTGGCCACTTCAAAGCGTTTGGGTCTGGACAGGTACTTGTTGAGTTTGAACTGGTTCTCCAGCTCCAGGAGCTGCTGACTGGTGAAGGCGGTGCGGGGCCTCCGGCACTTCCCCAGCAGACCGGACTGAGGGCCCGCTGGAGGAGGAGAGGGAAACATTAGTTTTTGCTCATCGTGGGAACTGCTGGGTTTCTCTATAAGACCTCGACCTTAATATGTTATGATTTGGGGCTTAACATTTTATTGAAAGAAAACCTTTTACTCTAGTTCATTCATTTTCACCCATGGATTTTGTCAAGTACTTTGTAACCTGGTTTACATAAGTGCTATACAAATAAATGTATTATTATTATATTATTTCATGTCACCTTCACCCCTGTCTGATGGCTGTTTTGTGTGTGGGCAGGATTAGACACAAAATGGCTTAAGTGATCTTGAAGGATGTGGGTCAGGAAAGAGCCCATTACATTTTGGTGCAGAACCACCTTAGATCTTGGTTATTTTTCCAAAATAATTTGATTTAATAATAAAAATTGTTTTGACATTTTCATGGATTTCTCAGGGAATATTTCTGATGTGTGTACAGTGGTGCGGCTTGATTTAATTTAATGTCCACCTTCATGGATATATGTGTTCAACTGGTTCTAGTTTGATATTTGCCCACAGAGCCTCAAGAGTTCCTTTGATTTTTTTAGCTTTTAATATTCATAGTGCCTGGTGTTTTTCTAGAAGTATTTTCTAGATATTTAGGTTAAGATTCAAGTCTTAAATGAGTCTTAGAGTATTTGATCAGACACTTCCACTGTACACGAGTCTTATTTATCAAACGCCAAGGACACGCAGGGTTCAATATAATTTTGTATCTGGGAACAGGCGCACATATGCCCGCAGTCTCCTCCATCATTAACCATAACGGCTTTACTCCACTTTATTGTTTGGAGGGGGGGCCACACGGCAGGAGCGGGCGCAGGGGCCATAAAAACACAGGCATGCCATTAACTTAATGAAAATTCAATGGAGGCTTTGGGGATTTTATTGATGAACTACAGAACGTTTTAGGTGTTTGTTTATAGTTTCTTCATCGCACAAAGACAATTCTCATCTTGTTGGCGTTTATAGAGAAATGAATGAGCCAAAATGAAAGTATATGACAGAGATGCGACGTAAACCGGCAACACTGCACTGTGCGGAACGACCTGTTTTCAAACAGGCTGAATACAGACCGAAAAGAACGTGTTGTAAAAAGCTTTCAGAAAAGTGGGTTGTAAATTATGATGATTCCGGCAGTGAAATTCATTTACGACATCGTGCGTTTTTAGATTAAATCAAGGAATTCGAAAAGTGTCCTAAAAGGCGACATCTCAAAATGATATGAAATCCTGCTCAATGATGCAGAAACTCTCTGCAGCGGAATTGTTTACATGTGTTGTTATTTACATAGTGAATCATATAGAAGTTGACAGATGTGACTAATCTGAGAATGAATACAAGGATAGAAATAATATAAATATTCAAAAGCAATTGAAATGATTATAGGGATATCTGTTGAGCCAATTTGATTATCCTAATGATTGCAACGTTGTCATTGTAAACAATATTATAATTATTACTATTAATATTATGGTTAATAATAATAACCTGTTAGATGTATCTGTTAGGCCTGTTTTATTTAAATTTGTATTATATTAATGACTGCAACATTGTCACTGTAAACAACAATAGTATTATTATATTATTATTATTGTTGTTTATATGAATAATAATCTGTTAGGCCTATTTTATAATTATTATTGCCACATTATTACCATAAACAACAGTAATACGAGGTAAATAAACAAATAAATAATCATAATAATCTGTTAGAAGTATCCCATAGACCTGTTTTATTATCATTTCTGCAACAATATTACTATAAATAACAAATAAACAATAACACAAGGCAAATAAATTATAATGAGGATGATGATGGATACAGAACATAAATCGCGTTTCGTCTAAAATTAACTTTTGTCCAGTGAGTTTACACCAGCTCCTCGTTCGGGAAATCAGATCTGATTAAAACCTTTGACTCCTGTAAAGACTGATAACAGTTCACACAGATTTGGGTCAGTTGGTTTTCTAAGAATAAAATAATAAATAGATTTCTCTTTTACACCTGTTTATTTATTTATCTCTGGGGTTTTTCTTCTTCTTTTAATTCAGGGTTCTAAAGAATAATCCGCTCTGATATTATACTCACTGCTGTAATCGGGAAGTCGTGGCATCATGATCCCGGCGCGGATCCAGTGCTCCAGGGGCAGGGACCCCGCCATGGCCGCCGCCTTCAGGTGCTCCGGGTAGCTGTGGGTCAGATGTGTGAAGCCGGTGTAAGCGAACGCGGGGTGCTGGCCACCCAGCGCCGATAACGGGTACATGGGTGCTGGGTACATGCCGGGAATCGCCCCGTGGGGCAGTGAGGCAAGTCCTGGGTGCGGGAGGTTGAGGATGCCCGGTTTAGGGATTATTCCGGTCTGAAGGTGCGATGCCCGCGGGGACGGGGTGTCGCCTCGGCGGCAGGAGAGCGGGCTGCCGGCGGGGCTGTCGCTGCTCAGACCCGGGGACAGGTCGCGACTGCTCCCCCGGTTTGTCTCATCGGCGAGCAGGGCGTCGATCCGGAAGTTTTTAGATTTCTCCATGACTCGGGAAGGCTGCGGAGTTTTCTGTGCTGTGCTCGACTGGTGCGCACCTGTGCCGCGCGTCTGCTCGCAAACAGCGGGTCCAAGTCCAGTCACAAACTCATATGTTCTCCTTTCGTTTAAGTTCAGACCCGAGGAGCAGCTCAGGCTATATCCTATTATGTTGAATAAATAGGCATCGTCAACTCGCCCGGACAAATGTCTTATGAGGAAAAGACTTATTCTGGACTGATAGACTCTAAATAGGGTTTTACGCGCGTCCCTCCATCCAGCTCCTTGAATTGTTTCTAAACGTGTCCCTCAGCAAACACTGGGTCCTTCTGTTTAATACCAATTTAACAAACTCCAAAGGTGTGTGTGTGTGTATGTGTGTGTGTGTGTGTGTGTCGCTCCATCAGCCGTCCTCCTCCACCCCTGAAGGCCGCCGTGCGCAGGGATTGGCTGGAGGTGGAGCTGCACTGACGGGCCTCTAATCAGCTAATTACTCGCTCGTTTCTCCCCCCAGAAAGCATTCAGAGTGAGGTAATGTCCAACCCTTGTCCCGCCTGAAAACACCTTCAACTGCATCAAAGCGCGGAGGTACATTAGAAGATTAGGCGATTGTATTTCCAGTATCTACCTCGGTGCCAGCTCTTCACACTCAACACAGATTGCAGATCCCTCGCCATAAACAAGGAATTACGCACAGCAGCTCCGGACGTCCCAACTAATTATTAGTGCTGCAAACATCATCCACACCTTAACACCAACTGTTGGCTGTTTCTCAACAGTCCTAATGTTATTGAGTCCTTTTAGATCAGGAACAAACATTGTGCCCACTCCCAGATTTTAAATCATTAATATTAAAGGCTTGTTTCATTCTCACACATAAGGCCACACCAATGCTATTAAAGTTTACGACCAGGAATTGCACACAAACCATATAAAAGTGTAATGACTTGGCAGAAGAGGCTATAAGTTAATTGGCCTTCTGCTTAATGGCAACTAATGCAGTTTTAAGACCTGAGGAAGTAGAAGGTGAATCAGCTGAAGTGGAGAGAAAACTTGTTATTTTAGTTTTTAACTTGTATTTCTAGTTATCTCATTAAATAATGATTAAACACAAACACATGAATACTAAAGTCTCAAAAGGCTTTATTCTAATTGTGCTGTAGGAAAAAATATAAATTTATTTACATGTCGGTTAACTCTTATATGAGACTTTAATGAAACTGAATCTGCAAGTTGAAGCAACACAAATAAATGTAGACAACGACAATGTGATTGAACCAGAATATAATGTTATTGATGAATCATGTTTTCTATATGTAGCCCAAGCAACAGCCAATAGAAATCTAACGATATTATTAAAATTCAAATACAGTTTATTTAGAGAAGATGTTCATTTATATTTCCCAAGCAAGAACGTCTCCACATTCATATTTATTCTGATGGGGGGGATATATTGTATTTATTTATTTGACATTTATAGGTTGGGCTAGTGAGATTAATTTACTATATATATTTACATCACTTTGAGAATTACTCACATATAATATTTATTCTTATCTACGTCTATTTTATGGATTAGTGTTAGTCAGCTTTATTTAGTCTATTTATATATATTTACATCGAGTAGTATTCACATGTTATCTTTATCAACATTTATATTTGTATTTGTATTTTGGCTAAAGAGTTATAACATTTAAATATGATGAGAACAAAAAAAAAACTCCAATACCAAGTGTACAAGAATTGATTTTTAGTTTTTATTTAAAAACAAATTCCCTGATTCCAGCCGGATAAATATTATTTTTGTTTTCTTGATCGTCTGTGATAGTGAACAGAAAATCTTCCAATTCATGGACAAAGCAAAAACATATTAAGATGTAACAAATTCACGGGATCTTTATTTCTTGGACCAGATTATTAATTAAGAAAACAATCAAATTAATTGTCAGTAAAATAATGATTAGATGGAACTTTTTCACTGTGATGATTAAAACTTCCTTCTAGAGTCGAACGTCTGGTCCGCAGATAAAAGGATCTGGTGTTCGATGTCAGTCTCGACACTATGAATGACAGCATTGAGCGCTGGGCGGGGGGGGGGGGTCGTTGGTTTTACTTCACAGTGTCACAGCTCCAGCTACACACAGGAAACAGAAATGCATTCTGCTTGTATGAATGAAACACTATAGTCTGGATGGAGTGTGAGTGTGTTTGTGTGTTTGTGTGTTTGTGTATGTGTGTGTGTGTGTGTTTGTCTTTTTGTGTATGTGTGTGGTCTGTGTGTGTGTGTGTGTGTGGAGGGGTATCACTCATGATTTGTAATTTCCCGGAGCGTGTGCACAAGCAGAGTTGACCTCCAGAAGATTGGAGCTGTCTCACCGGTCCGCCCACCTCTCCCTCTCTCTGTCTCCTTCACCAGTTTGACTCTGTGTCTCTCGCCCCCTGCCGCTCTCTAGCAGGCAGATTACCGGCTGTCTGCGCCGCTGATATAGAGGTAATTTGCTCCGGGGAAATCAGTGCTGTTCTTTCAGCCTCTCCTCCCTCCAAACCCAACACGTTCCCCTTTGCTTTTAGGATTTGAAGGTAATTTAAATAGCCGGGCCGCAGGTAAATCTGTCACCCGGAGCCTGTTGACAGAAGAGCACAAATTAAATTGAATCAGGGCCCGAGACTCCTGTGCCCCTGGCCTCCAATGTCACCTGGCGTCATTCTCAGCAGCACGGCCTTTCTCCTTGAAGGGGCTAAATGGTGTGAACTAAGTCCAATATTAGTCATTTTTAATCAATTACAACTAGAATGGAGCGCTCCTCCTTAAACTCAATCAAGAGGCTGCAAATTGCACACGTTCATATCAGTTCTACGGTGGCTCAGATGTCTCATGCAAGCGCATTAACGGTAACAACAAATACAGGAATGCAAGAACCACAACACAACTGCAAAAGCCTAACAACGGAAACTCAACCACAACGGAAGAGAGAGGGGATGATGACTGAAATGTGCAGAGTTTCCCACTGCTGTCCAGTGAGCTGTCATTTGTGTTAAAATATTATGCTTGTCTATTTGAGGTGTTGCGGTATGGGTGCTTAGAGCGTCCAGAAAGGAAGAACACACTTGTATCCTTATACTTTGAATAGACATCACATTTTTGATTGTCAGATCATATTAGCTTTTTTAGAGGGTTTACCTACATTTAGAAAACCTGCTTATTCCCACTATTTGGATATAAAAGAAGAATCAGATGATGATCGATAAACAATAAAACCTCTGAATAGTGTAGCACCTTGAGTATTAATGTACAGCCTCACAGAGCTGTTAAAGTGTGACTGTGACTTACTTCCTTTTAAGATAAATAGTAATGATTCTATATTGATCGATTTGAGAAAACAAATCTCTCAGAGGTCAGGGTCACGGTGTCAAAGGGACTGGTGTCAGATTTACGTTTTTCCCCATTGGACAGTGTGGCGATAATGCATGAAAAAACAAGACTCTGAAGTTCTGACCTGACCAACGTAAACCGTCTCCACTCATGTACTCACATGCACACGACCTCTTGAACAGAGCTCTCTAAGCGCAGCACACACCCTGCACACCGCGAGAGGACAATTGGTTCAAAGAAGCCGCCAGCCCTTGACGTCGCACTACAAAGGACGGAGTTTATCTACGGGTTATACGGCAGTAAAACTCAGCGGCAGAAAGAGTTAACTGAAACATTAAAGAGCTTATCAGCAATTACAGGCATATTTTTCAATCATTACCACGGCTCAGAGACAGCTCGGCTTCCGGGTGGGATCTCGTGCTCGCCGTGCACTGGCCTAGGCAGTACAGTACTGACTCCCACTGGGTCACTGGTCCCTCACTGGTTTATTTAACCTGCTGATAAGACCCTTCACGCTGTTGATAGATGAGACTAAAGCAAGTTCAGGAGGTGAATGATTTTTGGAACGTCTACGATAAAATGGATTCGGATGAAAACATGTCGACGCCATAAGATTGATCAGATTCTTTTATTAACTCGTCTGGAGACTGAAAGACAAGTTTCCAGATGTGCCGGATAGTGAACCTGTTTGTACACGTGTGCTTAGCAGAGTGAAGTTAAGGGAGATAATCTTTTCAGCCTTGTTTGTCAGCTGGACAAAATTGAATAAATGGATTTCCACTGACTTTGGTCCAAGAAAGAACTGAATACACTTGAAGGTGGATCCATGGGGATCTCTTTTTATCACTGCTGCAGGGCGATGGCAACATGGATGATAGTATGAACATTACTGTAGGTGTCACAAAGGCCAACAATTCAGTAAGCTAACAGATGGCTACTGTAGTGACAGAGATGAGACTGTTATATCAAGACATATTATAAAATTCTGAAGAAAAACTCTATACGACTACAATTACAATTTATTGACTCATCACCAATTATAAAATGTACCTTAATGTACGCCATTTCTGAAAATGAACTTTCAGAAAACTAGGAGATCTAAGGTCCAGACAAGAGAGTTGAGTTCTTCTGAACTCTTCCCGTAAACATTGTAAACCCCTTTTGAAGGCTACACATATTTATAAATGTAGTCTCCATTTGATTTAATCTTTGCCGCACTTTCATTTCTACCCAACTGCAGCTACCATTACTGGCGTTTGGCAATCAACTGCTCAAAGATGGAAAGTGAGGTCCTCGACCTTCTACGTAACACAAAACGTTCACCCAGCACATTTGCATGATCCCCCAGTGACAGGCTAGCTGTGACATGTGCAGCTTTCAGGGATGCTGTCGACCAACAATAGTTTTTTCCCACCAGGCCTCGGGTACAACGTCCGCACTGTGGTTGTGATAAATGATGCGAGTGCACAATGGGCTTCCTGTGAGGTGAGCTCTCCACACCTCTGGTAATTAGACAAATTCCCACAACGTTAAAGGCAGATGATAAATCACTTCGCTTTCCGTCAGACCTTGAGACAGAAATGAATGTTGTCTCATTAAAGAGATAAAGTTAATTCCTGAGAGCTTTACTCCTCTGAGTTTCCGTGCCCATCATTTATTAACAAATATTGAGCTTTGCCAAGTGACATCCTGCTACTGGATGTGAATCTGTGGCTGTGTGTCTTTGCTGCTTTGGGCCCTTCCCTCTCTCTCCTCTTCTTCGACGCCCTGCACGGATATATTACAAACTAAAACATTATCTTAACACATGTCCACAGACCGTTGGCAACAAGCAGTTACAACCAAATCAATTCAAATTTAAACACTAAAGCTGCTTTCAGACACCTTTCGGGAGGGGCTGTATGTGAGAACTTGTCCGAGTCAGTTGCTCCAGACATCTTCCTGCCCGCTCCCTTGTAAAATATCCATAAAATGTTTGAGTGAGCCTGCGTGAGAACACAGCTGCAAAATTCAGGTGAGAGGTTGGTGAAAATCACATGTTTAAGTTTTGATTCAAAAAAAGCTCTCACATTTGTTTATCCTTTGAATTTGTGAACTTTACTTGTGTCTTGCATGTATGGCTCCTGTTTAGATTTGTAAGAAATGTAGATTATTTTTGTCTTTTTCATTTTTGTGTCCGTTGCATGATAGAAAAGTCATCAACAAGCCCCCTCGTTCACTGTGAGTATCCATCGTTTGCCTGCTGTATTCTGATATGGGCTCACTCGTATATTTCCCTAAAACTTTTCAGGAAAATGGTCAAACGTCAATGCACGTCTGAAAGGAACTTGACAGTAAGAGGCAGGGATATGACAATAGGTAAATGCTGAGCAGGATACTGAAACAAAAACAATGCTTGCAGTTTTGCACATGCAAGGCTCAATCTTCTGACTTTTAAATACTCCTCCTGTGGGAAGTGTTTTTCTCCAAGAAGCTTCAAATAAGCAACTATAGTGTTTAATATTGTTGTGATTTATTTTGTCATGCTTTTATGTTGAAATAAAGTGTGTTTATTTGTCTACATGCCAGGGGAGTCTGGTATCTTAGATAAATATGAAAGAATATAAAACAAATGCATGGAGCTGAGAATCGAGCATGTCGCTTTGATGTTTGAGTCCGATGATGGATTATCTAATCTGAATTGTTCCCTCGTATCCTCCAGTTATGATTTTAGCTAATCAATTGCAGCTTAATAAACCACAGCATTTAAAGGAAAGAAAAAAAAAAACACAGGATCAGTGTGGGCTCTACATCTATATTGGGGAATTCCAACCATGCAACTCACCTGTTTCTTTTTTCTACAGTGGAAACAAAAGCTTCCTTTCAACACCAGCTAGTCCAGCGTGAGTTTTATGGCCATTTAATGGGTCCGTGCATTTAACAGCACTGTGTTTTACAATCACTCACACAAGGGCCCCATTGTGCACAGACATGGGAGATAGGAGATAAATACGCCTTATCAGCCACAACAAGGCATCATTACTTTCACCCTGCTATCTCACTGTCCCTCTCCACCGTGCATTATCTGCCCACTTATGAGGATATTCAGAGTCATCAAGTGCTTTGATGATCTCCGCCAGTTGGCTGTTTGCGCTCTCGGTTTGCCCCTTCAGATGAACTCAGTCTCAGCCGTGGAGAGTGTTGTAAATACAATGTCTGTCAGTCCACCGGGAGCCTATTAAATCCTCATCTGATTGCTACTTTGGGCACGAGGCTTATAGCTCATGATGGCTTGTTTTTTGTAATGTTTTCCTGTTACAAAGGAAATCCTCCACTGCCATTAGCACTCAGGTAATGTCTTCTTATGGCCCAATTTACCTGTTAACCGGAACCAAAGGTCACAGAGGAAAGAAGGGCAGACAAGCAGTGAGAGATAGTGAGAGGAATTTCTGAGAACATTATATAATTATGAAGAAATCCTTGAGAGGTGACACAGATATTCACTCTCCCTGTCTGCAGCTTAAGTGTCAGAAGATATTACTGTAGAAAATGAATTGCATAGTTGGTTTCTCTTTCATTAGGGCACTCATAACCTATTTCTTACTGATTTTATATATTATTTAAATGTTATTATTTAATGCACCGGTTGCAGCTTTCTGTCTGAAGCTGTGAAAGTGACCTGCAGTAATTGAGCCACAGCAAATTAGGATCAGCAGCTGGAGTCCACAGAACCCTGAGGTTTCTCCCCCCCGCTGCTGCACAAAGACTTGTTCAGCTGTTTATTTAAAGTTCAGTGAAGCTCGACTCAGTGCACACAACCCTGAGCTGGAGAATCTGTTTTCGATGCTGTGGGTGTGAACGCACTGATGTGAACACACTGATGTCATGATCGATAACACCACTCGATGAGTCCCAGCTGCTGCTGCTACAGTGCGCTGGCTGGTTATTTATTCAATGTTTATTAAAACTGAACATATAATCACACCAAATTTCGAAGATACGATGAATGATCCTTGAGATACGCCCTCAGACAGAGATTTGTGAATCAGTAGATGTAGCTGTACTTTGTTTTTAGTGCTTAAAACGGTGAACGTTATAGCTGCTTAATCCCTGTTCACACTCCGAGACGGACACAGGTGAATGCACTTCTATACATGCAATTGTGGGTGTGCACATGTTTCTAACCTTCACATCAGCAACCTACAGGAGGAAGAGGTCCTTTTTTGTTGTTGTATTTGTGTGAAATGTGAACGTGAAAGTCAAATCCAGAATAAAGTGTGTGTGGCTGCTTATTCTGATACGAAGGATAGGAAATGAAAAGTGCATGAAAAGAGTCTCCAGAAGATTCCACATGGGTCCACAAAGGGTTCTGACTCTCACGGCCATGCAGACTAAGAAGATATTAATTGACCTTTAGCATCAATGTGTTTTTTTAACAATATTGTTTAACAAAGAATGTTATTGAGTTGATTACTTTTGTGGCTCAGGAATAAAAAAACAAACAGCTTCACCTTAGACAGAGGAGCTATATTTGACCAAATCAATTTAAGGTTGTTCATATGAGACGTCGAGAGGAGAGGGCGACAGGTTAATAAAAAAAATTCAATGAGACTAATCTTTTAACCAAATGAGTCTCCTTCTGATCTTGCACGCGGCGCCACCTCCCATCAGGTAATTTCTGTTTGGTCAATATTCCAAAAATTGAAATGAATTGATCAGTCGCTTGAGTTTGTCAATAGACTAATGGAGCGCTGTTAAAATGTGTCAATGTGAAGCTGTGGCGGAGGTAAATCACGGCGTGGTGATGTGTTTTAATGGCTCGCAATTGATCAAAATGTCATCAGGTGTGACAAAGTGTGGTCAACCCACAGCTCCAGTGGCAGCAGAGCTCCGATGAAGTGACAAAGTGACACAACACAACGCAACCAACACACAGACCTCTGCTCATTCAGCTTACGGCAGTATAAGAAATATTAATAAAATTAGAAGTGGCTCCAGTAATGCAAGTTATCATTCAAACCAAACACTTAGCTTTTAGGATTGCGTTTTGATACATATCAAAAGTGCAATATTCTGTGCCACTGACTTTGAGGGAAGTATTCAGTTCTACAATAAAGTGGTTTCAACACAATCATGTCTGGCTCATTCTTTTCTTCACTCTTTGTTCATTATATTTATTCTGTTGACGGCTACAAGGGCAGAGAGGTCAGGGAGCCCATCCCTCTCTGTCAGTGTGCTAATTGGTTTGGATAAGCTGCCCCTCCTCCTGATTCACTGCATGTAAGGCAGCCTAAATCACATGCTCATGCTCAGATGGCAGAAGTGCCTTTGCTATTTAAACAACATGGGCGCTGGACAGTAAAAAATTACTGCAATGTTCAAAAACTTGCAAAAACGATTTTGTCTCAGCTTTGCATCGTTTTACAGTTATCAGCTATGAGCTTGAGTAGTCTATTTTAATTCATCACTTCAAATTATATTTAGTGATTCTGAAATTAATCTAAATCTTGAAATCTTGAAACTTTTGTTTCTTAAGTGTTTTTATTCAATTATTTTTAAATCCTCCTTCTACTTTCTCCAAAATTAGTCTTAGAGACAACATTTGTACAAATACCATAGATAAATGAATTATGTATTGACATTTGCTTAGTTTATATATCCTTGTGAGATTAATACTGTTCATAAATTGTTAGCCCTCTTTGCTCTGAAGTGTTAAGTTTCAACAAAACATTTCAAAATGTGCCAATCTGGGTCTGGCTCAAGATGAGCTAACCGTGGAATTAGCAATTCCATAATTGGCCGCTCTGTCGGCGGCTCTGACAGGCAGAGATGATGAAGTGCTCACTCAGTGATTTGTCTCCTGCTCTGTCTCACAATACAGCCGACAAAACGTCAGGCTTTAATTAGAACATTTACCGTCTCCTGTTTTTGTTTATGCCATAATCGTCTCAGTCTACATAAAATATTTGAGTGTTATTATTAAAAACACAAAACAAAGCTCTGACACTGCACCAAGGTCAATGTTGATACTGGGGCAGGTTGTTTCCATGCACTCTCTGCTAATTCAGCAAAAAGACAATTGCACTACTCACAACATTAAAGGAACATGTAACAGTGAGACAACAGTGATGCTGCAAAGTCGTCATTAAATCTATTATTTAAAAACATGTTACCTCATGTAATTTTGGATGGCTTGAATGTAAGATAACTAACCTCCACTTGTGGGAACAAACTGTGAACACAACAATGATATATTATCAATGTGATATTTTATGAACTTGTTAGCAAACAGTTGCTTATTTACACGTTCACCAAGTCCAGGATCCTCTCTCTTTTAGCTCTGTGTTGGGTCTCCACCAACTCCTGAGGTACATAGCTGTCTCTTTAAGTGCTCTTGGTTCCCTTTTAATGCTAAGCTAGGCTAACTGCCTCCTAGACGTAGTGCCACACAAGAAATACAGACACGAGAGTGATGACAATGTTTCCCCCAAATGTGTCACAGCTCATATCAACAGGTGTCTTAACCGTTTATCTGTTTATATCCTTGTCTGTATAGGGTCCATCAAAGTATGAGTGATCTTAAGTGTGTTTCCTATATAAGTGTTAAGTGAAATATTGCTCAAAGAATGGCTAAGTAGCTGTTTAGTATTGTTCAGGTTAAGTTTTTTCCTGAGGTTTCAACCTAGAGGTCGCTGCTGTTGGATTTTGGATGAAGATAGTGAAAATATTAATGCTGATGCTCTATGTGTATGTGTTTATATCATGGTCTCCCTAAATAAAAACTAATTACACCGCTATTGAAGTTTTAACAAATGGTCTGAATTTACCTTGGATGTCCTTCATCAATGCCCCCCCCCCCCCCCCCCCCCCCCGAGTCTGGGGGGGGGGGGGGGGGCACAATGCAGCATTATGGAAATAAATTGTTCCATTAGGTGCATTGTGTTCTGTCATCAGGCCAACCACACTGAGTTATTAATGGACACGGGCTCCGCTTTGATGAAGACTAAAGATTTATGAAATCAGGCCCTGGTGGTGAAGGTACTTTCCTTCAGCTGAGGTGTTTGACACAGTTATCACGGGAAGTGACCTCATGAATGTCACTAATCTGAAGGCCCCTGGTCTGTAATGTGACAGATGCAGTCTAGTAAGAACGGCTTTGGGTTGTGAGCGCTTCCAAAAAACAAACACTGCTCCAACTGCTCCTTCTATGAGCATTTCCCACCATGTGAGCGGCTCTATGAGGACGTGTTAGTGGTGTTTCGAGATAAATGTTCAAATCAGCATGCTACCACAACATTTGCTAATTATCACAATAAGTAAATCATAGGCTGATGATAGATTTGCTAGTTTTGCAGGTACTTTGTCTTTAACTAAATAAGTGTAAAGTGTACATTTTAACTTGATGGTACTCTACCTAATAATTGCAGGCTTCTCTGTCCGTCTGTATGTAGCTCATATATCTCCGGAACATATCTTTAAGGTATTGGTTTTGTTAAGTGTCCCGAGAAGTGCAGCGTTGAGTTTGGTGCAATACAACCAACCAGCGCTCTGTAGCAGTGGCGGCTGGGACTCATCAACGTAAGTGACGTTTGCCGACTGAGTGCCGCAGCCGGCCTTTACTTGCCGCAGCTCAATTACCTGCAACCTGCATCACCACAGGCCAAGAAAACAGCCCATTCCAACGTGCAGCAAAAGCATAACTTAACAAATAAAAAAAAAATATCTCAGGATGAAAAATAGGAGCTATAGACACTGAAGACGCAGCCGGAGATGTCAACTGGGAGAGACAACGCAATTCAAGAGTGTTGTCTCTCCAAGTGACATTTAGTGGAATTTAAATGTTCTTTCCTGGCTCCTACATGCCGCACTGCCCCCCCCCCCCCCCTCACACACACACAAGCCTGAAACCTCAAGAGATTTTTCTGTTGTCGTGATTGCGCCTGACCAGAGACTCTACTGCTGCTTTCTTCATGTGTGAAAGACAAACTGGCTTAAATGCGCGACTCACAAACAAGACTTCTGTTAGACGTGATGCTGCTGTAACAGTGTGTGTCTGTCTCAGTGCATTCCATCAGAATAGAGTTTAAGCTACATGCCATTTCAATATATGAATCTTCACTCGTTTTGTTTGTATCAGTCAGGCCTTAGTCGTTCCCTCTCAACAAACCAGGTAAGTGTGTGTGTGTGTGTGTACAAGTGTGACTGATCCCATTTATCAGTCCAGTTAACCCTTGGCAGCAAGTAGTAATAAGGCGTAGGAGACCAGAGGGGGATGCAGGCACTCCCTCTAATTAAATCCCCCCCCCACCTACACAGACTGCCTCCTCTCCTCTGGCAGGAGAGACACTGACCTTCCAACCCAGCCTCCCCCCTGCAGCCTGCCTCTCCCACCTCAGCTCTGCAAACAGCATAGTGACACATGGAGACAGTCAACGGCCCCAATATTAGTTTACACCTCGAGCTGTAACGTCATTTATTTACACATTAAAACAAAGACTTATAACCAGTTTAGATCTAAAGATTATAGATTTTAATTCAAATTAATTGCAAATTGGTCAAATCAGCACAAAACCTGCGTACCAGTCAAGACACAGTTTACGTCCATGTTTGTCCAGATTCAAGTTCAAATAAAGACTTTGAGGGAATTGAATAAAAGGTATAATGTGTATTTTATCATAATTACAGAACAGATGCTGGAGTTATGGCCAGGACCGCTCTCATTGACCTTGACCTATGATGAACAAATTCTGAGGTCAACGCTTCATCCTTCAGTCCAAGTGGACGTTGATGTCAGATGTAATGAACTTCTCTTCAGGTGATCCTAACATCTGACTTTCATATGTATGGGATGGACGGGACGTCACAGTGACCTTGGCCTTGACCTTTGACCACAAAACTGTAATCAGTTCATCCTTCAGTCCAAGTTGACATGTGTTCAAAGAGAAATTCCCTCAAGGCCTTCTTGACATATCTTATGCACGGAAATGTCTGTATTTTGGTGACAAATGGAACAGTCTCTTATGGTCTTGAATTGACCATAAGAACTCAACCTTAAAGAACTCAACCTTAAAGAAAGGGAATGGAGTTAGCACAGCTGCAGGACGCTCAGAGTAGAGCCGCTTCCTCTTCGTGTTAAAAGGGGCCAGTTGAGGTAGTTCAGGCTCATCAGGATCCTTCCGATTGGCACCTTCCATTGGAGGTTTTTTCATTTTTCCATGCCCAACTAGGAGGAGACCCTGTCGACCCTGAACTCGCTGGAGGGACTACACATCCCATCAGACCTGGAGATGCTTTGGGATTCCACAGGAGGAATTGGAAAGCGTAGATAGGGAGAGGGACGTCGGCCTAACCCTGCTTAGCCTGCTGCTACTGCGACCCAACCTCTAATAAGTGGAAGAAGAACATCATGAGCGCCATCATGAGGTCAAAATTCGCAAGTAATAAAATGCAAGACAAATGTTTCTGGCTAATGGTCTTGATTGGGCTTTATTTTAATTTGTATTACTACTACTGTGTTTCAAACTATATTAGTAAATGCAACAAATCCATTTGAATTATTAGGAACATTGTGCACAATTCTTTTCCCACATCGATGTATTCAAGGTGCTCGTTGTAATAACCGTGTTTACTTTCCCAGGACTGTTGAGCTAATGAACATATGAAGATGTTCTTCCTCTTTCAGTTGTGTGTGCCTTCCCTGAGCTGTTGACCTTCTCTAATCCAGCCTGTTTTCAGTGTGAGAGGCGATGCTGACTCAGAATAAATGTCCTTTCACTTGTGAAGTAATGACAGTGAATAAAGTGGAATAAGTGTTTGCACTGGTATGAGGGCGTTCAGCCCGCTTTGTGTGGCACGCTGGGTTCAAAAGAGGGTTAAGAGCAGGGTAATCTGTTCGGCTGACAGCATCAAAGGGGCTGGCATCATGAATACAGTCCCGAGCTGAGGCGTAGTCCCAGTGGCTCCTTCCACTGTTTGTGAAGGTTACACATGAACTTGCACGTCTACATGCAGGTACAGATAGCTGTACGTGTGTGCACAGAAATAATGGTTTAAAGGTAGGCTGGCAGATATTTTTTATGGAACTGATATTTCTCCCAATTTATTTTTAAATAACTCTCTTTCTACACAACCTTTACTTTACAAAATATTTCCATCCAGGCGAGAACATAAAAATTAAACAAACATCTTAAAAAAAGCAACATAAACTACATCAACGATCCAAACGTAGAGATACTGTTGTTTAGCTGCCATTGTTCTTGTCAGGTGCTTGCTCGTTACACAAAGCAAAAGTAAAGCAAGTCGTAAAGTCATCGTTTTCTACAATTTCTGTTTTTTTTTAATCTGCACTTTGGAAGGCGTTTTAAAAAATCTCTGTTTCAGTGACTTAAAATGCTGATTGAGTGTGGATGAGAGGAAAAAGTTTGTTTAGCCAAATATCTGCATCAGTGTGCCGGAGTGTGAGCGAAGGCAAACAGACAGAGTCATGTAATTTTCTACTTTTGTTATATATTTACAAAATATAAAGGGAAACCCTCCTGTGAGTTTGTGTGTGTGTGTGTGTGGGTGTTTGGTAATACAGAGGGTCACGTCAACATCTCATTTATGTAATGGCTTCACTTTAATCGCACCCCGACATGACTGACAGGTGGAAATGACATCACAACATTTAAATCGTTGTACTTCTCTCTGCAGAGTAATACCTCCTAAGTGATGCATATTCCACCAACGAGCTATTTCTACAGTCGTGTACTTCATCTTTACTCCACCTTTCTCAAAAACAAACAAACAAACAAACAAACACACACACAAACACATGCTTTAATCCCCCCTCTCACTTTCTGCATTTCCTTTTACTGTCCCCACAACCTCACAGTGTCACTGCGCTATCCAATTGGCATAATTGGGCCGGGTCAGATGATAAAGAGACCTATAACAATCAATGCAGGTGAAATAAAAAACAGCTCCCAGTTATTACTTTTGGCCTTTACCAACGTCAATCAATGCCCCCTACCCCCCCAGACAAACACACACACACACACACACACACACACACACACACACACACACACACACACACACACACACACACACACACACACACACACACACACACACACACACACACACACACACACACACACACACACACACACACACACAAACCCACACACTCAAGTTTAACAGACTGGGACTGCAGCGTTTTCATCTGAGCAAAAATGTTAGACGTCTCAGAAAGAGAAGTGAAGAGACACGAGAAGGTGAAGACAGAAAACGGAGGAAGAGGAGGGGGTAGAGCCGTGTGGGAGCTGAGATAGATGAGATGTGACAGGCTGCCACTCTTCTCAACACCTCCTCATCAGCATGACACAGCTGTCACAGCCCTATTTCAGGAAAATTAAACGGCCTTACGGTAAACCGGCCTGCCCGGAGGGGGGAGGGACTGCAGGAGCGAGAAGCGAGAAAGCGAGAGAGGGTGTGTGTGTGTGTGTTTGTGTAAAAATGAAAAAATGAATAAGCTTGTAGTATGCAGATGGTCGTTCTGCATCTCTCCTCCCCCACTCTGCCCCCCCTCCTTTGAGCACCATCCTCTCTTTTGACATGGTAATGGCTCCAAATTGATGAAGACACTTCACTCATTCGGTGACAACGACATAAACACTTCCTGCACGCCTCCTCATCCATCACTCACGGACGGCCCTCCCTCCGGCCCGCCTGGCATTGGCCGGGCGGGAACTTGTTTAATCAGCTAATTTGCTCTTCTGCGGCCATCGCTAATGACCGAGCCACCTCTGGATTATCTTGTCATCGCGTCCTCTTAATCAGCGCTGATGAACTGCTCATGGAGCTATTATCCTCCTTTTGCCTTTGACACGCTTAGCAAAGGTTATAGGCCTGTAATTAAAACTAATCTTCTGGGTCACGTTTCTTCCTTTTAATTGGCAACTCTGAGGCAGTTTCAGTGGCATTTCTACAGCAGACAAGAGACCTCAAGTCGCATTGCTCTGCACAGACAATAAAATGAAAGCGAGTGGAGAAAATGTATAATTTTCATGTTCCAAACAAACCGATCTAATAAAAAAATGAAATAGATGAATGATAAGTGATGGGTTTGTGTTGTTATTTGTTTTGTTGAGTCTATTTGCATCATTCTGAACTTTGCTACTGGACCGTATGTGGGAGCATCACCCTCAGAAACACTCTAGAAGCTAGAATGGAACTCCAAGAGCTCATATCCCCCCCAAGGCCAAACAGTCTCCTTATGAAAAAAATTGAATTCACTCGATCCAGATTTTTACTAGGACATCCACCAAATTGCACGCATTCTAATCCTGCCGCATTTTTCTCCATCAACATCCATGAATTATTCTATAGGAATCCAATGAAAATGTTTTAAAACACCCTATCTCGCAAAGGGTTCTGTCCTGATCCATACTGCATCCTTTCGTTTCATGGTAATCCTTCTCATCGGCATAATCCTGCTTACTAACAGACAAACAACACAGACAATATCATAACCTCCTTGGGGCAGGTATTACATATATAATAGTTTTATTCCCTATTATGCACGTACATACGGGGCCAATAGAAGTGATTCAGCTTTAAATGATTATGTTTTCTTAAACTGCGGTGAGATCTGATCTGTCACCATCATATATTTACTATATAAAATGCTAATCTGGGGTGAAGACACAAGACAGATGGGTATATTTTAATGTGTGAAATTAGATTTGAATTAGATATTATATCACTGCTAATAATCAAATATTAATACAAATGTTTTGATAAGAAAGGAAAAACATTGTTATTAAGATTGAAAAGTAATACTTTAAATGAGTATAAATTGCTAATATCAGTAATCTCATCTATTTCTAGCTTCATTTAAAAACATTGGCAGCAGTGGTGTGGTATAGTAATGGTTTACTAAAAGGATTCTACATTTCTTTTCACCTTGAAGAGAAGGTAACGTATACTTGAGCTCTGTAGGTTTAGAGGCAGAAAATAAAAACTATTAGATTTAGAAATGCAATATGATCTTGGTTCTATTTAAGCTACGTTCTTGCTGTTGAAGCACAACCAGCTGCACTGCAGGTGAAGGGACCCGTTACCTTTTAAAGAATTCAAAAACATCCAACCTGTTCTGACCTTATATGGCAAATAAAAAGGATCGCTCCCGACTCCCCAACTCCCACTTTAAGAGACTTATTGTGGAGCTCCATTTCATCTAATCACTTGGCAAAAGAGTGAAGAGTCTAAATAAAGAAAGGATAAATAAAAAAAGTCCCTGGGCCAGTGTGTTGCTCTCACCTTTGTAGATGAAATTACCCGAAAAGCTGTTACAAATCAATATAATCAATGCAATCAGCTAACTGACACAGGCAATCTCCTGCCAGTAAGTAAAATACCCCCGGTGGAGATCTTTCAATCTCTCGTGCCATAATTGCCCCCAAGGGCGACGTTAGGGTGTAGCATTTTGTACACTTAATTAAATTACTGAGCTCTCTGGACAGGACGGGTTGCCGATATCACACAGGACGGATAGATTTGGCCGCGTGCCAGTAATTAAGGCAATACCTTTCCTGATTACGCCAATCCCCCTTAATGAACTCATTATGCATTTTAACCCAAACACTCCCATGAATTAATGGGCACAAAGAAAGCTCCTGGATGGAAAGAACGCCCCGATCAAAAACACAAGCAATAACTCATCCACTCAACGTGGGTTAATGTAATGTCCATATTTCTCCGTCCTTTCAGCCGCAGCCAAGGCTAATTTGGACTTGAGTGACAGCAAAAAGTTCTGGGACTGTAGACTTAGTGAAGCTTTGAGGAAATAAGATTTCTCGTCTGGCAAATAACAGGAGACTCCACTGGGCGACTTTAAAAGGTCTCGCTGGAATCTCGTATCTTACTTCACTACGTTGAGAGAACTATTTGTGTGGTTGTTTGGCAAAGATGAGTCTATATGTGCTCACACACGCACATACATGTGAAATGATTTAAAGAGACCTAGGATCACTGCAGGGTGGGAGCAGCTCCGCACTGACCCATAATGCTTTGCTAATTAAATAATTCACTAATTGATTCATCGCCAAATCAATGAAGCCGGATGATAGTTTATGATGTGAGAGCTTAAGTGTGTTTGTGTTTGAGGACTGGGGTTGGATTACAAATGAAACCCAAACACACACACACACACACACACCCACACACACAGTACATCCCCAGAAACGAATGACAAGCAAACGCACATGAGATTGGTGCTAAAATGTAGCCACACATCGAGTTGACCTTGCGCTTGTGTTGCATGACATCATTTCAGCCCCTCACAGGCAGATGATATGGAATGTAAAATGCGGAAATGGGGGGGGGGCGGTGGAGTGTGACGGCGTCTGTCCTGAACCCAGTCTCAGGGGAGTCTGGGTTCTGTAGTTGGGCCTGAGGGAGAAATCACCTGGGATTTTATTAATTAAAGTGTAATGAATCCTCGGGGTGGTTGTGTACAAAAGGGCATCTGCACTGTAAATATGTGGCATGTTGTGTATTCTTTACGACCGGTCATTTGAGTGTGTGCATTTGCACCCGGTAAGGTAGGAATTACCTTCAAAAGTAATTGGGACAGCAGTGAAATGCGACATTGCAGTGATCTGGGTGGACGTTGGGATTGTAAATCCAGCCACACGAGCAGTTTGATATTTGTTTTCAAGCATGTCTGGCCAGCACACACACACACACACACACAGAAATTGCCACTGGAGCTCAACACTGTCAGATGAAGGTTGTGCTTGTGTTGTGATTCCTATAAGACTGAGTCATCATCCTTAAGAACGGTGATTATTTCTCCTTCAAAACTGCATTAACACAGAAAGCCTGTTATTTTTAGTTTTACATAACAATCTATCGACCTTAAATATCTAGACTCTTGATTGAAACATCACTAACACACATGAACACGTTTTAATTGTAATCTTTAGTAGTGCTAATTGCATCTTTACATGGCTACATCTCCACAGTCCCGTTATGAAGCATTTAAAGGGGACATATTATGACCATTTTACCACAGTTGATATGGTTTCTTGGGGTCTTAATGAAATGTCTGTGACATATTTTGGTCAAAATACCACAAGGATCATTTAAAACAGAACCTTTTTAGCCTGTCTAAAACAGCCCTCCTCAGATTGACCTGTTTTGAGTGCCCCGCCCCCCTCACCCCCAGTGAGAGCCTGGCTGCGAGAGTCCCAGGTCCCCATTGAGCCCCACAGTGGGAGCAGTGGGAGCTTCAGCTGGCGCAGCAGCAGAATCCTTCCACACTGTTGAGTCAACGTTTAGAGGTGTCCCGGCGGTCCCTTGTTTATGCAGCCACTTAAATGTCTGACGGGTAGCAGCTGCGAGCTAACACTAGCCCGGCTCCCCGGCTAGCGTTAGCTCGCAAGCTAACCGGGCCGGTGGAGCCCGGCTAGCGTGAGCTCGCTCGTAAAAGGCCATGTAGCGAGACTTCCTACATGGGCGTGGTGTGACTATGGCGTTTATTTCGGTCGTAATCCCATTCGACGCACTCTACCGTATCGTTTCTTACATAGAGGAACCACAACAAATCGCGGGAGTTGTTTTTTTCCAGAGTTTTTGGGACGGTAGACATGCCAGATACCTAAATTAACGTGTAGTAGCACTACAAAAGTGGAATTGTCATAATATGTCCCTTTAAATTCACTAGATACAAAAAAAAAATTATTTGGATGAACAAATTGCACACAAAAATCCTGGTTCCACAACAAAATTTAAAGGCTACGTCTCTGACCCACACAGCATCCTTTATAGCTTAGTGGAAATCCACCCTGAAGCTTTTGTGTTCACGTTCTCCCAATGTCTGTTGAACCATGGTTCATCCAACAGACTGGCAGATTCATAATAACACAACACATTTACACTGTTCCACATTCCAATGGAGGCATGTTCTACATCAACTATGTCCAACAACTGGAACTGCACATTTTTCAACTTGTGCCTTGGTGCTGCTGCATGGCCATGGAAACCACGTCATGACCAGTACAGAGAGAGGACCAATTGCTACTACAATATTTTTTTTTTAACGTACCTCTGCACTCAGCAGTCCCATTGATTGAGTGTTTGCATTCCATCACGTCACAGCCCTGCAATTGTGGCGTCAAGCATCTACACGCCATAAGGTGGAACGGCAATCACAGCCGACAGCCAGCTGTGTTTACTGAGAGGTATCGCCCCCTGCAGCTACTTGTGGGGATTTGTTCTGTTCGGTAAATGGTTTTCATGTTGACAAAAAACCAAACCTATCAGTGTGTTCAGTGAAGCTCTGTTGGTTTAGTGTCACTAACAGAACTGAGTCACAACTGAAGGGAGCATATCACCCATGATCCCCAGCTTCCTGAACCAGGAGAGCTGCTGCTGTAACAAATTCAGTTTCAGACTATTTTTGAAGCTAATATTTTAAAAGGTAAAAAAGTTGCATAGTGTTGCTGAAATTACAAATCTGAGGTACTTGGGGTATTGACTTTTCAAGCTACTTTAACTCAAGCACATTTCAGAGGAATATATCGCATCTCTTACTCAACTCGAACAATCTGACAAATTAAAACTGGATTTAACGTTAACAGTACCTACATGTGCACAGCAGGGTGATTGCACGATCATGAACAATTAAAATATAAAAAATGTAAATCTAATATAGGCATCAAAATATCTTAGTAAGAAAAAAAGTATTTACTGAAATAAATGATCATTTTTATTGACAGGGACCCGCCATTGTTGCGTTGACAACAGGATGAATCTAATATGAATCTTGGACAATTTTGAAAGGAGACCTCTGATTGGCTGTTGATTGCCTTAAATACTGTTAAAGTTGCTATTGCACTTTGACCTTGACTGAGGTAAGTCATGTCTCACTCTCTCTCTCTGTATTTACCCAGCATGCTAACCAATACAATTCAGGATCATCATTTAAGTTTGAAATGAAACCACTGCATAATATGAAGTTGCTGCAGTGATCATGGTACATTGTGTGACACTGGATTGTCATCAACTAAATGCAAATGGTGGGCTTCCGGTTGCGTTTTTCAAATTGCACCTCTAGACTTTTTGAGCCATTTTGCCCCACCCATTGAAAATTACACCAGAATACGTACATTTTTACCACTTTCTAATTTTCTGCAAATTTTGGTAAGAATTTGAGCATGTTAAAGCCCTCAAAAAGCCAATTTATTTGCCTCAAAAAATTATATAAATAAATAATAATAATAATCCTACCAATTACAATAGGGCCTCACCCTGTTCGGTGCTCGGGCCCTAAATATGCTTTGTCTGTAATTAAATCAGTAATTACAAGTGGCTTTTGAATACTTTTGGTCATATTCTGCACATGTGACTGACAACATGGAGGTTATTGTATTTGTCACTTATCTTGACAACAAATTAATATAGGATGCAGTTTTATTTCACATGTATATTAAAAACGGTTTAAACAGGACTCCATAGTTCATATTTTTTAATCCTTTACTGTGCAGAGAAGAGATGAAAAATAATGCCAACTAATTTCTCCATAATCAAATAACACACTCTTACACTCCAGTGAGTGATACCAGTATTAGCTCGCCATTGACAGCCACACAGAAATTCCTAGTCATTTCAAATCTTAACATTTAAAAGAAAAATATATTAAAATAGTATGTCACCTATGTTACCTTTCCAACAATTGACTGCATATATTAACAGTCAGGGACCTTTTATATTCTCACGTGGTCCAGTATCACTTCATTACAGACTCATAAAAGCAAAAATCTTAACTTAAAATGCCAAACAGTTTAATTTATTTCATAGCAGTTTGGTAAGGTACCGTTTAGGTCTACTAGGAAGGACCATCAGACTCTGAGATGTGGGTGAACCCTGAGAACAGGAGTCAGACCACACTTACAAACGACAGGATCCCAGAATCAAACACATGCATAGCTGGAATGGAAAATACTAAACTATTAAAAAAACGCATTACAGTAAAACGTGAAGTAAAAATTGGGGTATAATGCTATGGCAATGACTTTGACTGCCAGTATTGCGTTGTATTGCGTTGAACGAGTTGTTTTGGTGTGTAACATTAACATCTGTTTTCTTTGCCTCGATTTTCTTTTCTTTTGGTGAAAGCAAATACTTCCTTGCTTAGTTTTACTTAAAGTCCATTTGCACATTCCCAACAGTTGAGACAGAAACATGGTCAATGGCTGTATGTAGGGCAGCGACTGTGGTGCTGAAACGCCACTTTGTGTTCAAAGTCAGCATTGCAGGCGAGGAGCACACCACCTCTAAAAGTCTCCCCACCGGAGACAGTGTGAGTGATAGTGTGGAGAATTAGGACATTGATGAGTATAACAACTACATGATTTTACACACACAAAACTTATATAAACAATAAAAGGAAATTGGAACCTCTTCCTCGTTGGTAGGTATTGTATTCTGATATGTATTGAGCTCAGGAAGCCTCGTCCACAGGAAGGTATGACCGAGGCTTCTGTCTTTTATCCCTTTTAAAAAATTCCCCATAACTACAACTTTTAAGACTGTGATGTATGTTTCTGTAATAGAAATACAGTAGAAGTTCAGCCAATATGAGCCTTTCATAGCAAAAAATGCAGTAAAGATGTGCATTTACATTCTTCGTAAAATAATCAGTTCAATTGCTTAATTGAAGTAAAAATAAAATCTATGGTTACATTGTAAATTATCAAGCCTCAAGTAAACTTTTGTCATTGGGGTTTGTTAACCTCATTTTAGGAATCATGTAAATTTTGTTTTTACTCCCTAATATCAGCATCAGCCCACAGAATCCCACCCTCCATATTGTCTGGGCTCTTTATATAAAAATCCCTTTGAACCATTAACAACATGTCATTTTAATATTGTGTGTTTTGTACAGGTTAAATCCACAAGATATGGAACATGATCATTCTTAAATGTGATTAGCTAAGCTCACAGGCTGTTGGCTCCAGCCTCACACTGAATGACCGACATGAGACTGTTATCTATCTTCTCATGCAACCTTCGAGGAAAGTATATTTTCCACCCGGCCAATCCGTGATAATACATTATCAGAAGCAAACCTTTCACATTGTCCAAACTACATTTAAGACCATTCAGATGTTTTAATCATTTGCTAATCTGTGAGGAATACAAGAGTCCAGGATGGATCGGCCTGTTGCCAAGTTCCCTAAGCTGAGTGAGAGTCTGTACCAAAGAGCGTTAACATTAAAGTCAATAAATAAAAATGTTTCTTACAAGCTAAAAATAAAATGCATTCATTTATGTGTGCAAAGGGCCCAAATCGAATATACTGTGCGACATCAGACCATGTTGGTTTGGGTGTTGGGGCTGCGGCTCTGCAGGTCCTGTACCTGGTCGAGAACCCAGCTGATGTTTGGTCTCTCCTGGGGGTTTGACACCATTATGGAGCTCAGCAGCACCTGCAGGCCCTCCGAGTAACTGGGAACAAACAGACACCACATTAGAGCAAACATATATTTAACATACTTCCCCAGCCTGCATGAGCAACTTTTCAACTTAAAAATAAACGTGTTGTAACAATGGCTGCTGCAAACAAATTCCAGGGTTTAATATTTCTGGTGCTGCTGTTTTAAAGGTATATTTATCTATTACACCTACTTACTGTTATCTTGGAAAGGTTTCATTTGTTGTACTTTTCCATGGAATATAATGTGGGAATTTTTAAGTTACACTGTAAAAATTTTCAAGTCTGAAGACTCACCTGCAAGACTGTGGGATGGTCACTGGATTCTGGACAGCAAGGGCAACACTGTCCCCCTTCTGAAACACCAGGTCATATGGTCCCTCCAACATCATCATGCAGTAAAGCACACAGCCAAGTGACTGATGGCAGAGTGGGAGGATCGCGACAGGCGAGAAAAATAAGTGGTGAGTAAATAAGCCGGAGAAATTTAAGAAAACAACATGAAACAACACAAACAAGCCAGGAGGGACTCAACAAAAAACAAGGTCTTACCCAGATATCAGTGCGCTCATCTATGATGCAGTGGCTCTCTACATTGAAGAGTTCAGGAGCCCTGTAGGAAATGGTGCAACGCTGGGCTGCCCAGTCCTGTATGGTCATGGCTTCCCTGGTGCCTTTAACCTGCCACACATTAAGTTTCATTAAATTCATCAGATTGAGGATCATTTTGAGGACATCATGTTTAGAAAGGGGGGAAATCAGTGATACATGCATAAGAATTTGATTAAAACTATATAGAATACCCGTACCTCAATCCTGGCCCGGTTCATAGAGCCCAGGTCCATTAGAACTGGCCTGTCATCCTCATCCAGTAGCACATTCGTGGGCTTCAGATCTCTGTCAAATCACAACAGATAAATTGCATGTGTTTAGATGTTTGCGAAATGTCTTCTTAAAAAGAAGAAAACTTAGGAAAAGTGAGTAAATGCTAAAATGAATGTTACACGACAATCTGCAAATATTAGTATCTTACTTATATCATTCATTAGTTGAACTAAGATTAAATTACATATCCTGGTTTTGGATAGTTGGTGATGATATAAAGTAAATGTATATAATCAGAGAGATCAACTACACTATGAGGAACACCTTCATTGGGATATAGACTGTAATAAGCTAAACTCAGCTAATCCGAGTATGTGCTCTTCATTAAATTCTGAGTAGAAAGTTGCTGGATATTTCTGCACAATCTTTTTGCAAGTCACCAGGACTCTATACAGACAGTTTTGGCACATGAAGCTAGTCCAAGAGTCTTTTTACTGATGCATTGAAATGTTTGTTGCATACATGTGTTTGTTAAGAAAATGTACCTGTGTGCGTAACCTTTTTCATGAATGGCCTTGAGTCCAGTGCAGATGCCACGAAAAACTTTCAAAATCTGTTTCTCAGGCATTGAGCTCCCCTTGTCTCTTAGCTTCTCCAGAACGGACCACAAACTGCCTTTCTGTTCACACAAACACAATATATATCAGAGTCAGACCATTTCCCTCAAGGCTATTCTTGTCATTCTAAACTACCTCATCTACTTACACTGATATAAGGCAGAAGTAACCAGGCTTCACTCTTTCCTCCACGATCAACAAAGGTGTGGGCGACCAGGCTCAAGATGTTGGAGTGATTGAATTTGTGATGCATCTCCATTTCAGTCTGAGCCTCCTGGCGGCCTTCACGGTCATGGCACAGAATCCTCTTCAGGGCATAGAAGCGCCCATCCTTTACCCCCTCAACCAGGTCCACATAACTGAACCCACTGAAAAATGGAAAAACAGGTCAGAGTTTGAAGAGAGCAAAGTAGACTTTTAGGGATAAGGCTGGTGATATTCCATATTTTTATAAAAAATAAACAGATCCTATAAAAGCAGCAACAAAGTGTTTGTAGGATTGACTCTAAACTATAAAGGTCCCATGTTTATAGTTATAAGCTAAGAGGACATCCACTAGTGCTACAGTGGGGATCAGTGGTGTAGTTATGGACAACAATGGATGTCAGAGCAATAATCCACACCATCATTTGAAAGCATAATAATGGTTTACCTCAGACAAGGAGGTTGAGTTTCGACCTCTGACTGTTTGTAGAGGTGGAAACTCTACAAACAGTAGAGTTACACTTAAAGAAACTGTTGGACCTTGGCCTTTAATCCACTATTAGTTTTGCCCTTTTAAATAGATGTTTTGCTAAACACACATAGAATCACACTTCACCCTGAAGGTGAAACTAAATGGAGTTGGGTAAACACAGCATGCCATCTTACCCTTCATCTAATTTCTGGACGAAGTAATATTTCTTGTTATCGATGGTGATGGAGCCGCGGGAACATAAACACAGTGTCTGCCCCATGTTGACTGTTTCATTGTTCGACACCAACCTGGAAGAAAGAAGAATCAAGAAGACACATTGAAGTTAAGTGACAACAGGGACAAACATATCTTCCATTGTTGTGCTAGCTAGCGTGAAGCTAGCACATCGTCCAGGCTAAAAGCGTCCACACGCGATCTTAACGTTGGTGTTTAACGTCATCCCCAAAGAAAGTGAGATGTTAACGAACCCCCCGATGCGATGAGCACCTCAGCAAAGCGCGTGGGACGACACACGCGACGTGTTTGCGCCTGTTAGCTCACCGTGCTGTCACTTTTCCTCCATGTTCTTCTTCTTGTGTAAACAGTGCGCGACGCCTCAAGGAGACCGGGCGACATCTGCCGGCGAGTCCGAGAAAAGCAGCGATGGCGGACTATAGCGGAGACAGCAGCAGCAGCAGCGACGACGGAGGTGATATTTGAGCTGTTTCAGCTTCTCACTTGTGTTTAGAACTAATTAATATGTTGTGTTAGCTCGATGTCATGTCTGCTTATCAATACCGGACACGACTGACGCAAAACCGAGGGAATATTCGTAAAATGACACCTAGCTAAGCTACATCTCGGTGACCCAGCTAATGCTAACGCTGTAGCAACGTTACCTGTGTAGTTATGGACGAATGCACTGCACTGTAACTATTATGCTAGTACGGCTAGCATTAGCCAGATAGTATAGCAGCGACATGATTCTTGCTCATAGGTTTATTGATCGCTTGCTAACAATGTTAGCCTAGCCAGTGTGTTTGTGTGTGTAAACCTAGTTAGCGCTAGCTAGCAATGTTATTATTTAATCTCAGACATTGCGCACGGTACCACCGTAGTTAAATTAAACCCTGATGTCATCGGTACTTAACGCGCACTGTGTCCCCATGTGGATGTATGTGGTAGAGTCGAACACTAGCTACCTATGGTTCGCTTATGGCTAGAATCACAGCCACCCAGGTACAGGTGATAGCGTTTATTTATTCTCCAGGTCCCAGCAAATATGTGTTCACCTTGGTGAGTTGTCTTGCCTCAAGCAGGGCCGCAGGAGGAGGGAGGCAGAGTGAAAACTAAGCCTGTCTCTTGTAGCACTGCGCGCGGAGAAGGGTCCGCAGTCAAACGCACGTCCCAGCACCTCACACCCGAGGAGGATGATGACGAGTCCTCGTCCGACCCGCCGGCGCCCTGCAAAGTCCCCAAAATAGGCTTTAGCATGCCCGCCAAGATGGGGAAGAAGTCCAATCCCATATCTATCAAACTTGGAGCACCAGTGAGTGTATATTGTTGCATATTTACTGATTGCATAGAAGGCTGGTTTATTTGATGTAGTACTTGTGTTGTAACTTGCATCACAGACTGTGGTACACCCACATAGGTAATAATGGCCCCACAGATCCAAACTAAATGGCACTCACTGGAGCCAACAACAGTTAATCTAGCTGCATTATATTTCACACACTGGTGGATACCACTCACCTGAATGTGCTCGATTGTTTTCTATAATATCTATAAGTGATTCCCTGGGAATTGAAAAATGCCTTCTGTTAAAGAAAGTGGTGAAAAGGAGTCCTGGATCTGCCCCCTGATCCGGATCCACACCAAAATTTTACCATTTCTTCCCTTTTCCATACAATATCTCTTCAGAATGTAATCTTGTTTACAAGCGAATGGATGGAGTAAAATCATATCGTCCTTGGTGGAAGGTAAAAAACGATGAAGGCCAAAATCCTCAATATTTTGAGTGGTGCTGAATCATGAGTAACATCAAGAGTTACTCACAAGTCAATTGATTGAACTAGTCAACTAATGATTCAAGTAAATTATCTAGTTTAATCTAATCCAAAAGGGTCAAATATTATCTGGTGAAACATATTAAATGTCAGGATCTGTTGTTCTTACATTTTGGAAAGTGCGATACTGCTTGATTACTTTGTTTCATTTAGTTAACCCAAATCTTCCATCCTTTTTTAGAAACCCAAAGAGCCTGTACCACCGGTCCCCCCGAAAAAGTCAGGGTTGGCATCAGTATTTGATGATAGCGATGACGTAAGTGTGCATGGTTGTGTTAATGCATAAATAACAAATAAGCACAAGTTGACTGATATTTTCTATTCACATGCAGAGTGAACCTGAGGAGATGCCTCCAGAAGCAAAGATGAGGATGAAGAACATTGGCAGGTATAAAGACAATCGGATTGTTTCCTCAGGTTTCTATGAGAACATTTAGCTTTTTCTCCCTAAATGAATTGGTAGTAATCGTGTGACATGTTTCTGTTTCGGGTTTTCACTTTTCAGGGAGACGCCAACATCTGCAGGACCTAATTCATTTAACAAGGGCAAGCAAGGCTTCTCTGATCAGAAAAAACTGTGGGAAAGGAAGCTGAAGGCCCAGTCAGATAAACCCTAACTGACTCCCAGTTTGTCACTAATAGATCCTTTTTGTATAGGTTAAATATCTATGAAGGCTCAGGTGATTCCTCCTGCAATGAAGAATAATTTAAGCCTTCTGTGGTACTCTATAAATGAACATTTACACATTTAACCACTACTGGGGGATGCTAAGGGAGTGGCGAGGCATCAAGCCCCTGTGATAAGAGTTACTGAGATCAAGACGTGGGGCAAGTAAATGAGCCATTAGACTATTATTCAAACTGTAAAAAACAAATCTACAGTTTCCTTCTGCAGGCTGATGAGAAAATCGAGCACCTTTTTAGAGCCGTCATGCCGCCTATGCATCCTGCTTGTTCCTCTTGGTTTGGTGCGATCCTGAGCGACTCTTACTTTTAGTCGTCTAATATTTGTGTAAAAAATGTACATTGAAGTGTGATTGAGTTTTATTTTTTGATCCACAAACAGGAGTGTGAGTATGATCATTTTTGTTGATGTGGGGGCAAGTGACTAGACTATATGCGTAGATTGATTGTTTTGCTCAGTTTTTCAACATCAATGTACAACTTTTTTATTTACCCCAATTTTTATTTTGATATATAAGATGGACGTAACCATTGTAAATCAACTTCACTTTGCATTTCCCCTGCTGTATCACGTCACTTTGTTTGATGTTTAGGTTTTGTTTTACCAGTATCACTGGTTTTGTTGGATTTCTTTCTGTTTCACATTCACATTGACGGAAGCCCTTTTAACTTTTCCATTCACTGAAGGACTTTGATGTGTTCTAATTGACAACTGTGTGAGGATCCGAATCACACAGCGCTAATCTGAATTCAGATGCTGGTAACAGTCATGTCTATTGATTTGTGGGTGGGTAAAGTGTACAGTAGGTTAGTAATGTTATGTAAACACTTTGCATTGCAACTTTAACATTAGAAAGCCCACATTTATTAACTCCTTTTAAAATTAGAACCCTGCAGCACCTCAGTGACTTCTCCTGTGCCTGAAACACCTTCTGGAAAATCCCTACGATCAAACATGTAAACTTTAAATTTCTTTTGTTATCTTACTGTTGTGCAGAATTTCCCCAAGTCAATTACACCCACACCCACTGCTGTGACCTGACTAGTCAAGCAAAACTCTCCTGAAAACATTTAAAAGGTATTAAAAAAAAGTTTTGAATTATATGTTTTGTGTCAAATATGTCTGTCCACTGTACATGATGAGTTAGACCTCACAACATAATTCTTCATAATTTTGACATTTTGTTCACTAAGTAGTATAAATATTTTATATGTTGTATTCACTCTTAATGCTAGGAAACATTTCAATTAGTATTTTGGTACAAGGGTTGGTTCACTTGTTTTGATTTAATGATGATTTTCTTGACATATTTGTTAGTTAATGATGCCACTGTTTCAGTTCAGTACAGTATGTTCATGGACATACACCATGTTTGGAATCTTAAATGTTACGGGTGAAACAACCTAATCATTGGTCCTACACAAGTGAAACCAGTGTCACTCTGTGATCGGGCATGGCCTTCCTCAAAGACCTCCAGAATCTGCTGGTTCCTCCGGCAGGTTCCTCTGACGTCCAGTTCAGACTCGGGAGCACCTTCAGTGCCCTTTGGACCAGTGGAGGAAGTGGGGGGTCCTGACTGAAGGATGAAGAGTTTCTACACGTCTGTATCAGCAGGAGTTTGAGGGAAGACTTTTGCAGCAAAGCCTAAAGAGATGGACCAAGTAGCAATCCAGAAAATGATTATGGAAAGTCAGAATTGCAGTGAAAGCAGCATTAGTTGCCCTGAAACGTAAACCTACCTGAACTCCTGACTCCAGCTCAAACACTCCATTGCTGTCGCAGAGGTAGTCGGCGGACAGGAGACAGATAAGCATGTGGCTTCTCTGTATTGCGAGAGTCACATCATTTGTATAGGCTGCAATACAAAATGGAATTGATCAGGAATCTTTGCAGAAATCACACACACACTCACAACACAGCCGTCCTTACTAGGACTTTTCATTTATTGTAGACAGCTCAACCGAAACCGTATTACTAACACTACCAGTCCAGGACCAACTGGTACCAAACCTTAATCTGACCACAAGTCACATCTGAACACTGACACACATGTTGATCCACTGACCTCCTCCTGGAAGAATGTCTCTCTCCACCAGGCAGAGGCGATACCCCCACTCTTCCTCTAACACTTGGCGCAGTAGCACCTCTAGTGGTCTCTGTGTGGCCTCCCCCTCCTCGGTGTTCAGTGGGTCCAGGCTTAATGGACATGCTGCCAATAGAAATGAGGGCTTACTTTCTTAGGTACTCACAAATGAAATCCAGATACGTGTATGCTGAACGTCTTTGCCTACCCTCCTCATCAGGGACAGGTCCTGGTCGGGAGGAAGGGGTCCAGCCTCTCTCCAGCTCTGCTGCCGTGGGGCTCCACACGTATGACAGAAACACATCAAACCTTTTCTCATCTGAAACAGAGGCTCGGGCGATGTAGAAGACAATTTAGTTATGAAACCTAAACATGAAACGTGTAAATGTGGACACTTTAAACGAGTCATACGTTTACAAAGAGAGATCTGGTTGTGTGATGGAAAATTATCACTATACTATTATACTGTCTTTGATTGTGTAATTGCTGAGATGACCTTTGACCTGCCTTACAGCAGATTCAGATTAGGAAAGAAGTAACTACAGTTAAAGTGAAGGAGAGAAAGTCTCCAGGGAATCAATGTAATGTCCTCTGAAGTGTGCTGTGCGCATGTCTTTCTATAGTTATGATGGGCAATCTTGGTTCATTACATTACATGTCATTTAGCTGACGCTTTTGTCCAAAGCGACTTACATTTTAAGAACACTCAACATTTTATGAGTGGCCATTTAGGGGTTCAGTATCTTGCCAAGGACACTTAGGCGCGCAGATGGGAAGGAGTGGGATTCGAACCGGCAACCTTCTTGTTGCAGAACACCCGCTCTATCCCCTAGGCCACGCTCGCCCCCAACTATGATGGTTCAATACCATCATAGTTTTGACCAATTTGACCAGTCCAAAAAAAATTCAAAAGACTGTTTGAGGTTTAAGAATTGGTTTTAGGGTTAGGGTCAGGGTTTTGCATTTAGTTTTGATGGTTAAGGATTAGATTAGATTATGACTTTATTGTCAGAATCTACTGAAATGTGGACAGCCATTGTCTTCCATAAAGTTACACAACAGAACAAAAAAGAAAACAATGTCCCAACACAAAAAGACAAACAAACAAGAGGCAGGGACCCCTGCATGTGGCTCGCAGCCATGCCACACTCTCACATATGGGTAGGGACTATGCATTTTGTCAATGAGTGTCCTCACTACTATCGTTTGACAAGTGTGTGTGTGTGTGTATGTGGTTTCCAACCTCTGTCATATTTCCCGTGTTGGAAGTGGGACCTGTAGATAATCTGTAGCTCCAGCCACTTCATGTGCAAACTCACTCCCACCACAACCACCAGCAGCAAAGAAGCAACTGGGAACCCAACCAGTGACGGCCATTTCACTACAACCAAGTCCAAAACACACTCATTAGATCGTATCACGTCTTGACAGTGGCAATACATGGACATGGGCGCAGTGGAAAGAAACAAGCTGTAGATACAAAATTGACATATCACAATTTCTGTCGATAGACCTAAATCTTCTACACCGAACCCTTAATAAAACAAAGAAATGATAATACCTGGACGTTTCTTCTTGAGCCTGATGGTGACATTGCGTTTTCCGACAGCGTTACTGGCGATGCAGGTGTATGTATGGTCCAAGTGTTGTGGAGTAACTTCGTTTATGACGCCCTCCTGTAGGATCCTGTATTCTTCAAGTATGTCGGACCTCTGTCTGAATGAGGGAAAGCATTTCAGCTTCTTCATCTCCTAATCAAAATCAACATCATGCACAACCCAACAAAACACTTGATGGCAAAAGCAACACTGAGATTGAATGTGACTCACTGAGGCGTCTTCATGTCCAATAGAGTCATATTATCCTTGTTGCCGCCATAGTTGATGTACCAACGCACCTCCCCTGTAGTCGGACTCTCATAAGGAAAAAGCACCTTACAGGTCAGAGTATGAAGCCGACCTAGAACGAGCAAAAAACATGGTAACTAAACCTCAATGATTAAAGAACAGATATATAATTGATTTCATAAAGCTACATGGAAGGTAGTCAGTCAGAGAAAAGAGCATCGGGTCTTTGTCAGTGTTTCAGATATTCAAAAATAAACATTTTATACATTAAAGCTCAGAAATTACAATAAATCATCATTAGACAGACAAAGCCAAATGAGTTCGATTTGGCTTTGTCTGTCATTGCAAAAGTAACGTAAAATAAGTTTTAAAGGCTGGTTATAATGGTAATAGACTTTGGATTTGACAATGGCTCAATGTGTCTCTATACCAGTTCAATACCATATATAAGTTATTAATTCTGATAGCGCTAAGCTTTAATCACCTTTCAGTGCACTCACCAAGTTCCACTTCCTCTGTTATGTTGTCGGCTGGATACACAATCCTGGGAGGGTCACTTGTTGTCTTGTGTGCTGGTTTGAGAAATAAAGTCACATCTTCATCAAATGTGTTTACTGGAAAAAACAAGTGGCCCAGATTTGGCAAACAGGAGCAGACCACCGAAGTACTCTGCAAATTCTTGGCCAAAACAATTCTGCGATGTAGGACAGGAAGTGGAGATGTGTCCTTTATATTTAAACACATTCTGTGCTGTGAATTTAATAGATAAATATGCAATAATACACAACTACACAAGGCGTCATGGTACACAAGCATATAAGGCTTCTGGAGTTTCCTCACCAAGTCTGTCAATTTCTATGTTACAGCACCTCAAAGTGGATCATAACATTTATACCAGAGCAACTCGGTACCTCGGCTACTTGGTATAAGATGACCAGAAGTGCCTGAAGTGGCCCACGTCTATATATGCTCACTATCCAGAAATGGAGCTGAAATATCGAACGCTGCCATCTTGCATTGTCTTGTCATCCCTCCTCATATACATTAAATGATTCACACACATAGCACTTACGCACAACTTTGACTTGAACAGCCCTCCTGAGAGTCCATGTGACTCCCTGCTCCATTATTGGTCTGTCACAGAAATATACCCCTGCATCATATTTGCCTTTGACTTCACAGAGCAGGAGCAGCCCGTTCTTTTCACAGGTGGCTCGACTCAGCTCAGACACAGACGTGTTTCCCTGCAAGAGAGAACGTGTGTCTGAGTGATGGCTGTTAGTCACACGTTTCCATTGTGAAACTGAAAACCCTACTCATACATGCACTTCACCTTAAACCATCGGACGTGTGTGTTGGTGCTGCAGTTGCGTCCCGGGCAGGGGACCTCCCCACCAGCGCTGTTGAGCAGCTCGACGCTGAGCTCCTCCGGCTGGAAACATCCCACACTGGTTTCCTCCACCACCTGTAGGTGCAAGAACAACTCACTGCCCCTGGACAGCAAGGGCGGTTAATAAGAATCTGAATAAATGTGATGAAATGATATTAATAATATATTAGGACTTACAAATTAATTATTATTTACGGATTACTATTAGTTTGGTTAATGATTGAATTGTTGGAGCGGGGGACTTTGGCCTCTACCAGTTATTTGACATATATATATATATATATATATACTAACCAGGTCTAAGTTTAGATTCTGTCGTAGGTTGGACAGATGCCAAAAACCCTTGATGCTAAGTTGTGATTCTGAAATCTAGCAGCTTTGTTTGGTGCAGCGAGGAACAGCAAAGCTAATTGCTACGTCCCAGTAACATGCTGATGCTAAGCAGCTCCCTGACTGTTTGTGCTGAGACATAAGGTCAATTCAGCGAATCCAGAAATCTGTGTCTGTGGCTCATTTATCTCAAGATCTGTTTATATGATTGGATTCACACTGGTCATGTGTTTTGTTCAGGGCTTAAGGAAGAGCACTGTTGAATCTTGGTGTGATTTAGGCAGGTGAGCGTTGTTTAAAGCAGGGGTCTTCAACATTGTTCAGGCCAAGGATCCCCAAACTGGTGGAGAGATGGAGCAGGGACCCCCAACTATATATATTGTATAAAATTGTGTTTTATATTAAACTGGGCCTAGTTCCGTGTATAAACATACCAAGCTACCCTGTTATTGTGCATTTAAAACTAAGCTATTCAAATAATACACAGGTTCATATATTCATGTTTTTATTTTTAAATCGTGCAAGGATTAGGAGCTGCAGTGATGCATTGCTGACTGAGAGATAACGTCTTCTGCTTCCATATATCCGTTAACTACAATATTTTGGATTTATGTTAATGTATATTTAAAGTCATTTAACATGTGAAAAAATGATTGGTTGGAAAAAGAAATAAAAAATTAAAGAAATATAAAAAGATGGCTAATCAACACAAATTCCGCGACCCCCCCCCTAAATTCCGCAGACCTCCTAAGGGTCGGGAACCCCCTGTTGAAGACCTCTGGTCTAAAGGATGACTTATAAAAATGTGAATAAATCAATACTTTGTGATTTCACACCTTGTGGCAGATCGTTGCTGTATGAGTCAAAGCAGCTTTTGAGATTGATCAGAAATATGAAACACAACACAGGTTATGATAACAAGGAGAAAGGTGGTTGCTTACCCTGTGAGGCAGCTGTACTTTCCAGAATGTCCTGCCTCAGCTGGAAACACTTTCCCACAGTCAAAGGACGGACCTTCAGGTCCTCCAGTCCTGGACCACACCACGTTAATGTGTCCGCTCACAGATCTTATACACGGCATCATGAAGCTCTCCCCCTCCACGGCTCTGTAGTGCTGATGTGTAGCATCCTGCTGCAGACCTGGGAGTCCCGCAGCTGCAACACGGACATACTCTCAAATTTGAACTGTATGTTCTAAACAAAGGAAACACCGTTAACTATAATAATACAGTAAATGAATTACCTGTTTTTTTCGTTTGATGACTTCCCACACAGCATCCATCCAGGACAATGGGAAAGATGAATGAAAACAGAATGTGTCCGGTTTGCATACTGTGTCTCTGAATCTGTCAAAACGTCATGTCGCTGATTATACAAGTGTTCTTTATACGTTTCAGATTTTTTCTGATATTTACTTACCGGATGAAGAGTTCTTGTTGTTTCCCCCCAGTTGCTTTTGCACCGTCTCTTGAAAGCAGCTGTTAAAGGTGATGTTTTTTCAAAAGAAATATATATACATTTCCTGTGGGGTTGTTGAAAGGTTTCCCCAGAAATCGTTGTTACTGTTAGCCACTTCCTATATGAGCTGCACTTCTTAGAATTACTCTGATATATTGCACTGTGCTGTAAGAACAACAGAACACGTGTTACTGCTCCGTGTCATGCGGGTTTACAGGTCGAGATTTTTAACAGAATCGAATGCAGGGTGCAAAGTTGAAAAGTTTTAGGGACAAAATAAATTTCCAGAGGAAACACCGGATGTACAGGCCCCCCACCTTCTCCTTTATCTATGATTTATTAGTATCTGTACAACTCAAAAAACTCCTTACTCATATATAAATCTATTTGTAAATGCAGGAAAGACCAAGGACAGTGTTTTTCTTCAACATGAAAAGTTAGATTTAATTCTTTATTGAGAATACAGAATACACGATGGTAGTAAAGATAGATATGACATAGGATGTGGATCTATAACTTGGTTAAACATTTCGCCATGAGGCAACATCCTTGGTTGTCAGTGGTAGATGATTTATTTTAGAAGGTTGCCGTGAGGCCGGTAGATGATAGCGTAGCTGTTTCCAGAAGGAGGAGGAGGACGACATGGAGCTCGGGCCCTTCCAGGTGACGCAGTCTCCAGCCTCACTGAGAGGCTGCAGGGCCTCAGATAGGGAACCTGGCGTCGACGCTTCCGTTGTCTCAGTTGTGATGAAAATCAAGCGAGTCTGCCGCTCCACAAGAGCAGCATGGATGGCACTCAGCAGGCCGGACCCAAGACCAGGATCTGGAGAGGTGGGAACCAGAACCACCGTCCGGCTCTCCTCTATGCAGTCAACCACGGCCTCCGCTGCAGCTGCAAACAACCAGGGTTCAGATTACGCACGATATGAAGAAATGTGAGGTCAATACTAACACGTACCTTTCCCTGGTAAGACGTCACGATCATAGAGACAGAGGCTGTAACCAAACCTCTCCTCCAAAACACTCTGCAGACATTTCCTGTCCTGAGCGTTGAGTCCTGCGCCTCCGTCGCTCTCATAACACATCAAAAAAGCATCGTAGCACTTTCCATCTAATCAGAGAACAACAACAGCTCTGTCACTGCAGTTTCCATTGTCTGCACCCCCCGAACAAAAGCACAAACTTATATCAATTTAACATTTAACACACAATTTGACTCCTACCTGAAGTTCTTCTATGGCAGCCAAGAGTGTCTCTTAAGAAAAGAGTGATTTCAATTTTCAACTTCACGTAGATAAATAGGGTCACAATCATCACAAACACGATGCCCACAGTGCTGAGTATCAGGGGCGTGTAAGAGCGGCGAGCTGTCGATTCATAATGGAGAGAGTCACATAGTTAATTTAAATCGTCACATTTCTAAACCAACAGTTTTGACCCCCAAAAAACATGGACTTTCCTGTTCTGAGAGTAACGGTGACGGAGCTCACGCTCTGGCAAGTAGATCGCAGTCTACAGGTATAGTTTTTTAGAAGATCCTCTTCTGACACTTTTTGGAAGACCAGAGATACCGTTATCTTTTTTTCTTCACCACGAGGTGCCCTGGACAAATCAATAAAGTGGATGAGGATTATGAAAGAGTGTTAATGTGACTGTGTTGGACACCAGCAGAGTTGTTGCTACGTGCGTGTGCAGTGTTTACCGTTTGGTAGATTTGACAGATTTCTCATTCAACCAGATCAACCTGTCAAAGTTTGAGCAGGTCACAGCTTCACACTCGATCACCTTTCTTGAACCTGGAAAAGACAGAATTAAAAGTTGTGATTTGAAAAGAGAAACGTGTGTGTGTGTGTATCAGCGCTACAAGTTTGAGGCTCACCCAATTCCACATAAAATACTTCCTCATGTTGCGGTGAAAGGATCACTGCAGTTGTCATCTTTTCTGGGCAAAGAACAGAGAAAGCTTTTTTTTTTAGAATACATGAACTTTGATGGGGATAACCGTGTCGATAAAGTGCCGGTCTTACTCTGTGGTTCGACACGAAGTACAACTGTAGAGGTCACGTTATACACCTGGCTAGTACAGGTGTACACACCACTGTGGTTCTCTTCCGCAATCGGGAAGTACCCGTCATTTGGCGATGGCCGTCCCTCCTACAAGATGGAAAATACAGTTTAATCTCTAAGCATGAACTCAATGAGAAATAACAAAATGTTTGTTCAGTCACAAATCAGTGGTTACCTTGAGCCACGTGATGCCGTTGCTGGTCATATTTACTCTTGGGGTGTTTACATGAGGGCAAGTCAATCTGCAGGACTGTTGTGAGTAACATATCTTATCGTAGAAGCTCTCTTCATTTCCTCTGGACGGTGCTGGGTTCACTGTCACAGTGAACCGGGACTGGCAGCTGGAATTCCTTTCATGTCATAGAAGAAATTAGTAATAAGAAATAGAAAGAGCTATCAGAACAGGAACCCGCAAAAACTGAACCACAACACCAAAAAGGCAGATTCCTCCGACCAATCATCAAACCTACGAATGAAAACTTACCCCAGAGAACACGAGTAGTTCCCCTGATGACATCCAGATGCACAGGGAATAACGAGACTCATCCCGTGAACCAGCACACCGGACCCGTTAGTCAGATCCATCTCCAGCTGGGTAGAACTGGTCCAGATGGGTTTGGCATCACCAGTACGATTAACATCACATGGGCAGTGCAGCTCGACCCTCTCACCTGCCTGGACCAGTATCGCCTCATGTCCCAGTTGTTGTGCAACTGGGAGAGAGCAACAAAAGGTTAACTTCATTTCATTGTGTTAACGAGCTGGATTGTTGACACAAGAACTGAGTCGAATATATTATTGTATTGGCTGGCACACATCAGTGAAGCCAAAGCCCCCTAACGGCTGGCTGGAGTATAGGTCATAAACCTTGTCTCCTCCATGTAAGTGGACGGGGCCATAGACCAAACTAAAAAGTCACAGTACGCGTTAAATACAATTTCCTCAAAGATGATTTCTCTTGTTTTAAGTGGTTTTTATTATCACACTTATGTTTGTTCAAGAATTTATTTTCTTTAGGTTTAAATTAGTTAGTCGATGCTTTAAAAATGGGGTAAAGTCCTGAGTGAAAAATGAAAACACTAATAAATGAATACACAAAATATACAAATAATAAATGGTTTTCTAAAGTTTTTTCCAATGTAACAATAATCATATTTGCTGAAGTAAACTGCAGTCAGTCCATGGAGACATATACAGACTAAAGGAAGCACCTTGAAACCACTGGGCTAGTGTCTCAGTGGACGTGCAAATGCTCCATGAGCTTGAAGCCACTGTGGTTATGGGTTCCTGTCTCTCAGTGATAACATGTGAATGTAATAACAGGATTGTGTGTGACCACAACCTAGTTTCATGGTATTTATTCTCTGTAAAAACAATGTCAGATTACTTTAGGAAAGATGTGTGAAGAGACATGGCAACGATTTAAAGTGTTATAAGTGTCTAAGTGTGTATAATGACGTGTCGGTTCAATGTCATTTTTTAAGTTATGAGCACTGATGTAATGTGACTAGCTGGTTAAAGCCGTTTTGAGGCTCCTGTGGTTATTTCCATTTTATGCTTGTTCCCCAAAACAATTCAGAGGAAATATTACAAATTTTACTTCCCTTTTTAATATCTTCCTTCATGCACTTGTTTCTTTGCTGATTCATAAAACGTATACATTTAAAACAAACGGGTCATGATGAGTTATTGTAAGTTTTTACTTGTACTTGTATTTTCCGAACTTTGCAAATCGTTTACCTTCTACAAAATGACATTGATGTGAGTAAACTCTGCTCCCTCCCTCAACCATAACACAGTGAGAGCAAACAATCTATAGTTGATTTGATACGTTATGTAAAGCCAGGTTCATGTCTTACCGGGTGTCGATGTGAGGAGGAACATCAGAGCGAGCAGAGAGGAAACCATTACTTTGTTTTCACCGTCTTCAGCCTCCAAGTGCAGCTCGGCTGAATGAGACTGATGATGATAAAATAGAAACTTAAGGGCGTGCATGAACACACTGTGAAATCCCCTACTCAAGAGTAACAGCCTCCTATTACAAGGAAATGATTTGTTATTTATTTCTTTGCACATCTTCTTATTAAACAGTGCATTATTCATTATTATTATTGTTATCATTATTATTATAACTATTATTATTATTATTATGACCTGGTGGTGCTTTCATCAATCACTACATCTATAAATATTACTCTACATATTTTCATTTTATCCTGGTCCCTCTCTCTCCTCCCTCCCCTCTCCATGTAAAGTGCAATGGGATAATGGAAGTTATAAATTGATGCTAATCAAATTAAACTAAATTGAATTGGAGAGAGGCAGAAAACCAAGTGGGTCCATTTTACAGCCTCTACATAGAATCTCACAATATTTGAAAGATTAATGTCAAGTATAAATATATAACAAGGATGATAATGTATGTGTGTAAAAAATAAAGAGAGAGTATATATATATGTAATATATATGTCTACATTTTAAATTTTAGAAAAATATTGAGGAGGGGGGTTTGAGTATGTTAACTGTTGATAAACTTTCGCTGACAACAGTTTGGACCATTTCCAGCATATGTGTAGACTAAGCAAACTTGACTTATTTTACAAATACAGCAGTGCAGTATTTTCTGTGTTTTTAAACGAGACATTTTACGAAGCTGCATGTGTGTTGATTCTTTTCGAGTAGGTGGTAGTAAAACATTGTCACCTTCAGTCCCATGTTATGAGCAAAACACTATTATAGAGAAATGAAACCACAAAGTTTACAGACTTCGGCTCCTGGAATGGACCTTTACTGGTTTCTCTACCACAGGCCGTCTCCTTGGTGACAGCTAAGCAGCAGTGGTGTCACTCGTTACAACACAACGTTGGAAACTTGGCTCGTGCGCGCCCTGCAGGGGTTTGTCACTATGCCGACCGGGGCTCTCATGTAATGATTTGTGTCAGTGGCTGTGGAGCGGAGCGAGGACGGGATTTGTGCAAACTCCACTTCACACTGCGGGGAGATGACTGACGTGCTGCGGCTGCTGTCCCAGGCGGACAGGAAGGATTTACCCACTCTCTCCCTGCTCTCTGAAAATGGTGGGACCAAAGTTTGTTGTCTTTCTTTTTGTTTAGTGACAGTCTGGTTAAGTTGCATTGTTTGTTTTTACAAACAATGCATCTTGCAAAGTGTCATCAAATTTGACAAAGAAAATGTATGTGTTCTGTTTTCAGATATTGACAGTATTTGGGCTGATGTATCCGCTTACATTGAACGACAGATGGCATTACAGAAGGTTAGTCTATCTATCTATCTATCTATCTATCTATCTATCTATCTGCTAATCCATATATGTATGACACAGTGTTTATACTGCCCATTCAATGACCTAATAACAGTGGACTGATAGATTTATTGTGTCAGGGGGTCACTCTGGCAGGATTGGGGACGTTCACCTTCTCTCAGCAGAGGCTGGATCTTGGGAACAGGTCTACCGTGATCCAACGACCCATCTTCATCCTAGCAGGGAAACTGCTCCAGTCTCTGGGTTTAAAGCAGACCAGGCCATTGGCTGCAGGTGAACACATTTTTAACAGCCTACATCATAATATTTTTAAAATTCAATACTACTACGGCTGACAGCCTATATTATGTGAATACAGGTCGTTGCTAATGGTAATCCTTTACCTGTGTTAAATATTTGGATTTGAGATTAGAAAAAGGAATTTGACACATTGACAAAAGAACAATGAGTATTTGTGTGTCCCTCGCAGCGACACACCTGCCGGTGGTGCAGCTAAACTTTGCAGCCGTGTCCCAGGAGACTCCGTTCAGTCGAGACGTGGTGGAGGGCTGCGTGAGAGAAACTCTTCTGTTCCTCTTCAGAGCTTTGGCCTCTGAACGAAACGTGTTGGTCACGTTCCAGGGGATTGGAGTTCTGTCCTTCACAAACAACAAGGTGGCTCCGCTCCGCTTCCTGCACCATGTTTCCTATTCTGTGATTCACATTGTCGGCTGGTTTGTCATTAAATCTAATATCAGCTGATGTTCTTCAAAAGGTCCGGATGAAGTTCAACAGATATTTTATTAATGCCATGGATGGAACTGGTAGGATGCTGTTAGCCTTTAACAAAGTGAGTATCAACAAGTGTGTTTGCATGTAACAGCACGATAATTGCAGAAGTGCTCATATAGGTAATTGGTACTTTTGCCTCTCCAGAGAACTGGCAGCAGTGTCTCTTTACTGTCTGGTGGCGTGTCCAGGCTGCAGAGGCCACAGACGGTCAACCCCATCACCCTGCCAACCGTCTGCTCCCCTCAACCCCCCCACAAAGACACAGACACAGATGGATGGTGCATGTCAGCAGCTCCAGACCAGAGGAATGCAGAAGGTGAACGAGCCCTCTGCAGGAGGCCAACGGTTTGAGTTTAATGAGTCAAATCCTCACACGTCTCTCGTTCACGTGCAGCAAAGAAAACTTCAGGCTGTTTAAGTTTAGAAGCTGAAATAAATACGCTATGGGGAAAATTATGTTAATCTTAGTTACCGTGTGTAGCAGATTAATTGATGTTGAATCTACTCAGTGTTGTGTGTCTTCACAGACGTCCCCCAACAGAGAGACTCTAAACCGCAACTGACACTGCAACCTGCCAAGATGAAAGCTATCAATCTTTTTGAAGATGTGAATCCAAAACCCCCGACGGAGGCCACCACGGACAAGTACTTCACACACAAAGACACAAGTACACACACAGGGACACACACACTCTGAGGCTCGGTTTTCAGTGGGCCGAGTTGTTGTTTGCAGGTAGACGAGTTGCTGAGAGCTGAGAGGTCAGTGGTGGTCTCATATTGTTACTGCCCTGAGGCGGCTAACAGCTCCATCAATGATGCACAACTACCTGTGGGACAGATTCCCCTCATGTCATCGCCTCCCGCCACTGTCAACACACACACACACAGACACACACAGATACACACAGACACACACACGTGATCCTAGAAAATTGTTGTCAAGAAAAATGTCTCACTTCCCCAAATCTTAAATTGAGAATGAGACAGAGAGTGAATGGACATCCAGCTATCCCTTTGTGAATCCACTAAGATCCTCTTGTAAGGTGTCATCATCATTACCCATAAGTTGTCTTCATAACTGTCATTGAGTCTATTATAACCTCAAATACACATCAAAAGACTGTGTGAAAAGTTTGAGATATATAAATCTGACTTAAAATAAACGTGTGTAACGATTCGATTTATTTAGTTTATAATAAAATCTCTTCCTTGCTCAAAACAAGAACCAAAACATTGTGGATTAGGCTTCAGGAAGAATTTGACAAATAATGTGTATAACAAAATGTTTGTGTAGACATGTCGCGCAACATCTGTGTAATAATCTTGCAACAATTTCACACGCACCAGTCAGGATGTCACCACGTCTATGTACATTATACACAAGTCAAGTATTTATTTCCACTCCCAGGCCTGTCACCTTCATCTCCCCACCAGAGGGCGCTTCCACCAAACCGGAGGAACCTTGTGTGAGAGATAGCTGCTCTGGCCACACTCGAGCTGGACAGGTGACTCCTCTTGTCTGTATTGAAAGAGCCGGAGAAGAACATGACATACATAACAGACTTCATATTCTGAATCCTTTACACTGCTGATCCTCCGGCCTCGTCCCTGCAGGAGCTGTGCTACCTGTGCATGCAGCGGGCCCGGAGAAATGTCCCGGTGTACCTGAGGGAGCAGCAACAGGCAGAGGAGAAAGCTCGGGACAAACTCCTGCTGCTGAAAGAACAACAGAGGGACAAGCGGTGCATGGAGGAAGAACAGGTTTGTGGAACAGCAAGGGTCATAGGTCACACAGTAATATGCAAAACAACAATATGAGGTTAGATGTCAGCCTTATGATGATAGCTCTACCTTGGGCATCACCAAAGTTATTGGGATTCATCATCTGGGGAGAATGAATGTCTGAACCAAATTACTTCAGCAGTCCATTCAGTCCACTCAGTCCAAAACAGTTATTGAAATATCGCAGTCGGTCCACAGGCCGATATCCCCTTAGCTGCTGGTATTGCCAAAAGCTATGACTGTGAAGATTAAGTGGTCACGAGCTTTAGTGCTATGGAAATTTGTCTTAAAAGTTTGTAAACTATCTTAATACATATATACACATTAACTTCTGTGATATCGAAATACCTTATTCCCATCATCCACACACAAGTTTTTTGATTCACAGGTGTTTTGGGGATATTTCTTTAGATTTATTAGATTTATTAAAAAAAAACATGAGTTCAGAAAACACATTGGTTAAGCAAGTTAAAGTAAAAGCAGTGAAATGTTTCACAATAAAAAGAAAAAAGACAGAGGTCACAGTAAGAACTCTCTCAACAGCTGAGGAGTTGAAGGTGGTTCCGCTCTGCTCGGGGTCGGTGAGCTGAGACCAAGGCATCATCCCTTTTTCCAGCACTTGGCAAGAAGTGTGGGACCCCAGGGAAATTAAAATTCAAAACTTCTTTAATGTTGTTTTTGCCAGTATTACTTCTTGGTCCAATAAACCAGACTGCAAAATTTGTAGCATGTCCCAAAAAGTCATAAGAGCCAAAACGCTCTCAGAAAGCTTTTTTTTCACCCTGGTTAGAACATTCCAAACTGTCCGTCACCTTATTTTTTTGGGGTCATTGTGGTGATAAGAGGGATTTGTTTTTTCTGTGTTCATCTGGCAGGAAAAGCTGTGTGAGCATCGTGAGCATGCAAAGCAGGTCGCTACATATAACCTGCTCATGTCAGAGAAGAAAGAGAAGACGGGTCCTCTGTACCCTGTGAGTATGGAGCTGATGGATCTACGCTTCAGTCTTTAAGTTATAATGTCAAGGGTTTAATAAATATCGATGTAAAGATTTGTTTCCGCTAAATACTCACACTCACAGTCTGTCAGATTTAACCATGGACTGTAATTAAAGATGGACGACATAACAGTTCCCCAAAAGTGAAGCCAAAGCATCTCCATCACATGTTAGTGGACTGGACATGGACTCAACAGAAAATTCAAACTAGCCTACATGTTTAAGATGGTTCCTGTCAATTTGGGTACTTTGTTAGCATGTCAATCTTTTCACTAAGTTTGGTTTTAATGAGTTTCACTGTTAGTTTCAACATTTCATTTTTTTTTACAAACTAGCTACAGTCAGCAAGAGTATTCTCCAAGACTCAAATTCAGGCTTATATCCCCTAAAAATAGACTTTAATAGACATTTGGTTATGATCTTGTAAGTGAAGGACTCTTGAATATTAGTGGGATCTCAATATCAAGTCAATGTGGACATTTGATGTCTTCTCTCTGCTGCTTAGACTTCCTTCATCTTCCCGGCTCGGCCGCTCACTCCTGTCAAACGGATTCAGCAGCACCGTTACATGAAAGATCTCCAGAGCCAGGTCGAGAGCCGGCAGGAGCGCGAGGCTCAGGACCACCAGAGCCGACTTATACTGGAGCACCTAGACCAGGTCCAGCTGGTGCAGGAGTGAGTCTGTAATCATGGCACCGCACAGGCATTTCAAATGATCATCTGATGTGATAACTAACGTCTCTTATGGGGTTTCTGTTTCAGGATAGCTTTGCAGAAGGCTCAGCAGCTCCAGCAGAAACACGAGAAGACGAAGCATTACAAGAGAGCTCTAGACACTCAGGCAAGGAAATACTTTAAAGGTGACATGAAATACCCATATTCAGGTTCATGGGTTATTACTTGGAAAGGTTTATATGCCCTAATGTTCAGAAAATCCCTTTCCTTTGCAAACCTTTTAGATTCATAATAAAATGACACATCAGAGGAAAGAAAAACGGAAATATCACTCGACCTTTAAAAGCAGATTTGTCAGGCTCAGCATTTTACAAAGGATGTCGTCAAGCATGGAAAACCAAGTTATACGTCATGTTTATTCACTGAGTCCTTTTTGATTTATCGTACGCCAGAAAAGATATAGCATCAACATCAGATCGAGGGTTTCCAAATGTGCTTTTGTGATGATCAGGATGAGGAAGGTCAGCTTCAAAGGAAGCTGCCGCCCATCCTGCCCATCAAGGGCACAATGCAGTTTAAGTTTTTATTTCATAAGCCACAGTGTTCATGTACCTTTAACACGAACCACTGTTTTAAAATCATGATACACAGGATGTGGATTCTTCTTCTTTTATTGCACCAAAAGGAATGAGAGTCACAATTATATCATTAAACTCACTATTCAATAAAAATATCCTGCCAGCAAAGAGTTGTAAAAGAAACAAATTCAACAACCATAAACACACTGGGAGCGTGAACCCCCGCCAGAGCTAACGCCCGATCTCACAATGAAGGTGAAGGGAAAATTCCTTCATCAACCTCCTTAAACAAATCTGCTCCTAAAGTGAATAGGTTCAAACTCTACCCCCCCCCACCCCCTTCCATAGATAAAGTTAAAACAAAACCGGTTGTGTATTCATTTCAGGGAGAACGTCTGGAAAATAAACAGATAACTAAATTGTTATTTCACTTATTTTGACATTGAGAAAGGCCCTCTCACTATGCGACATCTGGAAGAGATCTGAAACGATTGTGTTCTTCCTCGCAGGTGGAGGATAAGAAGCCCACAGAGCCTCCAGAGTGCCAGACTGACCACTCCGTGTTCAACCGCTGTGAGACGGCAGCCAGGAGCACAGAGAGCCGGGACAGGGCACAGAAGGTCACCACTGTCTAAGTATCAAAAGTCAAAGTGATATAGCATCCGCCCTTATAGAGCGTTATATTGGTATTCACCATTTTACTCGATTTATCCCATTGAAGCATTAACATGAAACCAACTGTTTCCATGTTGCAGCTGATCGAGGTGTAGAGGATCATTTAATATGATAAGACAAGACAAGATAATACCTATGGAGACATTTTTTGAGTTGCAGGAGCAAATAAAAATATTAAATGAATAAAACAATACATGTAGAAAGAAAATCATTAAAAAAAATAAAAAAATTGACTTTTTCATCAAAAACTACTTTTATATATTTAATTATCTATGTATTTTTTTTAAATGCTAAAGCCATTTTTTTGTTCTTAATATGTGACTGAATATCTCCCTTTTTTAACTGCTCTCATACATGGTGAAACTGATGTTAATCCACATATACTTGCAGCTCTTTCAGGTAAATTTCAGTACAGCCACTCAGAGGAAAAATGAAGAACTGCACAGCCGCCAGGCCCGGCTGGAGAAAGAAAGACAAATGCTCAAAAGCAGCAAAACGGAGTGAGTTGTGAAGGAGGCAATGAATGAACTAGTTCACAGTGAGGATGTGGAGGAGAAAAGAAGCTGTGACCACGGTGGTAGTTTGTCTCTCTCTGGTGTGTTTCCCCTCCAGGCTAATCCTGGACCGCATTAATCGCTTTGAGAAGAGGCAGCACCTCAGCAAGTCACTGGAGGACGAGTGGAGTCGCAGCATGAAACTCAAACACCGACGAGAGGAAGAGGAGAAGCGCTTCCTCAGGTTTGTAGATGAAGCCTCACGTTGAATTGTCATCACTGTTCATCCGCTGAGTTACATCGACGAGTGCAGCCCATTCCAAACGTGCCTGTTTGCTTGGCCTGCGGTAATAATGCTTGTTGCAGCTTCTGAATCTGTAAATGTGATTGAGCCACGTGAGTACCGATCGGCTGCAGGATCAGAAGCCACATAATTCTGGAGCTGCTGCACAAAGAGCTGTTCACCTGTTTATTCAAAGTTCAGTGAAGCTCGACTCAGAACCCTCAAGTAGAGAATCAGTCGTTGTTGTCGTTAACGTACGTTGTTGATGAGTCTCAACCGCCGCTGCTAAGTGCTGGTCCCCTTTTTAAATAAAGTTTATTGATATTGAACGTATCGCTCTTCCAAATCGCACCAAATTCGACTGCACTTCCTCTGGCCATAAAGGACACACAGGCCATGTGTGAAGCTAATAAGATGAATGGTTCTTAAGATTCTCAGGTCACATACAGACAGCCTTATATAAAGATCATCAACCCTTACTTTAAGTTGCTGCATCCTTGGGACAACTGAACACTTCCTGTTCCAAATTTTGATCTCCCATTTCCCGGTATTTCACACACTGAGCTTCTGTCTGTGTTCAACCTGAGAAGATGCCACATCATTCATTCATTGTTTTCACTCATTTATTCTCTCTGTTCCCGATCCCTGTGCTCAGGTCTGCTGGTCAGCTGCTGGTCGATAAGCTGGCACAGTACCAGCGCTGCTGCCAGTGTAAGAGGAGGACCACTAACTTGGGAGAGACGAACATCTGGAAGGACTCCTATTACCTCTCTGGCTCACAGTACATGATCTGATGATGAACATCTGAACCTCACAGTCTGAACCAGACCTCAACACCTGTTACTGTTTAATGTGAGATTTACTCTTGTTTTTTTCCCTGAAATTCAACTTTGAAGTATTTGTTGCCGTTTTCTTTTGGGATTTTTAATCATGAAAATAGTTAAGAATCAAATCTGTAATGAGTTATTTAGTTTGGTTGAGAGTTACAGTGTGTTAATATGAGACTATTGTAAATTTTCCGATAATCCTACTCACACTTCAATGCATCCACTTGTTTACACCATTCACTGTATATAAAGATGGACAGAGAAAGATGGAGGCCAAACTGTCTCAGTCGCCCCCTGGTGGATGGCCACATTATAGGTCATAAATCCCATCTCCTCCATGTCTGCAGATGAGACACGCACCAAACCAAACAGTCAAAGGAAACGTTACATTTATTTCTTCCTCAAATATGGTTTCTGACATTTTAGGTAGTTGTTATGACACTGATGTTTGTTGAAGTGTTTATTCTACTGATGAGTTTGGTTTGAATCAGTTATTTAATGCTGAAACTAACTCACCATTGGTCGAGCATGTTTAGCAATAGGACCCCCCCCCCCCCCCCCCCCATATCACTAACACAACTTTGTCTGATTTAAGCAGCTTTGCAGCAGCGGAGCTCTTTGACGAATCCTCCGTTTGAATGTGGTTTCAGCTTCTTAGTCATTTGCTGACCCATCACCAAACTTGCCTGCTCATGAAAGCTGCTTGTTGTGCACAAATGTCCATTTTAACTTTATCCAAGCACATTTGTGTGTTTTACAACTCATGCACTTTAGCTTCATGCTTTGAGGTTGTCCTCTTTCATCGCTGTGACCGTGACCCCACACATTATCCATCCGGACTGGTCTTTCACTTCAGCAAAAAAAAATGAATCATGACTCATGTCTTTCCTTTACCTTGACTGTGACCTTACAACCAGAGGGCTCACGCTGAATAACATCTGAGTCAATGTTATGTTACATTTATCACAGAATAAAATTAATTGCTGTCATGTCATGTTTTTTTTTATTCTCTTGATAGCCATATAAGTTCCCCACTCTTGTTTCCACTGTGTATTCCATGAGGGGATCCTAAACAAAGTATTACATTTGAGACACAGTGGTAATGTGTAGAATTGGAAACAATGTATGAGAGGATCAAGTACAGTGGTTGTAATGCAGATAGAAGATTAATTGAGTCCAGTCTATAAAGAAATTAAACAAGCTGGAACATGTTGTCAAGTTCAGGTTGTAAAAAACTTAAAAGATACATGATATCAACATAAAATATGATTTATTTTTTTTCCAGATAAGCTTCAACTGTAAATGATGTTGATACAAACCAAGGTATCTGTCCTCTGTCTGACCGTGAAGTCGTTCTTATATTCCACAGTTCATACAGTGAAGTGCATTACTTACAGTGCAATGAAAGCAAGAAGGCCTCACCAGGGCCCCAAGTGTCTGAGCTCTGGGAGGAGGAGAAAAACAACAGAATCATTCTCAATCAATCTCCGTAAATCACGACGAGCTGAAAACAAATTGGAGCCAAACGAAAAGAAAAGTGAGGAAAACAAAACAAGATAAGGATGAAAGCGGGAACGTGGCTTTAATGTGGGTGGAGGGTTCTATCTGATGGGGAGTTTCTATAGATGATAAACGTTGTGTTGCAATATTCTTCTGGCACTCGGCCCAGTTCTGTGTGAAGCCAGAACTCCCTTAATGAGCCTGTGGAGGCATCTGAAGGTCTTTGTATTGAAACAGATGCACAATAAACTCCTCCACACGTTCTGGTTGAGTAATTTACAAACCGACAGATCCGATGTATAGACAAAGACGTGTGTTGTTGAGTAGACGCTGTGTAGTGGCACAGAAACATGTCTCCCTCATACTCCGAGCGAAGGGCAACATGACCCAAATCAGGATCCACCCGGAAACCTCTACAAACTAGAGATCGTCCACTTGTTGGGGCCTGTTCCATTTCAAAGGTCTTTAATATTGCTGTGTTGCACCAGCACTGGTTTTATTAAAGTATAAATAACATAGGGGAAACACATATAACAGTCATATCGGAGCCAAACTGAAGTTTCGAAAACAAGTGTAGGGGAAATTTCCTCAAAAAATAGTTTCCAGTGTCAAAAACAAATGAAACTCATTAGTCTCTCCTCTGCCTCCAGTGTGTGTGTCTGTGTGAACCAGATCCACCCATCCCCTGCAAAGTCCTGTGGTGTGCTCTTGAGATTTAACAAGTCCACGCTGACCTTCCCCATCAGTGACACTGGAGTGGACGAGTGAGAACTCTAAACATGCGTGTGTCGTCCCCCTCACTGATCTGAAACACAACTGACCGAGGATATTTCCCATGATCCTCATCTTCCTGAACCAGAAAATCTGTTGCTGTAACACATACACCAAACATATTTTAATTTTCCTCACTGAATAACAGAGATAAACGCTGTCAAAGTGTTTTTTTTACTTTTTCAGCATAACTTTTGAATTAGCTGGACCCTATTCTGACAATTGAGGCTGTGACTATCTAGTCAGCTACTCACTTCTCACAGGAGATCGTAACCTCTCCCCAAAGTTGCACATGAGAACAGATGTCGGGGGTGAGGAGCGGGGGGTGATTGTGGCACAATCTCCTTATTCGACTATTTAAAATCTCATGAGTTTATCTAGAGGGGCTGTGGGATTATTGAGAGTTCTTACTTCCATCCCTCTGGTAGAAACTCCAGAGAATGAGCCCACGTGAGAATACAGCAGGAGTTCGTGTAGGGGATTCACCACGAGCAAGTGAGCGTGTGGAATTCATACAGGACGGGCGCAAAACTATAAAAAAAAATGATGGCCGATGAAGAGGTCAACTGGAAAAAACAAGACAACGATCGACGTCAGTGTTGATTTTCTCAGCAGAATTCAAACATCATGTCCTCCTGCATGCCCCTGCTCACGCCACTAGGTTTGAGAGAGTCTCCTGCTGCGTTCATCATGTGCGAAAGGCAAACTCCACACCCAGATCACATCTGAAGTGACAGCACACGAGTCCTGGACTTGAAATGTCAGTTATTTGTTTTACATAGTTTGATGGTAATTTTTATTTCTTAAATATTTTCTTCAGAGTTTAGTTACTAATCCTATTTCTGGAGAGGATTACTTGCTCTCCGAGGGTTTCTTGGAAAGTTGAATTGATGCAATGAGATGGAAGTTTTGGTGACTCAACTGCAGTGTGGGTTGTGTAATGTGAACTCACTGTTGGAGTGTGTTGTGGAGTCATTAGCAGGGTGGAGGGCACTGCCTCTTGGGGCATCTATGCTTCCCTTTGAGCAGGAGACCGCAGGAGGCCACTGACCAAATATCTCATGCCGTTTGTCATGCACTTGATGACCGGTGGGGAGGAGGTTATGTGAGGCTGCAGGGATTCTGTTCTGCAACAGCTCTGAATTGTCCTCAGATATTCGGTTCAAATGTGGGAATACTGTAGGAACTTGTGAAATACAGTGAACACCCTCCACCTCTTTCTTCAGCCATTCTTCTCTGTGTTTTTGTGTGGTTGTGTTTGCATGTTTCCAGATTCCCAGGCTTGTAGAACTAGTGATTGTCCTGAGCCTTATTGGCAGGAAGATTGTTGTTTGCAGTTTTACAGTTCTAGTGTCAAAGTCTCATTTTAGATCCAGATGTTCCCGTCCTGCCCACAGTGACCAGAGGACAGTCCCCATAACACAAACATGTTGATCATCTTACCAGAAGATGAAAATTATCATATTTTGAGGGGAAATGATCGTTTGCAGTCAAAGTAGGGATGTGTTGCTCAATACCTACGTTTCTAAGCTGTTTTCGGGATTTTCCGAAGCGATTTTGTGTAAAGATCCTTTTCAAGGCACAAGGTTCTTATTTTGAAACATGAGACAAGAAGAATGAATTCTGCTGCGTAGATCACGTGATCATGTTTAAATCACCTCAACACCGTCGTCAGCTGTTGGTTCTGTGGGACCTTTCAACCATCAGATGAAAAACTGAAAGAGAGACTATAAAAAAGTTTTCCAATCAAACTTTTAGGTAAATAATTGATGATGGTTGGGGGGGGGGGGGGGGGGTTGCACATACAGTATTTATCATCAAAAGCAAGATTGTTTATTGCCTGGATTAGTCATCAGCATATCTGAGAAATAAAGGCTGTTCCCTGTTCTAGCCAGAAACGACCCCGCCCGCTCCCACGGCCCCTGAACATTGTGTCTTCCACATGAACATGTGAGTGCACACACGCTCGCACGCACGCACACACACATGTCTCTCATTCCAGCACAATCAGTACACTTACCCACAGGGAAACTCATGTTACACACAACTTGTTATTTCCTGACATAAATATACAGACTCTGGTGGAGCCTCTGTCTTTCCTGTTCCTCTTCCGATCATAAGGTAACGTACATCCTAAAGGTTCACACTTCACTAAGGTCAATGCTGGGTTGCGACCTGATTGCTGCATGGTTAGGATCTATAACACATGGACGCAGCCAGTTGGACTTTTTACTGTTTGTCATTCGCCTGCTCTTAATCCCATTTCTTGTCTCCTTGAAATAAAAAGTACATTGAAAAAGAATAATAGAGAAATGAATTGTACTATTAAGGGCGGCAGAATGTTTGACTGTTGAGCTCCTTTCTCATTATTCCCCGTCCTCATAATTATTTTTCGAAACTGACCTCCTTGCTCTTTTCCTGCTTCACCCTCTCTTCACCCTTTGATAGATGTCATTCCACACGACCTCTTTCACTTCTTCACCACCTCTCTTTATAATTATTCAATGTCTCCCTCTGTCTCCTATCTCAGGTTCCTGCCTACACTAACACAACACACATGTCTGCAGCTGTATAATGAGCTGCTGCAGGGAGCCCGACTTGGCAGCAGCTTATGGCGATCAGCGTGGATGAGTGTGTTGTGGTCTGTGGTACACTGCCCTTAAATTGTCCAGCGCAGTACGATTTATCACTAGAAGCTGACAGTTGCTTCGCAGAGAGTTCAGGGCAGTGAGATGCAATGTGTAACTTTGGCCACTAGGGGTCTCTCAATTTAAATAATCACAACAGACCAAGTTTGATGACATCGTGAAGGAGCCTGGGATCGTGGGAGTTTTTGTCTTCACCATAATTTACCACAACGAACGGCAATTAATTATCATGATCCAATTAGAGTGACCAAAATAAACAGTGGAAGAAAGAAACAGCTGACTGGCTAACTGGCTAGCTGTGTGTTTCTGCTTTGTTGAGATGGACAAAACGGCGGAAAGTGGATATAATTTAAAAAAAAGTGACGAATATGAAAATGGTGTATTTCTCTGGGTTTGAACATTGTTGGAAACATTTAGGATATTGTAAGTACCCAAGTCATTTTGAGACATTTCAATTTAAAAGTGTTACACAATCTTTAACACAGTAACTTCCATTATAGAAATTAGCTCTGAAAATGTCTAAACTGCCAAACGACGTGTAGCACAGCGTTTCATCTTAAAGGAACGGACGTATTTTGCATTTCAAGCTGCTCACGTCTCACATTGGTCTCATTCTTTCCTCTTGTGTGTTTGTGGGTGTTTATGTACATGTGCGTGTTCTGCCTGTGTGGGGCTCTGCCCTCTCTCATGCCTGTTTATGGTCAAACTATGCTGGCGGGCTCCCTCAGAGCACAGCAGGGGTCATGGGAGGGAAAAGGAGAGAAAATGTCACTCGCTCAACCAGTTTAGTTTCTGTTTATCATTAACTGACAGGTCCCCTCGGATGTGTCATCTAGTTAAGAAGTAGAAATTCTCTAAAACTAACGAGATTAATTCTCACTCACTTTGTGTTTTCTGTCCGAAAGAATGAATTCATTTCAGCACTAAATTATCCCACAATCCTCGGTGCTGCCAACAAGGGCTTTTGACCTCATTCGGAGTCGGTCTGCACAGCGAGGTCCCGCCGCAACATCGATTTGGACCAATCACAAGCCAGTCTCAGCTGTCAATTATGTTTCACCGGACTTTTTCACCTACGATGACAGAAACAATCCTTAAGAAAAAAATTAGGTGATGACCATATCCTATCTCATTAAACAGGGGAGGTGGAGTGTATGACCCATACCCCCCCCCCCCCCACACACACACACGTTAGGGCTCCATATTCCTAACATTAACTAACCAGCTATTACCGCAGCTAGTGCCGAGCTGTGCCAAGCCAAAGAGACCCGGTTAGACCTCACACGAGCTGATCGAAAAAATGTCAAACACATGGAGAGGTGTTGGACGAACTGCACTTTAACTTGTGACCACATGTGTTAAGCATTTATTAAACAAATACTTGTTATAACTGTAACACTAAATTATGGATTATGGCATTATTGAAAATGGCCACAAAAGCCACACACACACAATGTGCGTCACAAAATAAAATAAGATTTTATGCAGTCAGCCCTCCTGTCATCACCTGTTCATCAACAGCAGCTCATTCAGTCCGATCCCTCTGCACTTGCTCTGCCTCAGTTATTAAACGAGAGGGAGGGAGTCTCCTGGTACTGTGAGGGAACAGGCTCCAGCGAGCTGCAGGTTCAGGGTCGGCTCCCAGCACAAGGTGGAGGATTTCTCCTTTCATGCAACAACTTGGCAGATAACACTGGGAGGAGCCTCTTGGGAATTCAGCTTGTTCCAGCTGAAGGCCGAGAGTGGTTAAGGTATTGCAGCAGCATGACTGATTACACTGCTGCTCTGCCTGAAAAACACTGGATGTCAGTGGGTGTGTGTCTGTGTTTGAATGGGTTTCAGTGTAATACCATCGGTTCCTGTTTGTAATGAGAGGAGTCTTGATAGATGTGAGCAGCTGGGAATGGAGGCACAGTGAGATGCGATGGAGATGAAGTTGAGAAGCTGCCCAAACCATGATATGAAGAGACAGTGCATGTGTGTAGCAGTATAACTATACTTGCAAGGACCTGCTCTTTCCCTGCTAAATGAAGTTTTAAATGTAGGGTTTAGTTTAAACTTACTTAAAGTAAATTAAAGCTGTAATTCTTGTTGGATCAAATGTGTATGTAGCTGTCAAACAAAGGACATACAAAGCCCAACAGTCCCCTTAACAAGCAACAAGTAAATTCATTGGACACAAATTTCTGTTATGAGCCGAGCCTTCTCATTAACATGTCGGATTCAATTAATAAAGATCCATGAATCATCCACTGGGAAATCAGTGAAACTGTAGCAAAAATCGCTTTGTTGCACAATTTAAAAAAAAACTATACAACTTATTCCCACATGTGCACCACAATTTGATGATTCCTTCCCTGACCAACCCTAGCACCAAGTTTTGTAGTGATCAGTCCAGTTCTTTTTGTGTAATCCTGCAAACAAACAAACCCATTAAAACACAAGATCCATGGCTGAGGTGACCTTCACTCGACCCTGTTGTTCACCCTCAGCTCGCTTATTTGGAGGAGTGGGGGGTGGAGCCTGACTTAGAGCTACACGCCCACCTGCTCCCATTGGACGACACTATGCATACAATGCTTTATCGTCTATTTTACTGTAAATGGGACCATGATTTACTAAATGAACATCATGCTGTGTTGAAGAAGACTTGAAACATATAGTCAGTTTCATGGAAATGAGCAGGGTAGTTTTCGCTTAATCCTAATAAACAAACAAACAAACAAAAACAGATAAAAACATAACCTATACTGAGCAGAGGTAGGAATGTTACTCATGTTACTAATGTCGATAACAACTTAGTTTGAGGCTAAATTACCTTTCATTCTACGACACAAAGACACAAGTGTTTCTTGAACCTTTTAAAAATTTCAGACAAAGTTTCACTGCAGTGGTAAAAGAGGAGTTTTCCCGATTGCTAAATAATGATGTCTCAAAAAAGCAGGGTAGTAAAACAGAGTTTTTTAGTGGGATAAATGGAAACAGAATTTCCTCCACGTATGCCTGCCTGCCATGTTTCTGAATGATCACTTGAAATGTTCAATTTATGAAAAACTAAATACATGCAGCCTTGATCAGAGGCTGTGGCAGGAAAAGACTTGTACTCGTTTTGGTTTGACTGCAGGTCAGTGATTGATTAGAAACAGTTTTTGTGCTGATCTTGGACCTGAGCCGCAGTCCAGAGAGACACAGATACACACACACAAACACACACGCATGCTTGGCTTTGCTATGGTTGGAAAGACAGTTTCATCTGGTGGTAGTTTAACAAGTTTTAAAGTCAACAATATCATCATTTTATAAGTACTCCGTCTTCATTAAAAGTCACAAAGACATCGGTCAAACTGGGCTGACTCCATTGTTGCAAATAGTTTCTATATGAGAAACCATTCTACTTGTCACTTGATTCAATGTTTATAAACATTTTCCTGGTTTTGGCGTGGGTCCAGTTCAAGGGGTGTATCCAGCATTATTATTTGTTTCACTTTTAACACTGTACGACAGAGTGTTTTTCAATATTTAATTCCATGATTTCCCAAAGAATGGATTAAATATAATCAGACATATTCTGGGGATGGATATTTATAAGTTAAGTGCAAGTTGATGCAGGTCCAAAGAAAAATCTGGATCTAGTGAATTTAAATGTGGTTTCATAAATGGTTAGTTGGGCCTTGGCCGAGGTATGGGTTCTACTGAGTGACATTCTAATTCCAATTCTGTTTTTACCTTGTTAAGAGGAAATGCTTCACAGGTATGACACACAATAGACGGAAGAAATTCATACAAGGCCCGGACAGGAAAAAACACACAAGATCATACAAGTCAGGACGGGGTGATACTGTACAAACGAGCAGAACAACACTGCAGCAATATTCCCATCGTCACAACCACACGGAAAACCCCTTTGTCAGAATGACGCCGAGGTCTCCCTCCTGCTGGGAACACACCCTTTCCCACACGGAAGCTCTAATTAACCTGAAACGCTCCCCACTTCCTGCTGGTCAGTCATTGTGCCCCAATTTACTGGTTACCGTGGCAACAGTTGTTTTACTGGGAGCAAGGGCGTTTGGGTTTCAGGGAGAGGTCAGATGACAGCTCCAGAGAAATGCTGGTACGAGACGCCTCAGCCTCAGACCTCACGCAACGGTCGGCCACAAAGATCACAGCAAATATTGGACCATGTTTTTCTCTTTGCTGTTAAATATCACTTGTTTTAGCTCATTCAAACTTTTTGTAAGTATTTCCAAGACCTTGGTCCCCTAAACATTTTTGATCTTTTCATCAAGATCCAAGAATTTTGAAAAATGCCTCGTCGCCATCATCTCCTAAGGCAGTGAAAAAATAATTCCTTGGTGTGCCTCCTGATCCAGATCCACACCAAAATGATATGGGATCTTCCCTGACCCAAACCACAGCCCTCCACTGAGTTTAATGGGAATCAATTATGTAGTTTTTGTGTGATCTTGCTTACATCAAACAAACCAGTAAACAAATGGACAGGGGTGGAAAACATTACTTCCTCACCGGAGGTAAAACGCTTAAACTCTTGCACATGAAGGTGAGAAGCAATCTAAAGACAGAAAACAGATGATGTTCCATCATGTACTACATGATAACAACAGGAAACCTTCTGCTGGTACAGTTATTGTACCGATGCTGTTGTGGGTTCTCTGAGTCATACAGATATTTTCAGTGTGACCAGGATGTCGTTTCCCTGCAGCCCTGAACTGTATCAGCAGATGTTCGTGTAAAAAACAAAACTGCAGCCTGGTATAATTATCTCAGATTTGGTTTCTCTACCGTCTTCAAACTTTTCACTTGTGCAGATGAGGCTCTGTGACGTTTCCATCCTGCCCAGCACCTGCCGAGTTCATTGTGCTGGTAACTGTGAGAACTTCCATTATGACCATGAGACATCGCTCAGATATTCCAAGGACAACTCCTGGAAGCACTTCAGTACTTAAACATAATTATGTTGGGAGGGATTGTTAAAACAATGTCGACTGTCAGCTGGATCCCTGAAATGTGAGAGTCTGAGCTGATTCTTGGATGAGACTGAGACCAACTCTGAATGTTGGTTTAATCATGAAGGCTTCATCAGAGAATAGGTGTCAACAGTGATCTTCCCCATTCTGTTACCTTTTTATACCCGCGTGTTCCACCGCAGGAACTTTCTTTGTTTATTAAGATTGTATTGATATTGAAGGTTACTTATTTCCAAATTCAACATAACTCTTCCTTGGGCCCATTTCAATACATAGGCCAAGTGGGATGTCTATAAGATGAATGGTTGTTGAGAGTCAAATACTGATAGACTTCTGGATAGATTCCACAAAGTAGTGCTACACAGAGCTATTAGCATGGCTGTTGGGTCTACATCACTGGAGGTCTGCCTCTTCACTCATGTTGTTTTGGGGGAACACACATAATGCCAGGCTGGGTTTTTCAGGGAGGCAACCAAGCTGAGATTCAGCGTGGGAGAGGCTTTTGTTCCTTCTCATGGAGCATGTTTGTACAAGTATGAATTTATAAAAAACTCACACACATTAGGGGGATATCCAAATGGCTGATCCATTTAGGAGAAGGCAGGAGCTGAGCAGATCAAGCGGCTCAAAGACCTGGAAGTGACTCACATGTCCCAGATCCTGACCCCGTCATTAACAACCGCCTACACCTCCCACAGACACACACACAGAAGTCCCCTGTGGTGCAGCGGAGATAATTAGTGTCTTAACCAGTGAAATGGAGAACATTTCCTCATCCAGAGTGTGTAAGGGCACAATTGTGGTCTTGCTGGGGTTTGTGTTGTGGTCAGAACCAATCTTACTGGTATGCTGACAGCCTCAATGTTGAAGATTTGTGTGGTGTGGTGGGACCACCTCTGCCCGGCTGGAAGAGTTTAACCTCTGATCCCCAAGCTGCGATATCATCAGAAATACAGAGCGAGCGATGAACACGAATGTTACATATAAGAAATTTTGGAGCAAAACAGGAAAGCCCCAGCTGAAAAAACACTCAAAGTGTGCTGCTGGTGTTTTGGGTTATCTGAGTCACAGAGCTGAGATGAGCATTGCACTGTCCCTGCAGCTCTGGAAAGATTAATGCAGTCTCTCCTGTGCAGCACATAATCATCGTTCTTCTCCTGACATCGCACAACACACACTGAACCACTTGCTGCTCCCCGAAAGATCCACAGACACACACTTGAATTACTGCAGGGCTCAGATATTATCTCAAGATGTGCATTCACTGTGAGAAATGAGTCCCCCCCGATCACACAGAACCGATCTCGAGGATGAATATGTTCTGCTCTGAGAATGAGGATGAGATAATGCCTGGATAACAGCCCTGAAAAGCCTTTGTAAAGACCCAGGGGACTTACGGATGGACTGGATTCACAGGGATTCCTGATATCTGGGCTCTATCTGTGGCTGACAGACTGTCACTTTGCTCAGCGTGTGGTGGCTCTCTCGGGGATGGGTGGATCCTCACAGCTAGTCAGCTTGGATCGGGCTGTAGGAACGAGCACAGGCGCATCAGGTGTTTAAGTCGTAGCATCCTTCCTCAGGCCAAACAGCTGGATCATAAAAAGCATGTTGTTGGTGTTCTAGGACAATCCCTGTGCACAGCATGATGATAAACGAGACGTGTGTTTGACTAGACTGTTGGGTATCAAGTGTGTTGCTGCCGCGGCAACTGTGTATCAGACAGTCTGACTATGATCAGTGGAAGAGACACAGCTTGAACTGGGATTTATTTCCTGCAGTGAGATGAAACATTAGATATGTGTGTGAAATATGAAGCTGGGGTTGGTTTAGCTTAGATTGAAGACAAATCACAAATCACAAATCGTATCATCAGCTTCCTTCATGATCCAACATCAGCGTCAGACTATATTGGTTTAAAATCACATCCAATGCCATGTTGTCCAATAAAACAATAAGCAACCCGAACATATTTCACATTTAAAATATATAATTTAGGCCAAAGAGAAATACAATTAAAAGTCCAGCTTTTGCATAAGTCGCACAATTCTTATTTGATTAACCTAACTTGACATTGTGCGCCTAAAAGGAATTTCGTGGCGCACACCAGCAATGGTTCACGACCCCTTCATACAAACTGTGTTCGAGAGCCGGTCAGCGCTGTCCATGAGAAATATACAAAAGAAACATCAACAAAAGAACGGAAAATTGAAATAATCTCGGGAGAGGCCATTTAAAGAGGGTTCCAGGAAGGGAGGGGGGAAAAACCTGTGGTATCATATCACAAGTCTATTTGAAATAAACTGCACCCATGACCAGCATTCAGCATCCATTACTGAAGGGTAATTACCACAGAGCTGTGGTACAATGAAAGACTCATTGTTTTGATTAAATCAGGCTTTGATTACATGCGTCGGCCTGTAGAATGAAAACTGAGTTCAGAGGAGAAGCAGAGTTCAAACAATCCTCAACTTCTAAATGAACCAAATCTGTTAGGACATCAAATTGTAACCCCCCCCCCCCCCCCCCCCCCAAAAAAGTGACTTAAATAAAGCCTCAAGCTCCTGGTGGATGTCCAGAAATGTTTTGCCATATCTTTCACGAGGGTGTGAGTCATTTTCCGATGAGCCACAGTATCACATGCAAGAGGTTCAGCCCGGTCCTGTAGGCGGATTCTGTTGAGAACAGCTCAGTCATCAGAAGCAGAGAGAAGGAGCAGCTGTGACCGTTGGCTCACATTATGACTCCATGTCTCCTCTTCTTCTGCATCTCCAGACTGAAATCTCTATCAACTGAATGGTATGCTGAGGAAAACCAGAAGTTTGTATTCTCTACTTTGGTTTTATTTTATTTTTCCTCCAGCAAAGGATGTTTTGTGTCATAAGCAGTGACATGAAAGATTACTAATGCATATTAAGTTGAACCCTGAAATGGGCAAATTGTCATTTAATTTGTGATACAGATCAACACTGGCCCACAGACTTTAGAATGAGGCAACTACACGATGATGCTTTTTGACTAAACTCAGTCGTCTATGGCTCAGTACTTTCTTTTACTTTCACATGGATCAGTGGATTTGCAACAGACCAGTAGGCCAGAGTGAAGCCACCATTATGAAATGAATATAATATTTCATGGGGCAGTTTGAAAATATGATTGAATAAATATTAGCCTGCAAATATTACAAATGTTACTGAATAAACAACTTGCACGTTATCAGCATAATTAACGTCTCCATCAGCTTCCTGTCTGATGAATTTAGTTACATATTTTAATTGGTTTGGTTCATGTCAGGTAAAGAGCAGGTGAGGGTTTAAACCAGGAAGTCAAACACAGACACGACCCCCTCTGCTCTGCCTGTGATTGGCTGATTCTGAAGTTATCATCCTAACTGACCAATCAGAGGCAGAGTGAGGCAGGTTTGGTTTGTCAGGAGGTCAGGTATGGAGCAAGGTGATCATTTGACAGGACGTTAAACACAGGCAAGAGCTTGAGTTTGCTTGACCTCCCCCTGGTGGCTGGCTGCAGTATAAATCCTAAACACTGGCCCCTCAATGTTAGCAGATGGGACACAAATATATATTTTTTCTTATCACACTGATGAATGTTTAAGTGTTCATTTTAGGATGCCATAAAAACAGTGAAACATCATGATTGACAGCTGCAACTGACTCATTATTGGTCAACTGCCTATAACGGCGTGACCTCAACACTTTGGCTCCACCCCCAGTCACTATTCTGTGCCATCTCCGGCCCTAAATGATATCAAAATCACAAGATGGCAGCATCCAGATATTTGGGCTTCATTTTTGTGCAGTGTGAATATTTGGAGATTTGTTGTCCATTGTTGAGGCAACAGAATGAAACCAATTTATGTATTGTTGCTGTACAATTTGGGGTAATTTAGAAATTCACAAATTACACAAGTCTGCTGCAGGATGGAGTAAAGTAAATCCTCCAAACAGTAAACATCATCACAAAACAACTCCTGGAATGTACCGAGCATCCACAGTGGACATGTCCTCCCACAGCAGCTGAGGCAGGCCGTGTTGACCATTTCCTTTTTGCATTAAAAATGATCCAATGCTCTTGCCAACAGCTGTATTATCTTCCTTTTGACTTTTCATCGAGATTTAAACTTGGCCTGAGGTTTCATTCAAGATTTCACAGCAAATAGCTTCTCCAAAGACGCCTGTGGTTGTCCGGCTTTGCCAAACAGCTGTTTCGTGGCCACTTGGGACGAGCGAGAGAAGAGGTCCGGGACGGGAGAGAGAGAGAGATGATTCCAGCGAGAGGCAGAGAGGCACAGAGACGGGGGAGAAAACAACGATGGAACAGAGCAGACAGACCGATGGACATTAAGAGAGAGGATTCAAACATGCGAGGCCGTCCACACTTGCTCGATTGTGTCTGTGGCCAGAAGCGAGAGGAGGAGAGTGGGAGGAATAAAACAATTAACATGAACAGTACTCTGGGGAATGTGGGTTTCCCTGACAACAGAGGGCAAAGCCAAACAGACGGACTCTTTCATAACAATTCAAGACAAACAGAAAGGTCTCCTTTGGTAAAAAGAAAAGAAAAAGGGGGCATTCCTCCTTGTTGTCCTAGAGAAGAAATGCAAACAAACACAGTGCAGTTTTTTTCCTTAAAATTCCTCTTTTAGAATTAGAAAGCTTCATTATCATTGGACAAAATACATAACCAGTATAAAAAGAGCATCATTGATTTATAATGGGCACTGTAAAACATACTGCAGGAGTATAACCAGTGGACTGCACTTCAAGATAAATAGTCCATGAGTTTTATATTTAGTTCTACGTCTGCACCCCCTATTTCAAGTGCAATAATCAACTTGCACAGATTGATTATCAAACTAATAAAACTGCTCCTCTGCAGTGACGAAAACTTCATCTACACAGTGAAGATAGAAAACCAGATAAGTTTGAGCTCATGTGAAAACTAAGAAACCAGCAGAGACTGTTAACAGGTCGAGAGGTGGGCGACACCCTGGCAGAGCGTCCTGACCCAGATAGCCAGATTCCAGAAAGTGAGAGAGAGAGAGAGAGAGAGAGCGAGAGGTAAGTGTGTGCATGTGCGTGTTAACTGTCATATTGGGTTTTTGGGGATGGGTGGGGTTTTGGGCAATTCAGGGCAGGGTTTGATGAGCCAGCAGGTCCACCCTGAGTCCTGGCAAAGGTGCTGATCTATAATCAAATGCAGTTGAGATGCTGAATATCTGAGAATCTTATTTGCTTTCCCACTGACAGATGGATGAGAGGATTGATTCCAGCCCTCAAGTCTGTACAGCAAACAACGCAAAGTTAGCACCCAGCTGTCAGTTAGCTTAGCTTAGCATAAAGACCTGAAATATAGTATATAAAAATGGATGACATGTCTCCACCTCATCCCAATATACAGAGTTGTCAAGTATGATGTTTCTCCCAGTTTATTTATTGCCTGAAATAACTCGTTAAAATCAAATTTACTGGAAAAAGATTAACACCTGAACATTGTGCAGCCAGAAGCAAATAACTTGCTAGAAACACCTCTGAAGCTCACTAATCCACATGTTATAATGGGTTTGCTTTTTCTAAACAGGAACATACGAAATAAACAATTCTGGAAGTGAGTTAAGTGCATACCCCCATCAAAGGTCAACAGACCCCTTATGAAACCACAATTAAATTAACTAGATCCATATTTTTATTAATCTGCACCGGTTGCATGTACTCCAAAATATCAGCTCCTAAAACACAACAATAATTTGAAAAACACCGACCACACTCATAGCTGCAGACACATGCACCTCTCCTCCTCATCTGTGGGAACTTTAATCCCACCTCTCCATCCTCCACTCTGCCCACTTTCCCCCTGTACGTCTGTGCCTCCACACCTGAGACAAGACTGGACCATTTCTACACCAACACCCCAGACACCGGTGAACATCCGAAGGAAAATGAACATTAAGATGGTGACTTCTCATAAGTACCTGCGTGTTCACCTGCACAAAAAACCTGGACTGACCGTGCCCCTGCACTTTATAGAGGCCTGATCAGACTGTATTGAGGCCTTTAGGAGTACAGGGGGCGCTCCTGCAGACCTTTAATGGCTTCAGTCACCATCTTTGCAGTGGTGTACTGGTGCAGCAGCATTTCTACCACTGACAGGGAGAGAGACGCAAAACGAAATTATTAAAACGGGATTGCTTCACGATTGTGCGTGTCATCCTTGCGCCAGGGGCCATGCTAATCTTCTCTGTATCAATCCAGTATTATTATATGTGAAGCCGAAGTTTCACATTAACTCAATGCACCCCCACATGTTGATATAGGGCTGTGAGTCAAGCACAGTTTTAACTCGTGGTGTCGTTTCCTGTGAGACTGGGACGCGGTGCACTGACTCTGTGGCCTCACGTTGAGCTCGGACAGAATCAAACATGAGTCCGTTATATCAACTTAATTCATGTATCAAACCTCCGTGTTGCTCACAGGCTCACGGGGCCGATGGGAAGTCCATGTAAAGCAGCCTGATTGGTTCGCTGCAGGCGAGAGAGCAAATGATCCGCCCACAAACGTTCTGCAAGAGGATTTACTGACAGAGAATCCTGCAGGTGCTGCACAGAGAGGAAGTGTTTTACATCACAAAGCTCATCAGATCAACCACCTGCCTGTAGCGGACTGCTCGGTCAAGAATGAGAGACGATAAGGAAGTGGAGTCTTCACCTCTGATTGGTCAAAGTTTCCTATGCACGCTCTGATTGGACGTTAGCCCGATCGGGTTTCACGTACTCCCGCCTCCCAGTTATTCCCCGCCTTTGATTGGTCAGAATTTCATATGCACGTTCTGATTGGATGTCTCCCCGGCTTCAAACCCCTTCGCGATTATGGTTTGTCACTATGTGGAGAACATGGAAGTGGCTCAAAGACTCTGATGAAATACACACGTGTACTTTTACTCTACTGTTTGAGTGAATACTCAGCTGAAACTAACTAAACATATTTCAGCAGCAGTAAGGGAGCAGTTCAACAGATATACATGTGTACATTGAATTGGACCATTTCAGGCCCGCTAACCATAAGAACGGTGGTTCGATTCCCGCCCCCCTCATTCTCACTGGGATGTACTGTAAAGAGATTCGAGTGGTAGTAGGATCTGGAACAATCTCTGTATTAATAAAGACCATTCATTTTAAAATGGAGCAGTCTTGTGTCTTTGAAATTAAAATTACATGAATGAATATATTATAATAATATTGTATTTGTAATGTTTAATGTTTGCAATCTTGACTTGCAGCTTCTCGCATGTTCATTTAACTTTCTTAGATAAGGAGCCGCCCCAGCTTCTGCTCCGGCCCAGTCCTGTGGTTGTTCAGGTGGCCAGATAAAGTCGCTACAAAAGCACACAAATTTCAAAATAGATGGGTCCAGCCATTCAACTAGTTCCTCTCAACAAACAAAGTTACTACAATGTAAATGTCATGTGTGTGTCTGTGTGTGTGTGTGTGTGTGTGTGGTTGGGGGGAGGAATTAATGGCTTTCTCCCAAGTGAATGGTCTTTGTGATTAATGCCAAGAGTCACGAGGGCGATCAACCAAGTGAATCAACAGTGTGAAAGTTTGTTTGGGCGGAACACTGATGTATGTGGGTGATGTAATTATTTAATGAGTATCGGACATTTCTGGATGTGTATGTGTGGCAGAGAGAGAGAGAGAGACAGAGAGAGAGAGAGAGAGAAAGAGAGAGAGAGAGAGAGAGAGAGAGAGAGAGAGAGAGAGAGAGAGAGAGGGGGAATCTGGTCCTGTTGCCCAATATAAAGAACGAACGTTACTCAGTGTTGATGTGACATCTCAATTTTATATATAATTATAATTTGTAGGGTTTGTTTCTTTGTTAGACTTATAAGTCAGGATATATTCAAGTTGTACTTTGAATTTATACATTACTTCACTTAGTATAACTAACAGGACTATTATTTTGAAATCTGAAGTTACGTTGAAACCTGGCTGCACTTCAGAGATGAGATGTAAAGGTGAATGATCACAACAGAAAGAGAAAAACTTCCATAACGTGGCTCCTAATGTTCTAGCTGTTGAAGCAATGAGTGGTACAACCCTACTTGAAGTTTAAATACATGAATCAAATCTGTATTTGATCTGAAAATGATTTGAAGTGTTATTCAGCTCAGATTTTGAATGGGTATGTGGGACAATAGAAATAAATAAAGGTAGAAATGCATAAATAAATAAGGGGGAACTGTTGGGTTTCTCCATAAATCTTAAGGTCTTGACCCTATTATGCAATGAATTTGAACTGAATTGAATAACTTTTATTTGGGTTCCTAACTTTGCCATGGGTTTTGTGAACCTTGTTTGAAGAAGTGCTATAAGAATAAAGAAAGACATTAAATAAATACATGGTTAAAAATATACATAAATTACCTTATTCATTTCAAAAATTGATTTAATTATTAGACATTTTTTCCCCTTGTATGTCATTTTGTGTCCCTCACAGATGGGGAGGTGACGGAGTAAGTGATGGGATGTCATGTGACCTTGACGGGGTTTGGAAACCCTCCCGCTGCCCCCAGTCTCTGCAGATGAAGGAGTGAGCTCAGACAGGCAGGAGCCCTCCTCCTCCTCCTCTTCATCATCCTCACCATCTTCCTCCTCCTGTAGCGCACAATGGTCCAGCTCCTCCGCTGCTGTCGAGCCGGCTGCTTCTTTTGGACGACTCCACTCCATAGCGGATTAAATAAATCCTTCAGTTCCTGAGAGAGAACAGCCGAGAAGACAACTGCTGTCTGTGTTTTTTTTGCAGCAGGACTGGTTCACCAGTTCGATTCCCTCTGCTGCCTCTGACACGTCTGGTTTGAGGAGGGGGTTTTCCCCTCAGTGTTCAGCCACCAGCTCACCTGCAGAAAAGGAACCATGCGCTCCCAGGCTGCGCTCCCGCGGTGAGTCCACCTCTATGTCCATGTGTGTCTGTGCGTAAAAGTTAAAAACACTCAAAGGGAATTTCACTTGCACACTTAACATTTAATCAGTGGAGCACAAAATGAAAAAACTCGTTGGATGAAGATGAAAGCTACTTTATTAGTTTTTTCCTTTAAAACATATTCTGAATCTGGCTTTTATATTGGGTGTTGCATGAGTTACAGGAGACTTCACATCTCCAGGACACTTTGCTGTAGTCCCACAGATATAGGACGGTGTCATGACTACAATTTGTCATGATGCCTCTTAAAGAACTTTGACCTGCCTCCTTGTTGAAAGGTGTTAATAATAAACTTAATTTTCTCAACTGTGCCAAATATACCAAACTTTGGTTATTCAGCCACTCTACAGGGTTGAGGTCACATCCCCACAGACACTCAAGGAATTTTCCATCATAAGATCTGATCTTTGCCCTGTCTGACGTATTTGCAGCATTTCAAATAGTGGGAGTTCCGACTTCCAAATTCCAGTGCTGATAAAAATTGAAAAAAAACTTCCCGCTGAAATAGTTTTCCCTCAGCTCCCATCGCTTGCAATTATAGACCCCTGATGCTGCATTTAGGAATGAGGATGTTTTTCATGCTGAGGGGCCCCAACGTCCGGTCTGGACTTGACCCCGTGGGATCCGCGGAAATGTTGGGTTTGATGCGCTTCATGTTTTTTGTAGGACAGTTCACCTGATCTATCCTCTCCTCCCATCCACAGGTTCACCTCCCTCCTATTTCTCCTCTTCCTTCCCATTTTCTCCTCCCGCCCCCAGTGGATCCTCCAGCGTGTCCCTGTGGTCCTCCCACAGACCTCGGAGCCTCGGCCTGCCCCTCACTTCCTGTCCCCGGCCCGTCTGGAGGTCAGCTCCCCCTGTGACCCAGAATGCCACAAGCGGGCCGCCCAGCCGAGCTACTGGGACCTGCGACGTCTTCTGGCCTACGAGACTCTTCACTCGAATGGTCATCTGACTGAGACCGCCATTGGGATCTATGGCTACCAACCCAACTCAACCACCAGCACGGCCTATTCCTCAAAGCTGTCAAGGAAGGCCGCTCAGTCACACGTCAGGAGAAAGCGTCAGATCTTCGGCCATGATGGACGTTTTAGCATCGCTGGACAGAACTTCCTGCTAAAATATCCGTTCTCGGTGGCGGTCAAGCTGTCCACTGGGTGTTCTGGGACACTGGTGGGGGACCGTCATGTTCTCACAGCTGCTCATTGTGTTCACGATGGTAAGAACTATGTGAAAGGAGCCCAGAAACTCCGGGTTGGATTTTTAAAACCCAAGCAACGAGACACACAGTCGTCTTCCCTTTCCCTTCCCTCCAACTTCACAAACCGGGTCGAGGGTGGCATCGCTGCGTACGACCCACCAACCAACGACAAGATGAAGTTCCAGTGGATCAGAGCCAAGCGCACCCATGTCCCCAAAGGATGGATTAAAGGGAACGCCAACGACATCGGGATGGACTACGACTATGCTCTGCTCGAACTCAAGAAACCCCACAAACGCCGCCACATGAAGTTGGGAGTCAGCCCGCCGGCTCAGAGGCTGCCGGGTAAGCGCGTCCACTTTGCAGGATTCGATAACGACCGTCCAGGCCAGCTGGTGTATCGGTTCTGTCGGGCCGGCGAGGAGACGTCCGACCTGCTGTACCAGCACTGCGATGCTCAACCCGGGGCCAGCGGCTCAGGGGTCTACGCCCGGATGTGGGATGGGAGGCGTCGGCGTTGGGAGCGGAAGGTGATAGGTGTGTTTTCCGGGCATCAGTGGGTGGAGCGACAAGGGGCATCTCACGAATTCAATGTGGCGGTGAGAATCACGCCTCTCAAATATGCTCAGATTTGCTACTGGATTAAAGGGAACTTTGTGGACTGCCGAGAGGGCTGAGGAACTGGAAGTATAGCTTCATAACGACAGGCCCACTACATTCCTCATGACCTTTCCTGGAATATGGGGCCCACGAGAATCCAGACTTTTCACCCCACTACTTGTAGCACTGACATACCATTAACATGAAAATCTAAATTTCCTTTGTTGCTCAAATTCTCAGATTGCAACATCGTAAAGACAGATCCAGTAACAACACTAACTTATGTGAACGGGAAGTGTTCATTTAATTTCTGCTTAGTTTCCTATAACATGTCTTAGTTATATTTTTGTTAAGTGGAAAAACTTTTAGGTTCAGGTGGTTGTGCAGAACTGTGGCATGTTTTTTCCGTACCCTGGAACATTTATCTGGACAACAGCTCCTCAGTTCTGGAACATGGACTGATGTAGAAAGATGTTTATGGAATAAAACCTGCGCCGCAGTTGGACTTCTCATCAAATCATCTTTCCTGAGCTAATACTAAAGATTGCACTGTTCAAACTTTTTTCTACTGAGTATGGGTTTTGTGGATGAATGTATGTCAGCTACCAAAGGTGCCAACTCTCCAATCTATCATTTATCACACCACTTATCTCCAGGCACAGTTTTCTCTGTCAGCAAAGTTAACCATTGAAGAAAGTTTTGTATGTTCAACGACTGCAGATGACTCACACCAAGGCTGCAGAGCACATTTTGTTAAAAGTTGTACGTTAATGCTTAGCTCCCCCTGGTGGCAAAGGTAAAACACTGCAGGTGTCCGTTATGCAATCTATGCCTGGGCCTAAATAAGCACTTTTTACTTCCTCCTCACACTTGTGACACTGCATTATTTTTTCCCTCAAACTGAAGACTGTGGCAAATTAAATGAAATATATACTTTTTGAAATAAACAACTGTGTCACACATTTCTTTCCGTCCTGCTCACACCAGACATTTCACGCACAGAAACACATTATTGGTTTAAACTCCATTTGTATTTTTATTTCCGATATTTTCAGAAATGCTTGGTGGACACAGAAAACTGTAAAAATGCCGAACTATGAGGACCAGCTCCTGTGACTTCTCCAGCACTTTCAAACCCTGGAGTATGAACCCTAGAACATGGCACTGACAAAACAAACTCTGTAACTCAGTTTGAACATTTTTTATAGCAAAGGGAACACAGATCGAAAGTGTCGGCGACAATTTTACATTTATCTCTTAACATCCTGGAGGCCAGAGGACGATTGAGTACAAATCTCGCCACCGTGGGTCCAGTGGCGGTGAACTAATTATCTTTCAAAAGCTCACTTCAGCTGTGATGTAATGGGATTCACCAAACTAAGCAGAGTTTGTGATATTTGGGCAAAAAACATTCAAGTATGATGTGAAACAGAAGCAGAATTTTAAACAAAACTCAAAATGTCTCCTTGCTGTAGTCATGGGATAAGGGCAAGTTTAGAACTATACCCAAACAAAACTGATATTTCAATGACAGTGCTCACCAATGACATAGAAAGAGAACCGCACCATTTAGCTGCAAAATCGGGAACATTCAAGTTGAAAAAGACAAAAGGCGGTGAAGGGGCCGAGTTTGCAGACGAAGCAGAACAACACAGATGTGTAGGACATTTGGGTTCAATTATAAATTCTTCACACTTCTTTTTCTGTGATCCAGAAGAAAAGCTGCTAAATCTCAAAAGTAGCTTCATCCACCTCGTTGACACTCAACCCGAAACTCAGCTGAAGCAGCCAATGTGAAATCCACAGCCGCAACGGGAAAATATTGATTCTCAGATTTCCCACTTGGACTTTGCCCGCTGACGAAAAGGCTTCTGGTAAATTTTTATTGATTTCTTTCTGAATAATGGGAAGCTAATGGGCCCTGGGACTAACAATACTGCCTGGAGATTAGAGCAGGTGAAGGAGTGGAGGAGAGTGCGACTTCAGATAGGCAAAACAATGCAAGGCAACCTGTTTGTAACACCGCTGCGGTAACCAAAAATACATGAACTGGTAATGTGCTGAACTACATAGGCCCTTCCCTCCAGACGTCCACACCCTTTTGATTTTAAACTCATCCTCCATAGAAATGTCACCGTTGAACATCCACTGCTGTCGACATATTCGCTGTGGGGATGAAGACTGAACCGACAGAAACATTTATTAACCACAATCATTCGGTTAACTGCATCCAGTTGGCAAAGAGATGAACCCGATGTCATATGGTCCTCTCAACCACTTAAGATTAATATCGCAGGCACAGAAATTCAAGAAATTCAGAGAGTGTCTGGATGGATTTTAAGAGCACAAATGGGTCAGGTGCTAGACCGTGGCAAAAAAAAGAAGACTTCAGCATGTCAACGTGTGGAGAGGCAGAGTGAAAGCTTGGTGCTGCTACTGCCCCTCCACACAGCCAATCAGGTGAAACTAGCACATACTGATAAAAAGGCCCCAAAAAAAGTTGAATGAGGACGAGTACAGTTCTGTTTAAGCAGTGGATAGGTTTACCTTAGGTGTGATTTACATACTGACTGATCTCAAGTCAGTCAATGTTTTGTCTGACTTCCACATCGAGGCGCTGCTCGAAGATTAGTCGGACAAAGTTTGGAAATTCACTTATTCTCTTTCTGGCAGGATATCCCGTGAGAAAATCAATAGCTCATGTCTGAAGGACAGGGTGAGCTTAGCTCATGTCCCCAGCAGATAACTTCCTATAACACAACTGAACATTGTTTTTACACATTGGCTTTTGTTGAAGTTAAACAAAGGAGATATAAATGTTATGAGCTGCTGGAAGGTAGATGTTAGAACCACTGGACAGAGCAGAGCTGTCTCTCCCTTCTCTCTTCATGCTTAGCTAGAACCAGCTTCATATTTTCTGGACAGACATGAGTCATATTAATCTTCTCATTTCTCGCCTGATTGCAAAGAAGCTTATTTTCCACCTTGTCAAACTATTCCTTAAAAGAGCATTGACTAAAGGATCAGCATTCATTTCTGCAGCAGTGCTGAAATGATCAGATCATCCTGCTTCCCAAGACGGCAACTGGTTCCAGATTTAAGTCGGAGGAGAATTTAGGCCAATCAGGATTCAGGTTCTCAGGCACGACTCCTTCCACTGCTCTGAATCGCTCATCTGGTTTGACTGACTGTCAGACACCAAGTTGTCTCGGTCATTGGCCACCTGCACTTAAAATATCTTTGGTGAAAGTCACCTCCTGGCATTCCCCGACTTCCCTGTCACCTAACACCACATGCTAATGTTGTCAGTGTGGTAATGCCCGGCGTAAGTCGAAATAGTATACAAAATAAAAATATTCTTTTAAATAGGTATATATAAACATTGCATTAAAAATAGAACCGTATCAAAACACAATTATGAGTTCACATTCTGTCCCTTAACCTCCAAGCGTGAGTGCCATAACAACCCTCCAGTCTTCCGCTGTACCAGACCTCCTCCAGTCTTTCTCCTCCAAATCCAGAGTCCGGAGGGGAGGTCTCGCTCTGCGGAGCCTTTACGGGGATTTGAGCCCCAAAGTGTTGGAGGCCAGAGGGAAGGAGTAGGCTTTGCCCAGCACGATGCGGTCTCGGAGCAGTTTAAAAAGGACATAGTAGTTGCAGAAGAGAATAAGGCCCAGAGACAACGTGTGGTTCCAGCGCTCAGAGCGCAGCAGAGAGTATAACTGATACAAAACCACAGTCGACTCGATCCAGATCAGCAGGTTGAGGATCCGCAATGGCTTGTGAAACAGAAACTGAAAAACCAACGACAGGAGAAGAAGATCAGCTAAAGATATACATTAGTTTAACTTTCACATGTAGAGCGCAGCAGGAGATTGTGCAGGTCAGACATGTTCACTATGAGTAAATGTACAGAACATTCAGGCGGGGGTGTCACATCATGAAGGAGGCACAACATGACTTTTAAATGTTTTTTCTGAACAGCATGTCTACACTGGCGTCGGGCCTTATCTATATTTATGAAGATAATTATTTTCTTTTCGTCTTTTTCACTTTTGCGTCCGTTATGTGTTAGAAACGTCATCAAGGCCCCGACTCACCTACTGAGAATTTTCCACACATTTCTTGTTGTATTCTCATTAGGGCTCACTCAAGCATATTACAGACATTTTACAAGGGGTCTGGCAGGAAAACTTCCAAAAAGGTCAGTAGCACCTGACTGGGACATTTGTGTTATCACATTCAGCCCCTACGGAAAATATCAGTCAACTGTCCGGAGTGCAGTGCATGTGTGAAAGCAGCCGAGGATACAAAGTGCAGATACTCACATAAAACCTTGCATGGGAAACGTCAGAGGGCAGAGCAACATTATAGGCTCCAATTGCCTTATACAGAGATCGGCTGTGTCGTACCAACACCCCCTGAGGCCAAATAGTGCTTTCTGACCACCTGTAACACACATCAACAACACTGATACACACAAACCTCACAAGAGTCATTTTTAAATCCCTGCGAGTGTTAAAATAAAAGGTGGGCACAAAAGGGCCACTCACACATGCTGAGGTGCGTTGCTGTACGTGCCGTGCTCCAGCTTCTGCCAGCGGCCCAGGTGAGCTGCCGACCGGTGGAGCAGGTCGCAGTAGCTGGGGGGCAGCAGCTGACTCATCAGCATCACAAACGCATTGATCCACACCATGATCAGATGCTCACATGACCAACGCATGTCATAGTACTGGGTGCTCTGTGGAGATGAAGAAACAAGAGATGAACTCCAATAACTTCCAGGGACTGAAGGCAGATTTGTGTCAGATACTGAGGTGACAGATACCGACCTTGACGAAGCAGAGAGGCAGGAAGGCGACATAGTAAGCGCTGAACAGCGAGTTGAAGAGCACCTCCTTGATTCGACGGTTGAAGTCGCTCTTCAGATCCTCCACCTCGGTTCGAATCAACTCGGCTGTCTGCGGTTGCGTCGGTGGGCAGGTGTGAGTGGGCATGTGCGGGGAGCTGGAGAACTGCTCCCGGAGGTTCTCTCGTAACAGGAAGAGGAAGTCGCGTGGTCGAAAGAACGGGGCCTCTGCTAGGTCGGTGGTCTGGTGATCGGCTGGGTAATCGCAGTCGGTGGGCGCCGGTTGGCTTTTCCCTCCCTCCTGGTGGAAACAGCAGAGCGGGACGTACACACCGAATCTGGCCGGAGAACAGAGCAGCGAGTTTTAGTTTTAAACGATGACTAAACTAAATGGTCAGACACATGAAGGGTGGGTCCACATGTCCATTCAGACACACATCAACAAAAAGTAAACCAACCATAAACACTACATGAGTAATTTCTCAGTTTAAGAATATAGCATATAGGGGATTTATTAAAAAGAGGATTTATGTTTTACTCACGGGTATCCCAGGAAGAGGAGGTTGAGCACTGAGTGGTTCTTGCAGAGGTTGACCAGCGTCCAGCAGAGCACCCAGCCGCACATGGTCAGCAGGCAGAGCCGAGCTGCGATGAGAACCACGTAGCGCAGCAGCGACCCGCCGCTGCTCTGAGACACCTGGACGATTTCACAGAGTGAGTCACAGATGTCAGAGGGACTCCACAGTGTTGAATATTAACAAGTGTGAGCTGATTGTATAGACAAGTCTGTGGTTACCTCAGAAACTATCGTCCAAACAAGCCTCCTGGCCAACATGACTGTGATGAAGGTCGCCAGGTGATAGTCCATCAGATGAAAGTTCTACAGCAACAGCACAGTGGGAAGGAAAAAGCTCATAATCAGTATTCAGCAAAAACACATGACACAAAATTTGAAGTAAATATATCCTAATTTCTCAGTTCTTCGAGAACAAGAACACTTCAGCCAGATAATGAGACAAGCAGCTATGGATACACATATAAATATTAACAAAAAACAGTAGGCAAAAGAAGAAGAAGACCAATGAAATACGATACAACTAAATGAGTAGCTAAATAGGTTCATGAATAATATGGAAATTGAGTTACAAGTCCACTTTATCTGCTCTCATTTCTAAAGGTTAACTAGAATTAACACCCTGCGATTGAATGCCTCCACCGACTAGTGCAGTTTCAGTTTACATTTATTTTGTCCTTCTCCTCTGGAATTGAATCAATACATCTTTGATTCCGAGGAGCAACTGGTGAAAACGTGTATAGATTTGATTTATAATGTTCAAGAGGCTGAAAACGTGTGTTTTGTGTCCTTGACCTTCGATCGACATTAATCTAATCAGTTCATCTGTGAGTCTACTTGAACATTTGTGCCAAATCTAAAAGGCTTCTCTCATGTTCTTGAAATATCGTGTTCACATAAATGGATGAACAACCTGAAGATATAATGCCTGCTGCTGCTGGTTGTTGCCAATTCGGGGGGAAATAAAAATGCCAGACATCATAACGTTGAGTGTTGATCCCTTTATGGAGAGAAAATCTCATGTAATCTTACTTTAGAGAGTTAGGCCAAAGTATAATTGTAGATGGTGGTGCATTTTGACGCAGGATATTGTACAAACAATCTTTCGAAACTCATTTAGAATTTGTACATTTTTAGCAATGAGGTGATATTTACGGTCCATCTGGTTTACATTTGAATATTGCGGCTAAAATAAGATGGGGAAGGACACGAGGCAATAAAGTTTCGAAGCTGTGGATGCACATTAAAATGGGCTGCAGGAGTATTAAGTTCCAGCTGTCAATATAAAGATCATCCATAAAAGGTTTCTTATTTTAGGTCAATATAAAGTAAGTACCTGAAACTTCAGTTATGTTATAACATGTATATGGACTAATCAGTGGATCCAGTGGCTGAGATTTTCATTTTTAAAGAAAATTGTGAGTGTGTGTTCTTACGAGCGAGGTAGAGGCAGCAGGGTGGCTGTATGGGTACCACCACACCGTCCTGTAGATGTTGATGTACTGGACAAACAAGGCCACCAGCAGATAGAGAAAGAGCAGGAGCTCAAACAGCAGGCCGCTGTCCAGGGGCAGCTCGGGGATCCTGGAGTGGCGGACCGGCTCTGGAGCAATGAGAGCCGAGAGGGGCGGGGCCGACAGACCCACCGAGTTATTGCTCCTAAAGAAAGACACAGGAAAACATCAAAATACAAAAAAAGATGTGTGAGGGATTCATACATTTTTGTGTCACATCAAGCCTACTGCAAGTTGTGTATGAAACATTTACACAATCAAAGGTCAGCTCAGGGCAGAAGCACAGAGAAACTACAAGGCTCAGCACTAATCCCTGAAAAACAAGTTTGAAGAGGATATGAGCAATTCATCGACAGGAACCAAATCTGAAACTATTTTGATTAACAAATGTCACTCAACATCACTTTTAAATGAATATTAAAAATTCCAAACATGAGCTATTTACAGTTTCTTCACTGTGAGAATTTAATGATTTTCTTTAACAGGAAAAATCTTTCGCCTGTCGTTGGTCAGAGAAGAACTGGGATGGTTTCGCTTTATATTTTAGGAACCTGCATTGTTCTGACATGTCCTCCCTGTGCTGATTCATCAAGAAAATAATCTCCAGATTATATGATTGTGACCGTCTTTGACTTCATTTGCTCAGAAACGTATCTCTATGGCGTCTTATGTGGAGTAATATATGAATTGTTCAAATGAAATGAAACAATCCTGGTTTGCTGCATTGACACGAACATTTGGAAAAATACAGAAAAACATAAATCAGTGGAAGTAAACTTGTTGTTACAGGTGAGCGTGTTCATACCTGTTCCTGAGGCCTGTACCATTGCCCAGGTTGCCTCCAACCAGAGTCTGCAGGGACGGCAGAGCAGAGCGACTCAGCTGCTGTCTGCTGGGGCCCCTGCGACCTCCTGGCATGGTCGCCAGCTACCGTGGCACCCGTGAACGCCACCCACCAACCAACAGCCGCTGGGACTCCTCCCCTTCCCCTCAAACAGCCACCATGTACAGACAGGCCACTGTGGAGGAAATGTTTGGTTATACTGGGTTTGTTTGCAACTAAAGGGACAACAACAAAGGGTCAGTACAGTCAAGGATGTTGAATAAGTGCCACATCTTTCTAATAATTCCCCAAAATCGGGCTTGAAGATCTCAAGAATTGAACTTGACGAAGTGCAGCCTCGAATATGGGGCCATTTGGAAACATACGCTCAATATTACTACACCAGTACACTGAAAAATACTATATTACTATACTATATTATATTTTACTTCTACTTAAAATTTGTGTTTGCTTGTAATACTCTCGAGTATTGCTAAAAAAAGAGCCTGTGACCCAAGCATTTCATAGCCGGTGACTGCTTAATGTTATTGTTGTGCATTTGATAATAAACTCCTGAAACTTGAATTACGATTAGCTTACTTTGATTTAAGATTAGCTAACAAACAGTTCAGATTAGTTTTGTAGTTTAAAAACATTTTGTTGTCAGCATGAAAAACCTGTTGCACTTTGAAACATACAAATGCTGCCAGGTTCATGCATTCATGTTGAGAGAAGCACTTCCGTCTTTTCTTTATCAAACCTACTTGAGGTTAAAGACCCGACATGCTGTCGTGAAATGAACCATGTCAGTTCCACATGTCTGCCCTCAGAAACTGTCAGGGTTTTCCCCCACCACCCAGGAACTGACACAGCAGGTGTACCGAGCCACAAATGATGAACCGCCTCTTCTGCTCAGGTTATTTGATAGACGACAGCCCCAAGCTGTGCAAACACTCTCTGTAGATTTACAGTATTTCTTGTGCGCAATAGCCTCAGCTCTTTGTCCCCTGAATGGTAACAGGTCTGGTTTGTATTTAGTGTTTTTGTCTTGATGACCACCTGAAGGTTTACTATAAACACATTCATACAGTGCATCTGTGTAAAGCACTTTCTCTATTACACCTCACTCACACACTGTCAACACATCGTTCAGGGGCAATTTGAGGTTCAATGTCTTGCTCAAGTACAGTCAGGCCGACTGGAATCGAACCGCCGACCTACCTCCTAAACCTCTGAATGTTTGTTGTAATTCTAAACAGTGTACTTTTATACAATCGTTTTAAAACAGAGCTGTTATTTCTATGAAAGTGAATTGAATTTTATGGCCAACACATGTTACATAATTTGCTGACTTGTTTACTTACATTATCTCAAATGTTTCTGAAAAATGGTCACCAGAGAAACCTCCGAGGAGATTCAAGGTATCGGGACGTTTTCATTTTGGCCCCCTTTTATATGCATAATATCCTCTTTACCTTAAATTCTACAATATGAAGCTTTGAGCAATATAACAAAATAATCAATCAAAATAACAAGAGAAGACTGATCCTCTTGCTTCCCCATGAAAAATTTGTTACAGGTGCCTGTCTCTTTAAACAGTGATGTCACAAGGTAAGTTTAGGGCAGGGAGATGAAGCCCAGCCGCTGTGGGTAAGCCCTAAATATGATGATCAATTCAATGGAGGGGGATCATAGCCCGGTAGAACTGCTCTCATTAGACCGACAGGAGATTCTAGTGTTTATATTACGTCTCCGATATAAATGTGAGAAAACATTACCTTTCTGTTTAACGCCACACAGCCACAGACAAGAGTCTCTAATGATCACCCAGCTGAACCAACACCCCCTCGAACCGAGACCAAAGAAAGCCCAAAGGTTTCTTGGTGGCAACACTGCCGGCTCCAGTCAAACCACAGCTTCACTAGGCAAACAGAGCAGTCCCCGAAATACAGCAGCCCGGAGTGTCAGACCTGTTCATATGCGGTCTGCCTGCTTAAGCTCACATTGGGTAACAATAACCTGGAGCTGTCCACAAAGACAAATGTGAGGTGTGGCTGTGTGTTACAGCTGACGAGGAGTGTGCGTCAGCTCACTACCTTCTTAGAGAGGTTGGGATGAAAAGAGAGGATGCTCACCTTCCTTTGGGTTATATAGGTTTTACATGTCAAAGTTCTGCTAAGTTAAAAAGTCCAAAGTAAAGCGAGAGTTTCAGACAGAGGCTGAAAGAGGAGCTGCAGCAATGCACAGTTTGAGGAAAGTGACTCGTTTTCTGAACATTTAAAAACATCTTCAACTTTAACCCAAATTAAAACGAGAGACGTGAATATGAGCCTGTGTCTCCTATAGAACTGAAATAGACAACCTGCAGTCTGAGGGAAATACCTCAGCGTCTTCTCAACTCCCCGACTCAGAACACGGTGTCAGTACCTGTATGATTTGTAAAGGCTAATAACACACTGTTTTATTGCCCACACGTCGCAGCGGTTTCACAAGCCACGGCAGGAAACGCATACGTGTAACTAATAAACATTTACAACAGCTCCTCTCCAGTCTAGCTCCGTCAGGGAGCCAGCAAGAACAATAGCCATTGACAAAACTAAATGAAATGCAGCCATCAATTATGTTGTTATTGATTATGGCCGGCCCTCTCCCGCTCTTACATGTCAAATCCTCTGCTGTAACAATGGCCAATTAGGTGCGTCACTCTCAGAAACCGATGACACACTCACTGCCATTATACAGCTAATGTTACAGATGTGGATGGGATATAAATAATTGATTTCAAAAGACAAATGAGCTGCTTTTTCATTATCTGTCAGCACCTCTGCTTCACTTTCAAGCTTCTTTTCACTGTTAAAAGACTCACGTTCACACTTTGAAATAGTCAGGATGCACCTTATAGTTACTGTCATTGAGAACTAATCAGTTTCAACATTTAAAGATTTAGTGAGGAGTTGTTAACTCTTTGAAAACAGAAACTTCTGAACTGTTAAGGTCACATTGTCAAATGTCTTGTTTTGGTCCAACCAACATTTCAAAAGATGGAGATGCTGAATTACAAATGATATAAAAAGACCTGTCAATGATTTCAATGCAACCCTCACAGGAGGAGCAGCATGGAAAATGGATGGATAGATACAAAACCTGAAAAAACAGCAAATCCTTGTACTTGAGAAGCTGCCGTGTTGCTTATCATCAATTTACATTGGATTCATCAATTAATCATTTTAAGACTATTGCAAGTGAAAGGATATTAACTTTACAACCTGTGGCAATCATGCATATTCCCCTTTGGACAGCTGCTACTGCTGCTGCTACTGCTGCTGCCCCTTGCACAATAGAGATATAGATATGCATATGTGTTTTTCTTATTATCCTTAAGTTAGCTTTTAGCCTCTTTATTGCTACGTTTAATCCCTGGTTTATGGAGAACTAGCAAAGTAAGGATTTCATGGTATGGTGCTGTGCCCGTGTTGACTGAACAAACGACAAGAACAATTATTGAATCTCTTGAATTATTAAGCCTAGGATACTGTAAGTTCTGTTATTTTAGAGATGAGTTGGTTGAACTACATAAAACTTTCTGTGACTGAACAGAGAATTTTTCAGACTTACTGTTTTCTAATATTGTTATGGTTTTCTGGCAGAAACTTGGACTATAGGCAGAGAAGGTCTCAGGTTCGTCTTTGGTTCGACTTCACGGAGAGACAACATAAGACGAACCTGGATTGATCTGTCCAAAAATCCAAGAGTCTCCCTACCCTGTCTAGTGCCCCTGAGCAAGGCACCTTACTCCCCCAACATCTGCTCCCCGAGCGCTGTACATGGTCGCTCACTGCTCTGTGTGTCCTGCACCAGATGGGTCAAAAGCAGAGATTAAATGTCCCTACCTGCATGAGTGAGCCTTTGCATGTCTGAGGCAGGTGTTTGGGAATAATAAATTAATCTTAATCTTAATCTTCTGTGGAAATAACCATGTACATTGATCAGAAAACATCCATCAGGATAATTTAATTTAAAATATTTATTCATATTAATAGCGTCCAAATAAGAATTGAATTGACTCCTACTTGACCATCACACTAAACTGAATACAAAGAAAGGGCCTGTATAAAATAAAAAGTATCACTGGCTGATTAATCCTTAATGGAAGTTAGAAATATCAAAAAGATGGCTGCTAGATGAGAGATGAGAAATTAAACTGGAATGAAAACCACTGTAAATAGTAGCAGCCCAGTTAGAGAGAAAGTCAAGAATCCATCTGAGCCTCCGAGGCTGCCCAGGTGTAACTGGACTCTACATTCTACACCTCACATTAAAAACTGTGCAATATTTAATCTTCAGTCCTCAGTGGGTTTTTAAAACGTAGTCCAGTTCCCACTTCATCCGCCAGTGAGCGGCTCCTGAACCACCAGGCAGAGCACATCCCACCTCCACGTCTCTGTACGACTCACTGGGCTAATCAAACATGATGGAGACGATAACACACCAGTGCGTTTGGGAATAGCACACTGGAAGCAATATTAAACACACAGACGTGAGACACACGAGAGATACACGAGAGACACACAAACAAACGACTCTACAGTGGAAACAGGAACTGTGGAGGGGCAGCAGGAAGGGGTTTTGAAATTTTCTAATTTTTTGAAAAAAACACAAACGAAAGTGAAGCTGCGTGGAATGCGTGTGCAGAGGTTTTCTTTAAGGAAACTCTTGTTCCTGATGTGTGTGTGTGTTTGTGTGTGTGTGTGTGTTTTGACTCTGCATTGCTTTAGTTAAGGAAACACTTTATACCTGAGGTAGGTGTGTGTGTGTGTGTGTGTGTGTGTGTGTTTTGACTGTGCATTGCTTTAGTTAAGGAAACACTTTTTTACCTGAGGTAGGTGTGTGTGTGTCTGTGCAGAGTTTTTCTTTAAGGAAACTGTTTTGCTTCAAGTGTGTGTGTGTGTGTCTGTGTGTGTCAGGCTTGCTAAGACATGCAGTGGAGATCATGACATATGGCAGCGTTATAATTTCTCTTCACATGGGACACTTAGAACCACAGAGGCGGGTGTGTGCGTATGTGCGTGTGTGCGTGTTTTATGTGTTTGCGTGCGTGCCCGTGTGTGTGTGCGTGTGTTTTGCGGGGTTTGAACGTTGCGTGTAGCCGTTGATACTCACACAACATGGGGAACACACGGAGGAGCGAGCTGGACGAGGATGCATCAGTCAGTTGTGAGACGAGTCCGCGCAGCGCCGATCGTTTCCCCGCCTCACAGCTCCACTGTCCCCGGCTGCGCTGGCGTGAAGACGAGCCGCGGCGGCACCGGCGGTGCTGCGGGCCGGCGGTGTCCCGGGTTCGAGGGGATAAAACGGGTTTAAAAGTTGAGCCCCCGGCTGGAGGAGCAACAGGATCAGCGCTGCACAGAGACCGACGTGGCAGACCCGCACCGCCTCTGCGATACACGTCATCAACGCGCGACAGCCGCACAGTCGCAGTTTGATCCAGAGTCAGTGGGGTTGTCATCAACTTTATTACTTTATTCATTAAATTCCTCCAATCTATGCAAACAATTCTAATACTATAAATAATAATTATAATAATACAATAACGTACTAATTGAATAGCGCCTTTCTTAAAGAATTAAATTTCAAAGTGCTTCATTTGATTTTAATCCATTCAATAACCTATTTATATTTATAAAGCATCATCAAGTATATTCATTAATAATCTAATCATCACATTGATAACTTCCATCAATTATGTTAAGATATATAAACGATTATTGCATTTTCTTTTCCTTTTTCCATCTTGATTTTATTTCCATTTTTTTTTTAAATAAAATGCTAGTGATTTTATCATTGTTTTTTTCAAATATTTAACAACAAGCTAATCACATTGATCACTGCTGTCTATTATGTTAAGGTTGTATAAACTATTGGTATTTTTATTGATTTAATCAAATATTCATGATTTGTCGTGGAAATGTCATCTCTTCTCTTTCAGCTTGTTTTAAATACTCCAGTAAGTTCTACTCTAATGTTTCCAGTCGTCTTCTCCTTCTTCTGTCTTGTAGTCAAACCACCTGCTTCATGCAAGGTAGCTTCTCTCATTATAAGACGGTAATCATGACTTTGTGTCTTAAAAACTGAGCTGTGTGGGTCGATCCTTTTGCAAAATTAGATAACATTTATTTATATTTGTATAGTTGAATACATTACTCATTACTTTGTACATTATGAAGAGTAACAATTTTTGTATTGACAATTTATTAAGAGTCTTGGTGTTTTTTTTGATTGCATGAATTCGTTTTTTTATCAAAGTAATTTTAAAATATGATTATCAGTTATCATGTAAATTAATATGATTTCATTGTAGCACACTTTGTTTTGTATATATTCCTGTTTGATAAAATGTTGATAACTGCCTAATTTGATATCTAAGCTCACAACCACAGAATTGTTTTACTCCTGGAACTGTGTATAAAAATGAGCTCTGTTATATAAATGGAGAAATAAAGCAATTTCTGGATTTTTGTTTAACACTAGGCCATATGTTAAAATAACAAAACTTTTAGCACAGCATAATTAGATTTGACAGTATAATGAACAATATTCAGTTTTTTTTATACCCAAAAGGTAAAACATTTATTTTCATCTTTATCAATAAACACAAACTGCTTTTACATTGTACAGTGTAAAAACAAAAGATTAAAATCTAAAACCTTAAAAATGACAGTGGAAGGGTCAAAACTTAAATGTGTCCTTCTGAAACATGCCATGATACACATGGGAGGTGTGTGTTGTAGGGCAGTTAAGTTTGTAAACTTTAAAATATCTTTAAAAAATAAATATACAAAAACGATTAAAACTAACTTGAGCATTCCCAGGAATGTATTCATAGTAATGTGTGTATACATAGCTTTATTGTAACTAGTGTTGTTTGTTTACTGGCACTGAGAGTAATTCAATCTGCAATTAATACCGGTTTCAAAACGAGAAACATTCATTCTAAAGCTACATGAAAGACGTCAGAATACTGAATTTCACTGATTAACCAGCAGGGGGAGGTAATATCGCACAAATCTGTTCAGTAGCCCCAGTAAAGACTTGGTATTTTACTTTGCAAAAACAACTGTAGGCTACCAAAAAGGATTTCTCGTAGACACCAATCATTTGTTTTACCATCTTCACACTTTCTCACTATCACATCTCTGCATGACATCTGCTGGTTCATGATTCATTTCAATACATAACAATCGGTGACAACCGTCGATGGGCTCCCAGTTCTACAGAGCTGTGCGTGTTCACTGAAACAGAGGTCACAGGGCGTTTCACAGCTGGAGGGTTCAGATGACGATGCTGGTGCCACTGCGAGAACTCTTGCCCTGAGAGAGACACACTAACTTTAAAATCACGTTACTTGAAATCAGTGTAACTCAGACTTTTGTGTGTGTTTGTTGATTGTGTGTGCGTTTGTCTTGATGTAAGTGCGTAAGTGTGCCTTATAGCTCTTATCAACTACAGCAGCGAGTGTCTTACAGAGTAGCGTTCATTCCTCCGCGTCCCCGGTTTCTGTCCAGGCTCGTACTCGGAGTAGCTGGGTGGTTTGTCAACCCAGCCTCCACCTCCTCTTCTCCCTCCTCCTCCTCCACCTCCTCCTCTCCTGCTGCTGGCCTCATCATCCGAGCTCCAGGACCCTCGTCTTGATTGCCGAGATGCAGGTGGGGAGTTGTTTGTCCTGGACCTGGTGTCGAACAGGTCATCCCTGGAACGGGAGCGGGGACGGTCCATGCCTCCTCGTGACCCGTTGTGACTCGGCCCGTCCAGGGTGTCCTGGCTGTAGCTCCGGGGCATGACCCTCGATCTGGTGGGTGAGGGGTAACGCCTACCTGCTACTCCTCGGTCATCGCGGCGGCCGAAGCCACTCCGGCTGCTCTCGCTCGAGCTCGGGGGGCGTGTCTTGGGTGCAGGGGGTGGCATTCTGCTTGGGTGCTGCTCCCTTATTGGTGGAAGTGTGATGACGCGACGCTGTGGTGGCCCTTCATCAAGGGCAGAGATCATGCTGGGAGGGCCGGGGGAAAACGGGACAGTCATGGGAATGTGCTGGGGAGGAGGTGGCATGTATTGCATGTGTTGGGGTGGAGGTGGCGGGGACTGATGGGAAGCGGAAACCAAAATAAATGAAAAGTGAGAGGTTAACAAACAGAGAAGAAAAAACCCACATGAAAGCCACCACGTGCACATTGTCTTTGCAGTTATAGCACAAGAAACACTGCACTCTACCATACAGTATCAATGGGAATGACACAGTCAGAGCTAAATAGTTTTCTCCAGATATACAAGTTCATTTGTTTACAGTCTATTGGAGAAGTGCAACCTCATCTGAACCAAAGACCATCCTTTACTAACTTCGTACAAGTGTAGACATGTTCTGATACAGGCCACGGAAATGCTGCTGGGTCTAGCATCAGCAAATCTATGTACTCATCCAATACTGGCAAAGTACTGTCATTTCCAGGTTAATAGCGTTAATCAGTGCAGCAGCTAACTGCATTCAAACGACGCGTAAAAACACATAAGCATCTAGATCAAATGCAATATTTCATACAGGAAGTGGAAAACCTATACCATCATCTACTGACTAACTAGCTTCCTGCCTTTGTAAAAATACATTCTTATGGCAAACCCTGCATCAATGTTTTGGTTAAACTTTTTGGGTAATTTTTAAAACACCACTCACTACTTCGATCTCCAACATGGCTAGAAACAAGATGTACAAACTAGTTCTGACTGAGTAAAACAATCTCTGACCCTACACCATGTCTCCTCTTTGCCACCACCTGCCTGAGTAATCTTTCTAAACTACATCACCTAAAATACTTCCTCTACAGAAACACAAACAGAAACAGTTTATTTTTGGCTTATAAATAGATACAGATACGGATTTAACGCGCAGCTACATACCTGTAATAGAGGAGTGGTCATGTCCATCCCCCTCACCTGGCTCTCCAGGTAATTAAGCATCTGATTGGTGTTGGCAGGGCTGTGGTTGCCAGGGACACTGGGTGGGGGCATGCTGTATGCTGAAGACTGAGGGGGAGGGAGGGGCATTGGCTGCATTTGCATTATCTTCCCAGAGTTAGAACCTGGAGGAGAAAACAAAGTCAGATGATTACATTTACAGAGATAAACCCAACTGCAGTCTGGAGGTGTTAAAGGTCCAGTGTGTAGAATATAGTGAAATCTAGTGGTGAAGTTGCAAATTGCAGCTAAATTCCAATTGCTTCCTTCTCTTCCAAACAAGAAAGAGAACCCGTGGAAGCTTTCAGTTGTCAAAAAAACAAAAAAAAAAAAAGGTGTTTAGTGTGTCCAGTCTGGGCTACTGTAATAAAAAATGGCGGCCTCCGTGGTGAGGAAAAGTAAATATAAAGTATTTGAATATAAAGAGCACATTCTAGGGTAAATAAAACAATAAATCGTTCAATTTAGATGAAACACACTAGTGGAAACTGTGTTCATTGTCATGCTGGGTCATGTGTGCGTACCTTGGTAGAGCATCGGGTTCATCTGGGATGAGGCGTGGCTCATTGGTCCATATGCCGGCTGTCCTCCCATCCAGGACATCTGAGCCTGCTTCATCATGCGATGCTGCATCACCGCTGAAAGATGACGACACAAACAGATTTACAATAAACCTTTAGACGTTTCCTAAACTTAGTGTTATTAGTACAGTGGCTGTTTGCGTAGCCTGTGGTAATGCTAGCAGCATCTGTCTCAGCTATCTAAACATTAACACAAAGGGGTTAAAACTGTTCTAACAACTCTTAAAGCTTTGGAACAAACTCATTTAATTTGGTTACGTGAGATTGCTGAAATCTCCTTTTAGCCTCAGCAAAACTTTAAAAATGCAATTTCACTTTGGGTTTTATCCACCATCACATTAGATAACAATTTTTCCCAGCTTGATAAGACAGGACTAATGTTTACAGCCACCAACAACTCTGAGGATTATATCGTGAACAAATGAACGTCTTCAATGCAAGACGCGGCCAAAATCACAAATCATATATATATATATATATTACTCCCTTGTTGAATTATATTGTTTCTCCTGTGCATTTGAAGGCCTTTTGCAGCCCATTTGGTTTCAGGACCATCCTTAAACCGACCTTTTTCAGGACAGCAGCATTGCTGTGGGCAGCATGGACAGCGCACATAGCAGCAGCATTTCTGAGGGCAACACTGGCAGCAGCAGATGCAGAAGAGGAGGATCAGAAGCAACGCCCCGATGACGATGAATAACACAACCAACCAGTCTGAGAGAGAGGAGGGAGGAAGGATGATCAGCAGGGTGTGGCCAAAGAAACGTATGTTTAATAGGTTTTATAATGTCCGTCAAGGACATTATGTTTTTCTTTTTGTTTGTATGTCTGAGAGCGGGCAGAAATACACAAAACTAAAGTACGGATAATCACAAAACAAGCTCTTGTATGAGAGAGGATTGCATTGAGTGCAAAGCTGTAGCTGAAACTATGAGGTCTGTGTGCGTGGATGGTAACAACTGCATTAATGGAGTAAAATCCACACAGTTGGAAAGTTAGCAATCCCTTATGTTATAATTTGAAGTGTAATTATGTAACTGTGGCAGGACTAATTAAATACTCTGGGTCACAACAGTTCAGATAATACTGCTGTAACGTGGCCAGATTAGCTCTAGTGGAGGAATGCGCTCCCTTCTACTTTATATTGTGATATCAAAAGGTAAGTAGTTCAGTTTTTAAATCTCCAAGTCAATCGTTGTGAAGTTGTGAGTGAGCGTTTGTCTCTGCACAGGTTTGTTTCTCTTTGTTTCTTACGGTAGACGATGAGTTTGATTTCTTTGTCCGAGTCTCCTGAGGTGTCTCCAGCGGCATCCACGCTGCAGTAGTACACCCCGTTGTCCCACCACATCACCTCATTCATCACCAGGTCTGCCTCTACACACAAAAACACAACTCTTATTAAACAAGGGTCAATGTACCTTCACAGACTGTCTGTCATTGTACTGATCGAGGATCTGTCACTCCTTCCTTTCACAAGCACGACACACGCAAAGAATTCAAAGGACATTAGTTCTTAAAATTGGATATTGTTTCATCTTGTTCTCGTCACACGCTCGATGGCGTCTGAAGAGCGTTTGCATGAACTCACTGTTTTGAATACTGATCCTGCGTTCGCGGTATTCAGGTCCCAGGATCGGCTCGTTGCCTCCTCTCTTCTGGATAACAGTGCGTATTGTTCGCTGGCGATCTGGACAGTCATTGGCTGGGTCCTGTCCCAACTGTAGCGCAGACTGGTACGCTGCAGACCACAGACAAAAAAACACAATAAATAACAAAGTTTGCTGCTTAGCCGACAGTCCAGAGGCAGAATGTCCTGAGGCTCTCCACTTGAAGCAGCTTGAGACTGAGCTCCGAAGACCGGTGTGATTAGATAAGAGCCAAACTAAAGAAAAAGAGACAGTTAAATGGAAACGATGGACAAACACAAATATTTGTAAAAAAGTAAAATGCACATATTTGTCAGAACTGCGAGTTAACTATGCCTGCTCAACCACTACTGACATAATGTACAACGTGTGCAGGAAGGATTCACAGAGGTGCTGCTGGAGAAAAGAGACTGCAGCATTGACAGAGTTCAGGAGGTCAGATGACCTGAGGATTCTTTTTTTAATGGTGACTACACAAGCGTTTGCCTGAAGCCGCAACATGCATCCAGCAAGTTATATTAATTATTATACAATATCCCCTCTCTCTGTATTACACTCTTCGGGTGTGTGGGTCATTCCTCACCTGTGGAGTAGTACTCCAGGACGGGGTCCTTGCAGTAGGACTTGAACCTCCAGGTGACCAGGACATCTTGGAGGTTTGCGGAGGTGCTGTAGTCGCAGCGGAGGATCACGGAGGCGAAGAGAGCAGTGCTGCGCTCCTGCTGGGCGACAATCACCTGAATACAGACAGACACTGTGGAGGGAGGGACAACAAACAGATGGTCACATGGCCTGCAGCACTCGTGTGTGTGTGTGTGTGTATGGGGGGGGAATAAATCCAGCTTGTGCCAAATTAGTTAATTTAGAGAAACAGTAGCCTATGGCACGTTTGGCCAAAAAGCTGGTGAGTGGAGCGTCATCAGAATGAAAGAATGCATCTGACGGTTTCTCAACACAATGAGATATTCTCAAAGTGGCAGAACCAGAAAAACAGGTGACACAGGCAGTGGCACAGGAAATGGCTTACTGTGAAACCACCACCAGCTGGAGTGAAACCAGTTGAGTCACAACTCTCCCTTTATGGAGGTCAGGGACTCTTCTGAGTAAGAGCTGAATATAATTTAAGGTTATATCAATCTCTTATTGCTTTCGTTAAAGTTCTTAAATAAAAAATCTACTCCAGATGGAATAAATACTTCAGCACTGCAAAAAGTTATTTGCCTCTTTTGTACAGAAAGTGTGGATATAACAGTGTCATTCTAACAATGATGTAACATTATATATTTGTAACATTGTTTATAAAATATTGTGAATGAAACAGTGTGAATGTAACATTGTCTATAAAATACTGTGAATGTAACGTTGTTTTTTTTACATTGTGTAACAGTGTGTACTTAGTAAAATGTAGGACAGTGTAACACAAGATAGTTTCTTTGTCAGATAAACAAAACCTCTCATGTGACCGATACCTGCAGTTTGATTCGTTTCAATCTGAATTTTGAGGTGAAACAAATCTCTGAATTCTCGAACTCGTTTGAACGGTTTGTTCTTCAGACCTCCAATAGGTGAAGACGAGAGGAAATTAAATGTACCTTCTAGCAGCGACAGCAGGAGGATGAAGATGATGGCGGCGCCAGGTAAACTCCACATGACGACGGGAAGCCGCAGCGACACAAGCAGCGAGGAGGCAAAACGGCTCACGCAGACATACACACGAGTGGAAGAGAAGCGGAGGACACACACAGACGTGATGGTTCTGTCGGTGAACCTGAATCTAGACCCGAGTCTTCATGGTCTGGTCTCCTCACTTCGTCTGATGAGTTTCTATCTGGGACTCAACTCATCTGTGGCCACGCCCCCGAAACAGGTGCAATCATCCCGAGTGGTGACGTCAACAGGTGGAATTCATGGCAAATCCCCCCCCCCCCAAAAAAACCTCAACTAAATGTAATTATAATAATCTCTCGTTTATTTATTTTATATATTTATTTCCTCTTATTTATCACCATATTAATGATTTATGTTTCATATGTTTTAATCTTTGTTTCTGCATTTGATGGTTTATTCAATAAGGCAAAAAAAACAACTCCAAAATATTACATTTTCCAAATCTCATTTATTTATAGATTTATTTTCCCTTATTTATTAATAAATCTTTATCTATTTATTTACTCAAATGTTTAATTCTTTGTTTCTACATTTCATTGTTTCTTCGGTCAAAGCGTTTGAAAAGATCACAACAAACAATTATACAGCTTCAATAAAAAACGTATGACCAATGTGATGTTTACACTTCAGTTACATTTATCTATAATCTGTGTTTTACTAGAATCCTTAACATGTTTTACGCTTCCTTGATATATTTCTCTCTTGCATGAATTTAAAAAGAATACAGTAAATTGGATTAAAGAAACATGAGAGTCGATGATATGTGGTTTAAAATGTGTCTGGGCTTCATTGAGATAATTTTCCTGAAGATATGTTTGATTGTTTTATGAAAGAAAATCTACTTATAGGTAAAAGCAACTCATTGACTGCAAATACAAATCTGCCGTATGTAAAATATTGTTGTGATTGTTCACTTTCTACAAACCATGACTTTGACAAAGATTTAACAGTTTGAGTTTTCATAAAATAAAGACATGCATTAAGGGTGAGGACGTTAAAAATGTCTGCAAAAATGGAGCTCGACTCCAAAGGGTTTCTGTATTGAGTTAAGTTCACAACTTCATTTTTATTCTAAAGAAATTTCATTAAAAATGACAACTGATAGGTGTGTTTATCATTTTCAAAGTCATTTAAAAAATGTTTTTAACTTTTAATTAATGAAATGTGTTTTGTGTTTGACTGGAAACAAGGAGGTTTAGAAATTCAGATTCAACTGCTCATCTTTTAAATATAATGTTAAAATACATTTAGATGTGAAAATATTCTATCATTATCATTATTGTTATTGTTGCAAAATTAAAGTGATATTTAGTTGCCATGTGATTCTTTGGGAAAAGGGTTTGTATCAGATGACATTTAATATTACATATAAATCCTCTGACATAAATTATTTACCCAATTAAAGAAAAATATTCTTTTGATTGTTTTCATTTCTAAATATTAAACACGGTGGAATAACTAGGTCTTGTTTTGTCCAGTAGAGGAGGTTTGAGCTTAATCCACTAGATGTCAGTCTAAACCAGTTTATATCTAAGCAGGAGCCTCAGTGTCATGTGATTTCTGTTTAACTGTTGAGTTCTCAGGTTTAAGGACCAAGTCACTTTATACACGTCTGTAACTACGTGCACGTGAATGGTACCATGTTTGTGCTGAAGTACTTTTCAAGTCCTTCAGACTCTCGGAGTGTTTTCACCACTCTGCACCTGCTGCTCCCTAATATTTTGTTTTTCCTGGAAACTTCTGCCAAGATCCACCCACTGTTTCCTGCTCGTTCTTCCTCGACCCCTGTTCTGTCTGCTGAGGCTTAAACCACTAACACAACTGCACCTATGTTGTGCATTTGATTTGATTTTGAGTTAATACAATCATGAATCCACCCACAATAGAACACTGTAACACAATGTCAGTGAAACCTCATATTAATCCAAATACACTGCAGCTAATAAACATACCTTCCTTTAATCAACGCTACATCAGCCAATGAAAGTAAAATGTTGCTAAAATGTCAGCACTCTTGATGACTCCTGACTATTGTTGAATTACATGTAATAAAACTACACTTCTCTATGTGACATAGGCTTATTTATAATAATAATTATAATAAACATAATTTATCTGGACTTGTAATATGTGGTTGCACATATTCCAAAGTATGTAACTTTTCATTCCAAATTTATCTTACAGCTGTAGTTACTTTGCAGATTCAGGTTATTATTATAAAGTAACAGATATTAATACAAAATAAAGATAAGTTCTATCTGATCCTCGGCTTAAATATTAACGTCTGAATCAGTGACATCATTTGCAGGGTTTCATTTAAATTTTACTTAATGCTGATTGGTTCAAAAAAAAGAACCTGTAAGCCAGGGGAGCCCCGCCCACATTGAACCAGAGCAAAAAGCAAACACACACTTGTTTTAGTCTGTCTTGAGTTGTTTCCCTGCTGATGCCTCTGTGAAGACCAGGAGGGAGTAGCTCAACAACATTCCTGAAATACTCCCCAGCTGTGAGTGGCCACCATCTTAACTGGTCCCTCCCATCACAAACATACAGTTTATGAGCTCAGACACACACACACACACACACAGATAGAACAACACGGCACACGAAAACCCAAAGAAAGTCTGTGTCTCCGTGTGGATATCATACCGAGTTCCTCATGTAGAGTCCCTGTAGTAAAGAAGAATTCAAATTCTGTAGATAAGAATATGTAGTAATATAAGACATGTGTGGATTGGTGTGTAAGACCATCGTCATTTGTATTGTGTAAGTTCTTGATGATATCCCTCCGAAATATGATGACGCCATAGCGGAGAAGAGACAGACAAGTTCAGTCCACCAGAGCCTGTACTTCATGATTCATTGACAACAGACCATGTAAACTTCGTACATTAAAATAAAGGATGAGCGCACACATTTCATATTTCTGCAGAGTTTATTTGGCGAGGAGATACGAAGACGAACACCGTGTATGTCCAGATGTATCGTTTGCCAACGCGCGTCTCGCCATTTTAGAAAACACACACTTCCACGGACACTAGTGTGGCCACAAACTCACTGTGGAGGACAAAACAGCCGATTTGTGAGGCTGAGCGAAGACAGACAGACTGTGGTAACAACAATGAACAAAGACATGAGTCATACTACATTACACATTGTCTCTTTTACAGAAGTAAAGAGTCATATCTCTCTCAGTCTCTCTCTCTCTCTCTCACACACACACAAACACACACACACACAGTGGTCAGTACCAGTCAGCAGTAGAAAACTAAACACTGACGTTAGGCGTTTCTCAAATGAAGGCAGGAATAATGAAATTATTGTGAACAGAAGGAGCAACACAACTGATACATGTACAGAAATCAGTGGGTCATTGTAATGTGTGTGTGTGTGTATCTTTGATAACACAATAAAGTGTTATCAAAGATAACTCAAGCTGCTCAAGCTGTTGACTCAGCATTGATAATAAGGCGCTGAACAACAGTTATCAAATCAAACACACTTCATCTTATGTACACAGTCTCAACGGAGCACATAGACAAATACGATCATTTACAAATTACAACAGTCGTATCACACCTCACACACAAATAGTTAATATACAAAACGTCATCAGGTTAACGTCCCTCGAAGTTACTTTGTGCAAATTCGAACATGTTTAAATACAATATGAAAATCATTGACGCACAGTGAAACGAGTAATGCTGCTGCTTCTACTTCAAACCACCACAGCAAACACAGCAACTAACATTAAGGCTTGATGTTTTAGTTTACACAACTTTACTATAAATAACTATAAATGAAAAGAAAACACAAATACAACCAAATATATCAAATATTTCTTTGTGAAATGTAAACATAAGTGCACATATTTTCTGCATTGTTGATCCTGTAAAATAGAAGTTCTCATATTTAGCGCATATCGCCAATACTATATATCCGGGAAAAGGCTCATAACGGCAAATAAATCGTTCGGGCTCGAGATTTCGGTCCAAATATTTTCCTTGTTAACTCTCCTTTAGTCTCCCAACAACTTTTAGGTGAAACGAATATATAAGATAAGTTTCTAGATGCTCCTCTGATTTCAGCTTCTGTCCAACAGTGTCTGTTGTCTTCCCTTTGGTGTCGAGCTGGTAACGTGCAGTGAGTTTATTAGGGCTGGTTCCACTGCAGTGGGAAACAACACTGAAGAAAACTGTGGGCAGAGACAGAAACGTTTTGGACCATAATAAAAACAACAATCAGTTGAAAGATGCTGAAACTCAACATAGAGCTGAGGGTGAACTGCCCCTCTGTAGATACACATCATATTAACATTAGATTATGTTTCCTGCTACTTCCAGCTTTATGTGACATTTCAGTCTCTTTAGGATCTGTTGGGTCCGTGTCTGAACATATGACTGAATGATGCAGTGCGTGTGTCGTCCAACAACCGAAGTCAACTCGACAATAATGGTGTTGATGAGACAGTTGAGCTTTTTAAACGCAGATATCTCATCGAATCGAAATGAATGAACTCATTGTGCTCGAAGCGTAAAAGCAAAGTCAGAGCGTCTTGCAGCGAGATGAGGGAAGACAGACATTGTCCTGCTCGGAGGGACGGTCCAGGTCGTACCCCCCCCCAGGTTCAGTGTTAATCCGGCTGAGATGTACGAGAGGCAGTTGGTGACAGAAACAGAGCTAGCTTCGATGACCTCATCACTCGGTGACGTCACGCGAGGAAAGCCACAGTGACAGTCTCCATAATAAAAGTGTATCTGTTCTTTGCTTCATTCACTGATTCAGCTCTCCACACTCCAGTGAAATCCCTCATCTCTGACCAACGGACGTGCCGCTCCCACTCCGGTGTCATGGCCGTTTGCTGCGTCTGCTCCAAGACTTCAGTCTCTGTGGCCGTCAGTCGATCAGACGATGAGGGAGTCTCGGCTGAGGAGGGTGCTCTAGGGGTGATCAAAAAAAAAAAAGGGTGAGCCATTAAAAAAACAGCAGAGTAAACACAAACAAATATTAAAGCATCATGTGTTCAGTGGAGTGAGACAATGCAGAGGCAGTGGACATTAGCCAGAGGAGGTTATTGTGGTGAAGTGGAACCTGGGACAAACTGCGACTTTTAACTTTTTTTATAATTATTTGCAGATTCGCTTGAAACCCCCGGATGAGGGCAGAAAACTTATATATGACAAAATATCAATATGGCAATATATCGCAAACTCTGTGAAACAAATTTTTCTTTCGTTAAACAGATAATGTGATGTATCGTTATATGTCAAAAAATGTATTGATTATCACATAATCGCTGTATCGTTATATTAACGCTATCGTGGGCCACGTATCGCATCCCACCCCGACTGATTAATGAAGTTATGTTGTTCAGGAAGTCTTTGGTGTCGAAAACCATTTTGACCCAGGTCTGTGGGGGGGGGGGGGGGGGGGCACAACCGGTTATGATTGTTATGGAGAGTAGTTGGATACAGAACAGGCTTCTACCTAGTCTTCACTCTGGTAGCTTCTGAACCTGACCTGTCAAAAGTACAACAACAACACTTACTGTGGGTCCTACAAACCTTATTCACACTGCAATGTAAGAGTTTCTCAACATCCAGAGTCCAGATGTTAATAGTTTTTAATCACAACAGGTTTAGAAATATATCATATACTCAGTAAAATCTATTTCGGTCCATCCATGCTCTTGAAAATTGGACCAAAAAAGAAGCCGGCCATAATCCTAATTACATGATCACTGTCCGGTTGCAGGTTCATGAAAATTGTGGAGCCTAAAATGTGTTTGTAGGTTGACACTTGATCTTTTTGTTTAATTTCTTTTCAGGGGTGTTGACCTTAGGCCGTGTGTAAAGATGTGAGACACAGGAGTTCTCTGAAAATGGCGGCAGGCTGCAGTAGAGGTCGTAAACCCTGCCTCCTCCATGTTAATCGATGGGACAAGTTCCTGTTCGATAAATCATTGAGGTGGTGTGGCCTAGGTGGTAGAGTGGTGGTTCTTCAACAAGAAGGTTGCTGGTTCAAATCCCACTCTTCCCCATCTGCAAGTGTCATTGGCAAGATACTGAACCCCTAAATGGCCCCTCATAAATGAGTGTAATAATTGTAAGTCGCTTTCCAAATGACAAGCGTCAGCCAAATGACATGTAACGTAATAATTGTCAGACATGGTTCCTGTCGTTCTAATCAAACCGACGTATGTTCATGTTTCCTCCATCTCCAATTCACTACCTTACAGTAGACTTGGCGTGAAATGGCCGTTCATATCCGGGATATTTCATATTTGGATAGAGAAAGGAAGTGGAGACCCACAGTCTATGGTGTTGACTGATGAGACATCCTGAGTCACCCTGTTTCTTTGTATTCCATTTTACAGGACTGATAAATGCTTTTTACTTTGGACGTCCTGCTGAGTGTTTTATTATTCAATCATCAAATCAAGTTTTTATCTTTTTTGCTCACTTTTCTCTCACATCACTGCTGCTTCTCTCAGTCTCTCTAATGAAGAAGACAAGATCACATTATTTTTAATGTTACTAAACAGGACATGACAGTACTTTCTTGCTTTGCTGTACTAGTTTCTAAATCATCAGATAGTTCCATCCTGGCACTGGGACTTCATTGGTTAATTTTTTATTTAATCCCAAATTTAGTTTGGTGCCTGAGTTCCTCAAAAGGTCATGGGCCCATTGGGAAGTTTGTTCGGTGGAAATGACCCAGGAGATATTTTAAAAGCTTGAAAAAAAAACGACACTGTGTGTTAAATTCTCTGTAGTTTGCCAAGTGTTAGCAAATATTTCCATTGATTACAAACCTAAAAGGAGGTTTCAATGTAACTCACCACTTTCCGGGACTTGTCTCTGGGTTCCTCTCTGTGGCTGGGCAGGCAGAGGGCAGACGGCTGAGGGGAGCGAGTGTTTGCGGGGAGAGGCCGTGGTGATGGCCGGTCAGACCTGCTTCGCTCTGTGTCCGAGTAAGGAGGCAGTGAATCTTGCTCGGGCCGGTTACTGGGCGAGCGGCTGCAGTGGCGACTGGATTCCCCGCTGCTCTTTTTCGAGCTGCCCTTTGAGGGAGTGTCTGAATCCTCCTCACCCCGGGCCCCACTCTTCCCCTGGCCGACCCCACGCAACTTGGCCTTGCGGTCGAGCAGGCTGTTCAGGAATGTGCCATCATAGTCCTTCTCTTGAGAGGAAGTCGATGGAGGACTGACTCTGGGAGGAGGAGGAGCAGGACGATCACTGTCCCAAGTGCCCCTCCTCTTTGTGGGTGAAGGAAGTGGACTTATGTTGTGTCCGTTTTTCCTGCTCCATCTGGGATGATCATCCCGATCCCTGTCGTCTTCCAGCTCATTTTCATCATTGTAGTAATGTTGAGCTGGACAGTCACGGTAGGAAGGATATCGATTCGACTCCAGAAACTCCATCTCATAGTGTCCTCGGTCTTCATCCTTCTCCGCTCCTCTTTTTCCTCTCTGCTTGTAGCAAGAAGCAAACTCCTCCAGCTCGTCCAGGGAGCCGGTGCGTCCCGCCGAGCGGTACGACTTCCTGTGCAGATGCTCCGAACGAGGGTTCCACCTGCAAAACACAGCCCGAGGCCAAGAGAGGACAGGGTGACAAGGATGTTTGTGATGGTGTGTGGGACAGATACGGGGCATTCAGAGATGTCTGTACCTGCTGCGGTTCTCCTCTTCGCTGTGGTTCTGCTGATGTTGACTGCGTCCAGGCCTGCGCGTCGGTGAGGAGGGCGGAGGATCGTCGCTGTAGCGTCTCGGAGGAAGAGGCTCTTCCTGGCACCGCCGGGGTTCTGGATCGCGATGACGCTGGGGTGAAGTGTGGTTTTCACGGTAGCGCTGTGGCTCCGGGCTGCGGTCCCGGTGGCGTTGGGGTTCAGGCAGGGGGTCGTGGTCTGGGATGGCGGGCAGAGCCTTTTTCTGGATGTTTCTGTATGTTTGGCGGAAGCCTGTTTCTCCCTCGTGGAGAGAGCTCAGCTCGGACAGACTGCAGGCTGCACAGGGGAAGTAAAGTCACTCATCAATAAAGAAAGATTGAAGAGAGAATTCAACTTCTATTTAAAGGAAGACAATGCAGATGAAATCAAAGTCCACATGAAATTAAAAAGTGTGTAGGCATGCAGACCCGCTACGGTATCACCTCTGAACTACAGGAAATTCAATATGCAGGAAGCTTGAGTGCAGGGCGGCATGCCAAGACAGGCTGAAGAGAATCAGAAGCCCCAAAGACACAATCAGCAGGATGTACAGTAGAGCATGCAGTCAGTCTCTATCCATCGACATTTATGGACAGATCCTTGAGAGAGTAAAGCCCCGGGACGGTTTCATGCAGCTTACACTGGGGGCTGATGGATCTGGAGGGGTTGAAGTGAGCCAGCTGTTTCTCTACATACTGTAGCACCCTGAGAGAGTCCTGATCCTGAGGGGACGGCACGCGGTAGGGAAGCCCTACAGCATGCATCGGCACTGGAGATACACACTTGACCCGTCAGCATAGGAAATCTCTGTTCGTCTTTGTGTGTGCGCGTTAACTTGGCATATTTTTTTTGTTCAGTAATTTAAAAAACACATATTCACTCGCAAATAAAGAGTAAGACCTCACTTGCTGTGAGAAGGCTGGCATCTGAAGGGGGGGCAGAAGACATCTGGCTCACTAGGGAGGGAGGGGCGATGGGTACCATGGTCGGGACACCAGAGACGAAGTATGGAGGGTAGACAGGTGACTGAGGGCTGGAGGTCCCCGTCTTTATACCCTTACCCGCCTCATACACTAAGAAAGAGCAACACAAACCAAATAAGACGTTCAGTAGAAACACTTCCTTCAGACGGTGCTTGTATAATCTCCATGTGTGTGTGTGTCTGTGTGTGTTTAAACTCACGGTGTCTGGGGCAGCAGCATGTGTCGGGGCAGCACCAGCAGCTGACGTAGCAGCAGCAGGAGTGAGGACAACACTGACACCAGCAAACGCCAAACAACAGCAGGAATAACACACTGCCCAGTGCTACCGACGCCACAAACACCCACTCTGCAAGTACACACAACACACAATCCTGCATAAAACACACATGAAAAACACACACACTGACATAAAAACAAGTCATACAGGCAAATAATTACTCGTCACACATGGTTTGTGTTAAGCACCACACTTTCTGCAACACTGTTGGACTGTTGAATTAAAAGAACAAACTGATGTAGCAGAACCATGAACATATATGTGTTTTCCGCACTTTCTACTGGGTTAAAATCCAATGCCTACATTACCCACAATGCAACATGTTTGTTCGGAGATGTGGAGGTGCCTTGCTCGTAGCTGTTAGCCCCAGGCAGTGATGAGGAGCGAGCTACAGAAGTCTGATAACCTCATGCTTTACACCCAAATGATACTGACCTCAAGTGACTTACATTTATTTATCCGATTATACAGAGCTTTATTATGACCTCCACCGAGGAGCTTGTTTGTTTCTGCAGTTGTTTGTTTGTTTGTTAGCAGGATTACACAAAATCTACCCGTCGGATTACCACGAAACTTCTATCTTTCTCTATTTACTTTATTCAAGCTTCACTTCAGCATGGGCGCTTCAGATGTACTAACATATAAAGAAATAAATGAGGTTAATAACTAAAATTTGATCAAAATAAAAAAAAAAAACTGAAAGCCAGATGGCATGGCATCCTTTCTTCCTCAATGTGATGCATTTCCTGTAGAAACAGGATGTTGTGACAGGTTTTGAAACACTGAAAGATGTGTCGGTGTGACGGTGAAGTATTGGGACATCAGCGAGGGGGAGGAGTAAGCCCGCTGTTATTAGGAGTCTTTTTATTTTAAACGTTTATATGTAACATATCAGAACAAAAGAAACCTTAACCAGAATGTGAGTTTAACAAAACATAAAATGAAATCAGACGGTAGAAGAGATAAAGAAAGTAGATCCGATAAACTACATTTATCTGTCTACAGGGACCGAGCAAAGGAAAGGGAAGGAGAAGGCTGATAAGGAAACGTTAACAATGTAATGTCCCTCATGCACACACACACACACACACACACACACACACACACACACACACCGCACACACACACACACACACACAAACACACACACACACACACACACACACACACAGATCTGCACATGCACAGACTCAAAAACAAACATACACACTCACACGGGAAGCCTGTTTTTGCTACAGGAAGGAAAAGGACAGTTTATGCTGCTCTGAAAGATACTAAAGGTTTGTCTGTTACAACGAATAAGATGGTAATGTGATACACACACACACACACACACAAACACACAACCACAAACACAGAGCATGGTGGGAGTTGATGTGGACAACATCATGTGCTAATGCAACACTTAGTGTAGAGATAAGTACACACTAACCATTTGCTCAGTGATTCATTTCCAAACCATCCATTCCTTTAGCATTTCCCACACTCTTTGTGAAAGCTTAGATAGTACGACAGGAATTTGATGTGACATTAAGAAAACTCCTTCCCTCCTCATTTACCAAACGATGACACGTTAACCACAGACATAAATAACTGTAATGACCATAATAGCTGTTTTCCAGCACCGCTCATCTTACTGGGAGCAAGGGCCAGCTCATAATCTGACAAGTGCTGAGCAACAACATCTCTAAAGACTCTGAAACACCTTTTACATTATTAGCTCTGACATGTAGGTTAGGTTTTCGTTGCTGTTTGTCTGTTAGAAGGGTCACTACTTTGGTATGAGCCAAGGAAGAACCCTCCAAGTTGTTTATGTTTGAGTTTGTTTGTAATAGTTGTATTTGATTAAGGATCCAGGAATTTATTCTCAATATCTTTCAAATTCTGAGATTTTTGTTTAATTTTTGTGAATTTCTCAAAAACTAATGTATGGATCTTGACGATTAAAATCCGCCATACTAAGGCACTGATATCTGAGTGTGTTTAACATGGTGCAGCTTGACTGAATAAAAGATTGGGCCTTGGTTGAAGTATGTGCTCTACTGAGAGCTATTCTAGTTTGCTGATGTAAAAGTAGGACGGGTTAGACAGTGACAGAGCTGTTAGCACAGAAACTACATCCATAAATCTCTACCATGTAAATTATTATTTGGTTAGAGCAGCAGATGGGGTTAGTATGAATGGAAGAAACCAGGTGAGGGTGAGGACACATTATGCCCCTACCTGGCATAATCTTCATATCAAAGTCGGGCAGCAGATCTTCAGGGACCCCTGAGAAACCTGGAGAGAGACAGAGCAGAGGTGACAAGAGGAAAGGAGAGGTGACACGGGCAAAAAAGAGGAGAGGAGAGGAGAGAGAGAGGAGAGGTGACAAGAGGAAAAGAGAGGTAACATGGGCAAAAAAGAGGAGAGTAGAGGAGAGAGAGGAGAGGTGACAAGGGCAGATAAGAGGAGAGGAGAGAGAGAGGAGAGGCGACAAGAGCAGATAAGAGGAAAGAGAGAAGAGGAGGAAATTGGCTCGATGTAATTTGGAATGACTGATTCAAAGAGAGTTACTGCAGCCACAGCATGCACGAGAAGATAAGGAAGACAAAAACAGAGAGAGATACTTGGAGAAAATGAGTTGGCAGTTCAACAGCAGCATGCACCAGAGGACGTTCTGATTCTGTTCCAGTGTGTCCTCATATCAGAGTGATCAGCAGATTGATTGTGATTACTCATCCTTATCCGTCTGATGAGAAGACCGACTGGAACGTGAATCATTCTCATGATAACAACATGACAAACAGGCAGGTGCAATGAGTGATGTTACTTGCAGAGCTGCAAAAATCACAGATGGAAGCATTCCTCATGCAAAAAAATAATTTAAACAAACTCCAGATAAGCTGCTTGTTCCTGAGACTATTTCTTTGTCTCTCTCTTGTCCGACCAGTGAAGACATTGACTCCAGGATGAGAACATTAGCTCTTTAAAATAGGGTAAAATATTCCGGTATGTTAGCAGGCTTCACATTTATCGCTGCAATGGTTGCTTTTGTCATCACAGTTGTAGAATAAACGCCAACACTGAGACATTGGACTGACTGGGCTCTCTTCAAGCTGCTCACTGTGATCTGACTGTTTGTCAATGAAAAGGCACATCACCCTGTTGCATCATTCCACGACGGCCAGTACACTGGAAAATTCAAAACACGCAACCAGTTACACGGCCGACGTGAAACTTGAACAATACAAATATCTCAGGATGAAAAAGAGGAGCTGACGAAGGTGTCCACTTGGAAAGAAAACAAGACTCAAGAGCTTTTGGCGATAAGGGCAGACAGTAAGCAAAAGGCACGACCTCTGCAGCTGGAATTATACATCACGTCCTGCCTCCTGCATGCTCTACCCTGGTTCCAACCTTTGTCTGAGTGTTCCAGATCAGAAATTGTTCTGCTGTTGTGACCTTTGATCACAGGCATAACAAATCCTTTGTGAACTCTCCACTTAAATCCATCAAGAGTCTGTCTCTTATTATTAATATTGTTGGACATAAGGGGCAGTTTAAAATAGTTTGGCAATTTCAAATCAGCAAAATAGATTCCCTCAAGATATAAATATGTGTTTTCGGAAAAGAAAAGCAAAACATAAATTCCCATAACCTGGCATCGTTCCACTGTTGTGTCTTTCTCGTTTGACTTTTTCTTTTTAAGGACGACCCCACACGAGGTCAGCAGATGAAACATTAGGACGATAGATCAAGGGCAGTGTAGCACAAGCTGGTGAAAAAATGTGCATGGGTGTGCTTTGTTTGGGTGCATAGTTCCACCCTGACCTTGTGAGCTGAAGCTTTGTGAAAAGAGAACAAGATACTGGTGTTTGGCCACTGACAGGGTGAATATGCTGAAGAGGAGGAAAAGGAGTATTAAAGCCTTAAGGACTGGAGAAGCAGAGAAGAAGCTGGAGTGGATCTGTTCGGCCTGGCTCTGGGCTGACTGCACATACCTCACTTTAGTGTGTGTCTTGGAAGGCTAAACGTGTTCTTTGCTGGACGTGAAAACAAAAGAAAACTATTAAGTTCTCTGAGAAGCATCGTCACATGAACCCAACAACAGATGAGTGTTGAAGTTTGCATCGTGTGCCTCTTTACATTTGACTCATCTTTCATTTAGTATTGATCTGTTGTTTTTGTCCTCTGTCGTCTCCCTCCTGCTGAAGTTCAGCAGAAGAAGGCAGCTTACTTGAGATGTTCCCACTTTGCTCATGAATTTGCCTGCAGGCTGGTGATTCACCAAGATTTACTTCTAAATAAGTCTGGGGTTACTGTTTTTACTCTAGACATTACGTTCACTCCTCCCAGAGCTCCACAAGAGAGAGTAGGCTCAAAAACAAAATCAAAGACTCTGTCCAGGTAACATGTGACTTCAGGGTCCAGACACTACATTACTTTTATGTCATCTATCATCTATAATATTTTATGAACTTTACAAAATAGTGAGCTACAGAGGTTTCCCGATCAATCCATGACTCAAGGCTACTTTAGGGATCAAATAAATATAATATGTTTTAATTAATTGTATTGATTCTAAAATTACAGGATGGATTCATTAAGATTACAAGTCATACAATAATGTTTCCTACTCTCCTTGCTAGATTTAAAGTTTTCCCCAGGAATGAAAACATTATTCCAGTGGAAAGAAGTTTCTGCACTCTGAAAATGAAGTTTGAAGGTAAAGACAGGAGAAAAGCAGATATTCTAAAAATCTCTGTTAATCAGCCACTGAGTTCTCAGACGTCCACACCAGTGCCCTGCCTCACGTGGTGTCGACCCACCTCTTTTGTATCACCACGCTCTGCTGGCCCTCCCCCCATGTCATTAAATCTTCCCCCGTCTCCTTTTCTGTGAAGCCATTCGCTTAAAAGACAAAGGAGCCCCCCCGATCCACTTGCCGTGGCCCCAACTGTTGTTATGGGAACACAATAAGTGCCTCACATGCTACATTAGCTAAACAAGGTGGATTTAGTGTCACTCATGCCAGGCTGAGGACTAATGCAGGAAAATGAAGCAATCTTATTTGGCTGTAGTATCCTATACTTATCATTAACTTAAACTGGATTCAGACCACACTCAAGTGTTTCCTTACTGTAGCTTATTATTGTGTAATGTGTGTGTGTGTGTGTGTCTCTTTGTGCATACACATAAGTCTCTGAGTGCCAGCCAAACAAAAGTTCAGCCTCAGAGTGAATTAGGGCACAGGGAGCTGCACAGACTCTCAGTCGTTGTCATGGAAATATTTGTGGTAACTTGAACACAGAAATGTACACTATCACTGTAACACAACACATTACAGACACTTTTATGCAAGGGGCAGAGAATAAACACACACACACACACACACACACACACACACACACACACACACACACACGCAAGTTTCATCACATTGCTCTATCCATTAACCGACAGTATGAGTGAAAGCTGTGACGAGAGGGTCCACGAAGTGCCACTGTTATAAATCAGCTCATTAATGAGCTTGTATTGTGCTGTCGGTGATGAATCGTTCAGTTCATAAACGCCTTCTTGTGTAAAATATAATTGAATGATGTGTGTGGGGAATTCCTAAGAAGGGGATACTGTAGTGTATAGTCTGCCAATCATTGTTTGGATGTGGCTTGGGTCAGGAAATCAGGAGCATAGTGTTTCAGCTGGTCGACCATTCAAATTGGCAAGTTTTGGTGCGAAGATCAAGTGTGACTGAGCTTTTAGGGGGATTTTACTAACTTGAAATCCTCTGCAATATGTTGGAAAAGAATGGCGGCACCTTACCCAGAACCAGCAGCTCCACAGGGGCTTCGTTCTGACCCTCGAGATCGTCAGATATAACCACTTTGCAGATGTAAACTCCGCTGTCTCCCCACTGGACCTCTCCTATCCGCAGGTCGGCCTCTGCACGAGAAAAAGAAAAGAAGTTAGAAATGAGAAGCTAAATCTTAACACCTCACTGTTTCAAGCTGTTGGGGAAAAGGGGAAATACAATGGTGGTGAAGATCAGAAAACTTATCTTAAAACTTTCAACATGTTTCCAAAAACAAGTATTACACTCATATGCGATTGTCTCATTCAAAGTCTGAAAGCAGGGATTTTCTCAGGGAAATTCCAGTTCATTCTAAAGGTTTTGGATGTGGTTAAAGTCAGGGGTCTCATCTGTGAATTATTCTATAGAAAACTCAAAACACAAACTAGCCAAGAAAAAGGGGAAAAATAACACTTCCAGAAGTATCCAGTGTATACAAATACATGTACAGCACAGAACTTCCTCCAATTATCTTGAAATGAAGCCAAGATATCCTGGATATGAACCTTTTGGAGCCATAGCTTGCATGGTAGCGATTGGAGGATGGAGTCAAGTCGATACACATTCTCGACCATTGGCAAGTCAGTCTCAAGTGTCAATCAGAATGTTTCAAACCATTTTTTTGGAACCAAACTAATCAAATAAAGGAAACAATCATCAGTGTGATAACAAGTACTTAAAATGACAGAATCCACATTTGAGAACAATTTATTTGTCTTTTTAGTTTGGTCCATGTCCCGTCTGCTAACATGAAGTAGGCAAGCAACCAACAGGAGGCGATCAAGACCCTTTCTCCACCTTTGGGGAGCCGTCATTTCATCCATCTCCATATACAGTCAATAAAAAAGTGTACTTTTGGATAAACTCTTGGATAACCATTTGGATAACATTAAAAAAAACTCCATTTAACATGTTTTAGTTATTGAAGCAATATTTTAAGCCATAAATAACAAAATACCAAAATAGTTTGGCCCAAGAGCTGAACGATGGAGACAATGCTGGGCGGCCGACTCCATTGTGAGGGGGGGTCACACGTATAAATACAGCAGAGAGGAAATGGGTTGTATAATTAACTTCCTTTTCCTGTTAGCCGAGGAAAGGGCAGGAGAGACCAGGCCGCGCCACAGTGACCAGTCTCACTTACAACAAAGTGACACCTCCACTCATGCGGCAAACCAAAGTTTTATTTGATTTACTTTAAAGCGACTTTATGATCATGTCCTGTTGTTTTTTCTTGATTCGTTCTATCTTTCCTAACACACATGCCAAATTTGAAAAGTAAATAAATAAGTGTAAGAGTAAGTGTGTTGGTTTGTGTGTGCGTGTGTTAGCCATGTGATTAACAGGACCCCCACCCCCTCCGCCAAGTGCATGCTGGGACGGACTCCAGCAGCCTCCCTGCGACCCTGAATAGGATTACATGAGTATGGATGACTGGGCGTCTCTAAAAGGAATATAGTGGAAGCTTCCAATATTTAGGTCCTATTACAACATGACTACTCTGACCAGTTTGAGGATGGGAGGTGGAGTAGGATGGAAAAAGAGAAGAAAGAAAAGAGCCTACACTGAGAGAACTGACTGTGTGGATGGTGGCATGTGAAGAGATCTAGAGAGTAAAAATAAAAGCGAGACATTGAAGTACATCGGCACGGAAGGAGTGAGAGGTGGAGATGAATGGCAGGACAGCATGAAAACCCGTTTCTTTTGTCTGTGTTCCTGGCTGGGGAAGAGAAGGTCGATTCTTCAGCCAGAGTTAGAGCTCCATAAATCCGACGCCCGCAAACAAGGCTGCCACTCTGTCCAGCAACACACACACACACACACACACACATACACACACACACACACACACACACACACACACACACACACACACACACACACGCATATATGCACAGCAGTGTCCCTTAGATGATCTTCTAAAGGCACAATGGTAAGACTGTAAGGAAGTGTAGACCTCAGGAGAGAGGGATGGCATCAGAGTGAATTCCTGTACTTAATTTTCTGGTAAACTGCTGAAATATTTATAAGCTTGAAAGATTTATTTATTAATAGACCTGAACAAGCTCCTCCCCCCAGTCTGCTAATTGATAAATAACCTTGTTATTGCTTAATGGACGACAAACTTTATAATAATGGCACTAACATTGTGTTACTTATCAGCTGACATAATGAAAGGGCCAATGCAAATACAAATCTTTACTTGTACAGAGTGAAAAAAAGATCAAATTCAGTTTTATAATCTTTTATAATTCCTTTTGAAGCGTATGATTAGGATGCAGTTTTTAATGATAATCTATGACACTGTTTGATAGCAACTTAATAAACATGACATGCATTTTATTTGTGGTGTCTCTTAACACCCAAGAACACTTGACAATACTTCATATATAAACAACAATAATCTTCTATCTACTATTTCTACTGCAAATTACAGAAACCTGTGTGTGACTTGTTTAGGTTCTGAGTCGAGCTTCAATGAATAAACAGGTGAAAAGCTCCTGGTGCAGCTTTGTGTTCCTGTGGACTTAGTCCAACAGATGGTCTTTACTTGTAAAATAGTTTTCTACTTTTCATTTCATAAGAAAATTATCATAGTTGATTAGGTATTACTGATTGGAATAATATGAGTCCTGTCCTTTCATTTCTTCTCCTGCAGCATTAGCTAACAACTGTCGATGGTGGAGCTTTAATAGTTTCTTCTGACTTATGTAACCTGATTGTTCTGAAAGCTCAGTAAAGTGAACAGTAAAGCTTTTTAATCACGCGCCTCATACCTCCCTTACATGTGCATAGAATCTCTCAGAGTTTGGGCTTTTAATCTGGAATCTGGGGGGAGGGTGAGCCAATGCTCTGATTTATGGCTTTCACAAAACTTGCCAGGCTTTGGCAGCAGAAGAATCGAGATCATTAGTTAAACCAATATAATACAAAAAGCAAACAGAGAGGGTGCTATTGCTATTTCAGTTAACTAGACACAACAAAACTTTGAAAATTCTTATGACTTGTTTCATGCTGCAGGAGTCTTACTGTTGATGATGGAGATGTCTCTGTTCTTGTAGTACTCTGACAGTGTGATCGAGGCACCGGAGATGGAGGCCACCATTCGGACCGTCCGGCTGCTGTCGGAGCAGTCGAGGTAATTTGCCGTCTTCCCCGACTCGTACCCTCCTCCGGCTCCTCCGGTCCCACCCGTCAGGCCGCCTCCTCCCAGGCCTCCACCCATGCTGTCGGGGTAGTTGAAGGAATCCCGCGTGCGGTCGCGGCAGTACGACTTGTAGACCCACTGGACCACCGGGGTCTGCGTGGACACACTGGTGTACTGACACGGCAGAACCACGGACTGGAACAGCACTGCATACCTCTTCTCATCCCTCACAAACACGTTGACACCCGAGCAACCGGGAGGGAGGACGCCTATGGAGGAAGATAAGAAAACAAGGATCAGGGAAGTGAAAGATGGAAAAATTAATAACCACAAATAAATGAATATAATGTAAGTCTTGATAATCATTTAATTCTGCTTGGTTGTTGAACTCAGGGGAGGCTCAGAGCGTCAGAGGGGACATGTTGGGGTACTAACAATCCCAGGATGTTAGATGGAGTAGTGTAGCTCAATGATTTTACCACCTCACCGACAGAGTTGACAGTCGAAGCAGATGCAGTGGCAGTTCAGGTACTCTAAAAACCTATAGTTCCATAATCTGTGTCAAAGTTGTAGTCCACTGAGTCACAGCTCAGACAGATCTCAGACAGATCTGAATGAAAGATGATCCAGATATTTTTTGATTCAAAATAACCCAGTGGTATCTGACAGAGCAACCCAACAGGCACTGCCAACTTCTTATTTGTATTAGCATCATTGTAATGGTGCCAAGTTGTTGGTGGGGGGGTCTGTAGTTGTCTCGATGATTGCCTGCATGGTGCCAGACTTTGAAAACCACAGACCTTGCAGCCAAAACATGTTTCAGTCATACCTGAGGATGTGTAATGAAGGGGATTAAGGACGACTGCAGCAAATAGCAACACGCGGTGACTCAGAAGCTCAGGTGACGCCCGCCCTCGTCTGCTCACTTTAAAAATAGCTGACAAACCACGAGACCCCTCATCTCCTGATGGAAAGCATATCTGTTGTGAATTAGATTGAAATGGCTTTTCACTTTAGTGAGTTAAAACCTATCAGGGTTCGAACTACCTAGACAGGAATGAAATGAAATAACATTTAAGTTTGACAAGATCTATATTGTAAAACTTGAGAGGCTCAGTAGAGCACATACCTCCTGCCAAGGCCCAACAGTCCATTACATTCAAACAAGCTGCACCAAATTACACACCCTAATAATTCTTACCAAAATGTGCCAGAAAATAATTTTGGGATTTGCCCCCAGATTCGGATCTGCACCAAAATTGATCACCAAGTTCATGGTTATCAATCCAGTGTTGTGTAAATCTCTAACTAACAGAGCTAGCTAACACACCAACCAACCAACAAACAAACTGACCCAGGCTCTTTCAGTTGCTGAAGTCTGACTGTGAGCTGAGTTTGACCCGAGGTTGTTTTGGATCTTCTGAAGCCACAGTACTCTGAGTCACATGATGACCAGGAGCTCAACTCGGCAGTTCAACATCAACACCCACAAAGACACACACCCCGAAACATCTGCACATGCTGGTGCTGTGTGTGCGTTTCTTAGGCCGAACAGTGGGAGGTGTGACTGAACTGCACCAATGAACAGGGATGAGGTCAATTGGGAGAGGGGGGTGCAGCAGCTTCACTTTATCAAGACCAGGCCAGTTCACTGAATTTTGTTTCCCCTCTGTTATGATGTTCTGTTGCCTGATGTCTGATGGATTTGATCAAAAACACATAAGCTACATCGAGCAGTGTTACTTACTGCAAGGTCAGTACGCAGATTTCAAAGTAAAGCAGTATTGTTTTACTTCCAAATGTACAGTACGGCATTTACAGCTTACATAGCTGAACTGAAAAATATTAAATATACTGAGATTGTTCATAAAAAGTCAGTGGATATGATCAGAAATTCATTAATGTCATTGTAAGCACTGCATACAACGATTTATGGTTTGTTACCGATGGATTATGGTATCGTGGGAATGTATTGAAATGTTTCTTCTGTGTTATCTGAGGATAATTGGTTTCACAGTTAAAGTTGAAGGTTTGAACTGGTGTGGATTTCAGATTAAAAAAACAAAACCGGGGCATCGGTTCAGACCAAGATAAATCAAGCTCATTGAAACACAAATTCCTCAGGGAGGACATCACTGGTCTCTGACTCCTAACAACTGGAACAAAAACACACAGGAGGTTGGTCTTACTGGGATCACAAGCTGCAGGCGATCCAGGCTTTATTAGTTTTGTGAGGAAGCCTCCCCCAGAGGAGAAAATGAAAGATGAAGGAGGATGGAAGGTGACTGTTGTAATATTGGACAGATAAAATTTGCTTGGGATATTAAGGGTCCTTGAGAAGATAATGCAGAATAAATGTTTCATGTCACATTATTTCTATTGTGTTTAAAGACTGATTATTGCTCCTGAGTGAAGGTTGTGGTTTTAAACTCTTCTTTATAAGCAGAGAAGGACACTTGATAAACAACATAACTTTTTACAAATCTGAAGTAGATGAATGAGGATCAATTGATCTTGTTTTCCTGGCAAGCCCCAATTATGTCCCTGCTTTTGGTATTAATAATTGAATAAATTAATATGACCTGCACCTGCATAAGTAGATGGGTGGACGGACGAACGGACAGACGGATGGGTGGGTGGATGGATTAATTCAAAATGACTATTTAAGGGGATTTTCCATAGACTGTATATTATAGTTAAGTTATTGCTAAACACGCATAGAAATGTTTTTTATTCAAGAAATTAAAGATCTTTAAGACTTTTTAAATACCATCTTATATTATCTTATCTTTGGATGCATAGATGGATGGATGATAAGATTGGTAGATGAAAGGATGGTTGGATGGATCAGTAGATGGATGAATGGATAAATGGATGGATGAAAAGATAGATGGATGAATGGTATATGTATGTGTTCAATCAGGACTTTTGAAATTCATTTTAAAGCACATACATAATCTTTACTTAGGGCCTTATTAATTACTTATAGCTCTATCTTATCTTATTGTATTCCAAACTTTTAAAAGATCCAATCCTCTGGTACTTTGCATGCATGTACTGTGTGTTTTTCCATTATTAAAAGTACTTTTTAATGTACCAGCAGCTGTGGAGGAAACTGTCAATGCACTGAGCGACCAGTGGTTAAAACCAGTCAGAAGTTAAACCTGCTAATCCTCAACCCCCCCAAAAGTCTGTGGCTCTTTCACACATGACTAAATGTGGAGCCTGAAGCTCCGCACAAAGAAACTTCCACACGTTCCTGCAGCGAACTACCGAAGAACCGAGATTTAGAAATTAACAGACGCGTCACCAACACTGGATTTAAAAACGTTTAAATATCCAAGTGTGGGATCAAAGTTTGGTTTAAATGTTGAATCGGCCCAGACAGTCATTGAGCAGCAGGTCGGTGCGTTCATCTGAGGAGACGTTGAGCCGAACGTGAAACCGAAGCTAAACAACCTGCTGCTCTTCATCTTCATCTTCATCCTTTTCTCTTACCTGAAACACAAGCGATGAAAATCCACCACTTCAACGTCAGGAGCATTTCACTCATCCTGCGGGAGAACTTCACCAAAGTTTCCTCCTGATGTTCGGACTCTTCTTCTTCTCCTTCTTCTCTGTTTTTCTCCATCCCGACAAACTGACACATAACGGGACCAGCGTCAAGCTCGCCAAAATAAAACTTGGGTTTTCCAGCTGTACCTTTCAAAATAAAAGCTTTGTCGACGCACGCGGTGGATGCGAGGATAAGCGTAAAGAAAAGGACTAGTGAGTATCTACATGTTGTGTGCAGTGGTGGAGGAAGAACTCTAAGCTTTACTTCGTTATAAGTACAACTGAATAGACAAAAACTTACTTGAGTAATATTACCACATTTATCGAATCAAGCTTTTAAATATTCTAAAATTATTAAAATAAAAGTCTACTCCACGTTATTGTTATTTTCGAGTTATGATGTGCATAAATAAGAGTATTTACAGAGATCTAGCTTTAAATATCCTCAAAGTCTTAAAAGTACTTGCATAATACTTGCTTTTAAATATCCTAAGAGTCTTAAAAGTTAAAGTACTTGCAAAGTAATCTCTTTTTAATATCCTTAAAGTATTAAAAGTACTGGCATAGTACTTGCTATTAAATATCCTTAAAGTATTAGAAGTAAAAGTACCTACAAATTACTCATGGAATTCATGTGTGGTTAAAGTACATGCTCCTAAATATAGTACAGTAGTAGTAAGAATAGTACAGACTCATTCATTTTAATTAAGAATGCTGTGATGCTATTGGGAAATCTTGCATATTAAGTATTGGCTGATACAAGTGACTCTTCAAACCTTATAAATATAGACTAAAAGTACAGCTAAATAGACTAAAATGTACTGAAGTACCTCATCGAATTTTCTACTTGAGTACAAAGAAGTATATATATCCAAAGATCAGTCCCACCTCCTCTCCTAATATAAATAATCCACCAAATATGTACATACATACACATGAAGTTCTGTATTTGTACCATTTAACCCAGTGACCCGGCACCAAACAATGTAGGGAAAGTAAAAATATTACATGTAAATATATTTTATACATACATGTTCTCATGTGGGTCCAATAGTCTGTGTGAGTAGAATGAAAGATGAGGTGTTTAATGTATATGGTGATTTACTAATACTAAACTCTGAGGGCAAAAGGCTAGATTTATTGTAAATAATTAACTGACCACATAAAGTTTGTTCACAAAGAGTAAGTTCCAGGTAAAGATAAGTAAAGTCTGAATAAGTTGCTTTTGCCATCAGTCACTACAGGTGCTTAAAATCCTGCTTAACACCTTATTTTGAAATCCAGAGGGTAACATATCCGGTAGTAGTTGTGCTGGTTTACTTAAAAGGGTGAGAGGCTCTAGTGGAGACAATGGATCGAGGCAGTGATGGAGGGAAACGGGAGAATAAAGTATGAAACGTGATAAAATATCTAAAACAAAATGCAAAATTCAATTCAATGAATTCCCAAGATATTAATATCCTTATCAATATTAGAACCTATAACTATGAATACTACTACTGCTGCTCCCAATGATAATGGGTATCATAAAATAGTTAGAATCTTGACATATATATTTGACAATTTATATTATTATAAAAGTATTCATTAAAAAAAATAAAAAATCTTTAAATCCAAACGTCATCAATTCCATGTGATCCTGTGAGAACTGAGTTGTTTGGGAGGTGTAGTGTGGCCCTCTAGTGTTAAAGATTCAGAGAAGCAGCTTTATTCCTTTTCTCTCAGCTTTATTTTTATTTATTTTTATTTAAAAATGTACACAAATCGCCGTTTTACAAATACAGAAAATAGAAATATGTGTGTATATACATTTCTAAGGACACATGGACGTGAAGTGTCGTCAGTGAAGGATTTGGGTCGAGCAGTTGTCGAGACCATAACCCTGAATTTTTTATAAAATGCACTTGCTGTTACCACGTGACAGACACAACCCACAGAATGACGCTTGGTGAGTTTAAGAATATAAACCATTGTTCCCATCACACTACTTAACTGAACTTTACTGAAACAATGCCACACACCAACAGGCACATTTTGAACCTGCGAAAACATGGTTACAATAAGATGTTAAAATCAGGATTTATATTTACATTAAAATTTAACTCTAGCTCTAGTTTCTATTATGTCGTTAAAAAAAAGGAAGATATTTAAAAGCACTCCATGGAATGAAGGAGACGGCTGTTTTCTGCATTAAAAAAAGTAATTGTAGTATAAGCATAAAGAACAAGACACAAAACCAAAGCCTATCTCTTGGGTGTGACGGTAGCTTCCTTAGATAAAAAAGAAAATGAAACCACCACTAGACCCAACAGCAGAGGCAAGTCTTAATCATGACAACCACACACACACAGTCGTAACGCCATGCATTCTTTTGTGAGTCAACATATCAAGTTGAAAGCTATAATTCCACATAATTCCACAAGTCTCCTCCACACATCAGGCAGAATCTTTGTCTCACAGCGTGTCTCCACTTCAGAATGTGACAAAACCGGACTGAGCGGCGGGACACAAACACACAATAGTATAAAAATCCGCTGGTCCTTTGGGGTTTGTGAAATTGTTGTACCTTAACTAAGCCTTCATCCATACTACTACGTTTTGCCTCAACTTGCAGACCCCAGTTTGAATACCCGTCCATACCAACGCGCCTGGAAATGTGCCGGCTTGAACTAGAATTGCTCGAATGATAGCTTGTCTCCTGGGTTTGCAAGTAGTAGCATCATTGTAAATTCAGTTCAGACCAGCCGTTAGTAGAGGTTAATGTCAGCAACACGTTGTGCTCGTCTACGTCACAGTTTCCAACCATCTCGGTTTCTGCCCGTCCAGACTAACATGCTTCCAAACAGCAGCGTTTCCAAACCTCAATTGATCTCAAACGAAAACGTAGTAGTAGTATGGATGTAGCCTAAAATGGGATTGTAACTGTTGACCCCCCCCCCTCCTACCCCCATTTCATGTGAGTTTTAATTTCCTGCCCCTCCCCAACTGATCCTCCGATTCCCTTGCTTCCAGTCTCATCTATTTTACATTACCTAGATTAACCCCCCCCCCCTAAAACTTTACCACCTCTCAAACATGTGATAACAGATCATGTTTAAGTCTACTAGCCTATACATGTTGCCCTTTTTAGAGGTAATCAGGTCATAGCTATAGGTCTACTGAGTCAAAACGTTGTTTGAACCAATTAGATCACAGCGTGAGGTGGAAAGTAGAAGACAGAAGACAGGCGTTGGTTCAGACTGGAGTACTTAGTCGTCATATTCCTTCCTCAGTGGTTTATTTTTTGGCACGGGTGGTCGATCATCATAGGGCTCGTCGTACCGGTCGTCATCATCGCGGCGGTCTCTGCTTCCATTGGTGCTCCGCTCGTCGTCGTGGCGCTCGTCGTGGCGATCACTGTACCTGTCACGGCGGTCGTTGTAGTCACTGCGGCGATCATCGTAGTCGCTGCGCCGATCATCGTAGTCGCTGCGCCGATCATCGTAGTCGCTTCGCCGATCATCGTAGTCGCTCTGGCGTTCGTCGTTATCTGGGCGTCTTCGATCCTTAACGGGCTCACGATCAACACGTCGGTCCTCCTCCCGACCAGCCGGGCGACGATCACCATTTCTTGCCGGCTCCTTGTCGTGGAACTCTTCCGCAGGGGCTCTGGAAATAGGACACACATTACTTAGATGGGGCAAGAGTTTCGTTTTTGTGCATTTCTTATATTTGTGTTGGCTGTTTGACACAGTCCGAACAAATGTAGCTTATAATGTAGCTAATAACGTAAATGATGATCTTAACTCTCTATAGGAACAAGTATTCATCTTTCCCAGCTACAATGGACCCTTCTTTGTTGTGCGACAGGTTGTGTGACTCTGCCTTCTTTAAGAAAGCTAACTTTAACCTGTTCTTGTTTCAATTCTCCTTTTGATTCCCCATTTTCTGCTAACTGAGGCATACAGTGAAACCGCAAATCGGTAAATGTAGTTTCTCTTCTTCCAAATATTTTGTAGAACTTTCACAGCCGGTGTCTCTGCAGTCAAAAAACTGTCAATTTCACTCCCTATGAACCTCGATGCTCTGACAATAAGTTAGCCTTACAGATGGGTCGTATTAATCTTTCTCCAAAAGCATCTTGTTCATCAGTCAATGTGTGAGCGCCTGCATTATTTTTGCATGTGTGCACAATTCTTTTCGGTTGAAATTACCCCATGGCATATTCCTCCTCTTCCCTCTTCTTCCTCCTGTGGCGGCAGCAGCAATAGACTATGACGATGAGGGCGATAAAGGCAACGACAGCTACAACGATGGCTATTATTGCAGTGGAACCAAAGGCAATGGAAGCTGCAGGATTGAAAGAAGACGAGCAAGGATAAGAAAAAAATAAATCTGAATATCAAATTACTGTCAATATGTATTTACTGGGAGGGGGGGGGGGGGGGTGCTAAAGTTCCAGGATTGTTCATGAAAAGCAGAAATGAGAAGGCGTCTCACGTGGCATGACTGCAAGAGTGATGTTGCACTTAGCAGAGCGGATCTTGTTGGTCGAGGTGCAGGTGAAGTATCCAGACGTGTCTTTGGTGATATTGTACATTGACAGGATACCACCATCTGAAAGACAAAAGTGTCAGTTACATGTACTGTGCACATCGGGATGTTATTGCTATCACTAACACCAGGAAGGTGGATCACATCACTCCAGTTCTAAGATCTTCACACTGGCTCCCTGTCTGTCAAAATCCTGCTCTTGGTTTATCAAGACCAAAACACACTTTGGCTGAAAATTGACTTGACAGTTTTCCAAAAAGAACAATGCGGCTTCATTCTCTCCCTGATTGTGGCCATAGTCATTCTTTTGAAAATGAAAGTTCATAAACTGACAGACGACATTGATACTTACTGTCCGTGGTTCTGGGGTTTGGGGCAGCACGTGGCATGCTCCGTACGTCCGTACTCTCCCACTTGTACGTGGGCGTTGGGGAGCCCTCCTCGGACAAACAGGTCAGGTTGATGTTCTGGCCGTACTCTGCCTTTCCCTGGAGCTTACAGATGGGCGTTGACGGGGCCACTAGACAAATTAAATGAAACATTAAGTGTGAATTGTCCATAAAATTAACAACAACTTCTTTAGTAGCAGACAGAGATTAAGATTAAGATGCATTTATTTGTCCCAAACACATGCGCAGACAGGCACACTCATGCTGGTAGGGAATTTTAACTATCTGGTGAAGGACACACAGAGCAATGAGCGACCATGTACGGCGCCCGGGGAGCAGATGTTGGGGGAGTAAGGTGCCTTGCTCAGGGGCACTAGACAGGGTAGGGAGAATCCTCTTGGATTTTTGGACAGATCAATCCAGGTTCGTCTTTTTGTTGTTTCTCCGTGGAGTCGAACCAGAGACGAGACCTTTTCTGCCCATAGTCCAAGTTTCTGCCACTAGTCCACCGCATCTCCTCTCCAGTATATGGGTAGTAAAATAAAATATCCACCCTTTGGCGATAGGAGGATCTTTGAGGGTCATACAGGGACCGAAGCCTATCACAGCTCCCTCTTGGCGATAGGTGGAGTAAACATTTGATATGTTGCTCTGTTCATACCTTGCAATACAATGTCCTGAATGTGCGTGATGGATCTTACTTCCTCGTTCTATTTGCAAATAAGCATGAATCATATGTTGTTTTGACCCAGTCTGAGTTGACAGAAGTGTCCAATGTCAGAAGATAGAGAGCGGAGTAAGAAGTGCCTGAATTAATCAATGTGGCCAAGGACACATTTGGTCGGCACTGAGTTCAGGTCTGAACGCACTCAAATGTTTTTGCTGTATGAACACAAATTTGTCCTGAGCCACATGTGATGGAAAAACTACTAAACTGACGTCCTCCGACCTGCTCAGGTGTCACAGTGAATCTAAAGTAGTTTTACTCTTCTCTGTGATGATACAGCACAATATTACCAAAGAGCAGGTGAAGTGAGATCTGATCACGAGTGGAGACACATTATGGAAGCAGTTTCAATGCCTCGTGAGGACATATACACTCAATGCTGTCCACTGGTGATGGGATCTCTCATGTCCGTTGTTAATACCAGGTCTGAACGGGGTCATAGAGACGCACAACCTCTGTACCAACCTGCATGTCTCTGGAATGGACAGAGCAAACTCCACTGAGGACGCTGTGACATTATTTACAATACAGTGCGGGTTGTAACAAAACAAAGATGAAAAACTGATAAATTGTTCACATGGGATGTGTTTTCTTTTCTTTTCACTTCCCTGCAGCAAACAAGCAAACAAATTGTTTGAAAGCAAATGCAACTTTACCTAGGACCACCAAACGTACAGTGGCTGCTGGTGTGCCCTCATCATCAGTTGGGATCAAGACACGACACTCAAACACTTTGTTGTCTACCAACGTGATGGAGGATAGTATCAGGTTGGCCTTTCCAGCACGAGTGTCTACGTCCAGAGACACCCGGCCTTCGTACATTGACTTGATGTCTGTGACTTTAGAATCAGAGTAGTAGCTGAGGATCAGGGTCTGTGGGACAACAAGAACAGCATCACAGGAAAATTGAAAGAAGAACAAAACAGTGGTTGATGATAGTGAGACGGACGGATAGAGACTGACCTCAGCAACGTCAGCAGCAGGAGCCTCAGCCGACCATGTGATAATGACCAGTGAGGGGGAAGCAAGCTTGGATTTAAAGCTGCAGGGTAGTGTGATGTTGTCCCCTCTGGCAAACTCATATGATTTCTTTGGGATGGTGACCTCGAGGGCTCTAACGCTGGACAACACTGTCACAGGTTTAAAAAGTAATAATGAATAAATGGATTATAGTCATATACAAGCAATTGTCTGTTATATAAAAACACTGAACTGCAATCTGCATAATGAGGTTATTATGTTACGTGCACCTTTGCCCAAATTACTGGGAAACTGAATTTCACACAATACCTCATCGCCCCACCCTCTCGCCCACACACACACACACACTCTGACACACACACACACACACATTTTTTTGCTCTGAATGTAGCGGCAGTAATCCCACTATGTGTTACCCCCACTGTGGCAGGATGACTCTATTTTACATTAGTATGATTTATTCAAATCTGTTTTTCGCTTCCATTTCATGACAACCACTGACTTCAAGCATTTGCGGGGACATGGGGCAAATAGGCCACACCTTGTTTTGGGGATTATGGTGCATCTTTTAATTTATTACTCCACATTACCAAATTGTTTGCCACCGTCATCCGGCTCACATATTGCATGGAATGATGGCACTTGGGCGGTCCACTCCTGTTTGCAAGATCTAGGCCACAATTAAGCCATAGCAACAACCACACGCTAAACAAAATTGCAAAACGTGGCCCAACTTAGTTTCGTGCTATTTGGGCTATAGGCACCATTTACCACATGGGCCACTTGAGGTTCACATTCAGATCCCATCTTTCTGAGGTGTGATGTTGACTGGAGTTCCACATCATAGACTGAGGTGGCTCACGTCTGTATACACACTAACATCCGATAAAAGCAAGTGGGCTATGTTTGTCCAGGGTAGTCACAGCAACTTCTTGGATAAATACCCATATGACATGGAAGCTATGGAGAACCATGCAATTATCATCCATATCGACAGGAATTTATTGATAGTCCTTAAGTGAGGGCCCTTGTGTGAGGGTTTCAGAGGTGAGAAAACCATCGTGGCTCACATGGGTGAGGCTGGATAATGGGTGAGGACGCTGCTACAGAACAGTTTCTACCATCAGGAATTTGGAAAAACGTGCGAGAACTGATACACATGGTGCAAAAACTATACACAGACACAAACCATATAGTTAGAGTCGTTGCATTTGCATCAAATATCCCACCGCACCTTTGAATGTATATAGTCTTAGTTTCGTATTGTATCTTTCTACCTTGCTTTTATCTTAATTTAACTATTGCACTGCTGAGCTGACTGGTTTCTTCTTGTCCAACAACTTTCATTGTAATGTTGGCTCTGTACTAATTTTCATATTAAACATCTGATCCAAATTTCTGTCGAATAAAGACGACAAATATAAAACAATATTAAACGATTTCTAGATTTTGTGCATTGGAAATTTTACTTAAAAAAAAAAAAATACTAGAACAACAACTTAAGGACAGGCCAACAGGTTCCTTTGGGCCTGTTGAGCGCAAACAGGTGTGGCAGCTCAGAGAAACGAAGGCTGTTGGTTAATTCTCAGAGGGAAACTCACCCAGGCACAGAACAGCTAAAGCAAAAATCCTCCCCTCCATGGCTGCGACTCCTGTCCTCTTCAAACCAGCCGGTAATGACTCTCCTGCGCGGGGTGTTTTCCTCTCAAATGAACCGGAGCCGCCCGGTGCCAAGTTGCGTCGAAACGGACGAAACCCGTCGGTGTCCCTGCAGGTGATGTGTCGACTGGGTGCGGCCCGCTGCTTCCCGGTGACAGACAGCGCTCTCAGCCAATCAGCGCGGCCCCTGCTGTCCCGGTAACATTCTTGCTGCGCCCACCTGACGTGCTGCGGCTTGTCCCATCATCAAGTGCGTTGGACTCTTCCAGGGAGACTTCTCACATAGACTGGATCTGACACAACAGGTGCTGTTTATGATTAAAAGACAGTAAAATCTGACATATTCCTCTTGAACTCTAGAGCTGACGGGGTCAATATAAGCTTCTTTGTTTATTCTCTTTTAATTGTTCAGCTTTATGTTGCAAGGGGGAGAGAGGAAGGGTGTTTGAGGAAGGACACAACGTAACACTTGACAAAGAGTTGTTTACTGTACAGTGAGAAGCTGATGTGTGCTGTTGGAACAAGAGAAGCATTTGGTCCTGTCAGACTGGTTTGACAAGGATTTATCACCTGAGGCAGTCTCTCTCGCTCTATCTCTCTCTCTCTCTCTCTCTCTCTCTCTCACTAAAACACACACACAAACACACAAACACAAACACACACACTCGAAAAGAAAGAGGGCGGGGGATGTACACCGGATTATTATCCTCGAATGTCTGATAGGAGATTTAAAAGAGTTTTACTCCGGAGTTGTATATGTGAGAATGTCTGCGTACATAATAATACAACTATAGTCAGTAAGTAAGAATAAATTAAGAAAGATAGCTGCTGTGCTCAAAACCCCTCTTTGTTTTATTTCCATTTTGTGTCACAACTACACTGATTCACTCCGTATTGGGACGCTCCAGTTAAATTACGTAATTGTTCTATACTGCCCACTTGTGGTCCCACTAGAAATAAGCAGGGTTAAAGAAACCCCAAAGAGTGTTAAAGAAGATAGTGTTTAAAAAAAAAAATGCTATGAGAATATTACTAGAGGGATCTCGATGGTCTAGTTAGAGGGAAATGTTTTTTTGTATAACTGGAGTGTCCCAATATGGAGTGAATAAGTGTAGATGTGACATATCTAGATAAATATAGATATACGTTATTCCGTATAAGTTTGTTCGGCTCAGTGCAAGTTCCACAGAGCTTTAATTTGGCATTTTGTGCTAAACCACATTTCAGACAAGCGACTGTTATGAAAGACAATTAAACTGTGTATTTCCGCTGTATTGATCGTCATTGGTTTGATATTTATGTGACATTTTGTCCCTGACTCATATAAATGACTCATTTATCTTATTGTATAATCACAGTGAGTCTATTCTTTTTCACTGATAGATGTGAATACACAGATGCATGCATATACTGTACCAACATGATAGAGAATTGTAATGGAAATTTACTTAATAACTTCTTAGTTTATGCTTACAGCTGATATTTCCATCTAGGGTACAGCTCGACATAAACATTGTCTACTCATGTCTTGCAGAAGTTGATCCTGAGGTCACCTGAATTCTATGGTGAGCTTTGCTGTACTCTGTGGTTGGACTGTCCACCACATTTAAGATGCAGCTCAGCATAAGTCACAACTTTACAGACTGTTCCAGACACAGAACAATACATTCACACAGACACACACATCCCCACCCTGCAGGAGGTTACCCACATAGAGACATTTAAATATGAGCATAGACACTTCACTTTTCATCTGACTGGCAACCTCCACCTTGCCTGTGTGAACCCTTCTGCAGAAAAGCTTTTACAATAAACTTACAAAGACACCCTGTCTCAGAACCTCGTTTGTGGACCAATTTCCACCACAGAATCTTTTACCACTCTCTCCCCTCCAGGCTCCTCTCTTTTTGTGTCTGGTATCCTCATTTCCCAAGCTTAACGCTACAATCAATTTCATCTCTTGTGCTCCCGGCAGTCTTATCTCGCCTCCACATAATGACTCCGGACCCCGAAGTACCTTCCTCTTGCTATCTCATACAATTAAAGCAGGTAACATTGCCTGGCGGCTCTTGACAATCCACAGAGACACACAGGGATTAGAGATGTTCTTTATCAGTGGCATATTACATCCCAGCTGGGTTATGCTATTTCCTTGCTTGCCTCTGTGATGTCTGTGTTAAAGAAACAAGTTAATGCATCACCTGTAAGGGGGGTCTTTTATGGCCCATCTTGAGAGCCTGATGGACCAGTTGCCCCCTTATTCATCTCTGGTACCTGTGGAGGTCCATTGTCCAGAGTCTGGGGAGACGTGGCTTCCTGCAGGAACCCTGTGACTACCAAGGGATCAGATAAGGTGGTTTGTTTGTGAAAAACACCTCCATCTCACAACCCTCAAAGAAGAACGACATGACTCACTCTCAGGTTAATGCATTTCAATCGCTTTCAGACTTTTACCATGGGTCATATTTCCAAATTACCGGAGGCTGAGCACAGAATCTCAACAAGTGGGTTTCAAGGTCTATGAGTAACTTCATCATTTAGGGACTCAAAATAAATCATGATGGTTTTCCTCGCTCCATTCATAGACACACTATTGGTATGAAAGTTAATACAAATATTCATGTCCTAGTAGTGAATCATAGACGCTTTGGTACTCCCTTAAATGTTCCTCTTGCACCACCATCTGGTCAAAATGATTATTTGTCCAATACTTTTCATGAGGACAAAACACCTGCAAAAGTAATTCCATCACTATTGGCTTAAATGTCCAGTGTGTTCTATTTAGGTGAGAGGGATTGATTGAATATAAAATAATCCAGGTGATTTGTTCACTAGTGTGTTTCCTCTAAATTGAATGAAATGTTAGCTTTACCCTATGGCCCTTTATATTTAAATACTTTATATTTACATCAGGAGCAGGTCCTCTACGGAGGCCACCATGTTTTTACAGTAGCCCAGACTGGGCAAACTAAACACCTTTTGAGTATTTGTGACAACTGAAGGCTGCCCGAGTTCTCTGTCATGTTTGGAAGGGGTGGATGAGGTGAGGGGTATTCAGCTGCAACATGCCACATCACCACTAGATGTCCCTAAATTCTACACACTGAACCTTTAAATTGTACTTTGTATTTAATCTCAATGACCTCGGCATCTCAGTGCGACCTTACAGAGTGTGGCTTAGCCTGGTTGGACGCTCAGTCAAAATTTATTGGAGTAATATCGGCACATCCTTTTCAGCACCTCTCCATCCTGCTCAGGGTCGCAGGGGGCTGTAGTCTATCACTACAAGCAAGAGGCATAGAGGCTTCAATTAAAACCATATTCTAATAACATATCAGGATAATCGCTGGTGGCAATAATACATAGCGAACGGATAAGTGGGAAAGTACTAATAAGTAGGTTATTTGAACTTCCAGCTTGTCATCAGGAAGCAATCACACTGACCATGAAATATTGAATAAGTCTTATGGATGAATCAGATTTAAAATAGGGAAAGAAAGACCTGTTGAAATAATTACCCTTAAAAGCAGGTAAAACCTAACTGTGCCCTGATCCACTCAGAAGGTATCACCGATTTCTGTGAGATTTCCTGAGCAGAAAAAACTAAGTAGAAGATGTCTAGCTTTCTCTTTATCTATTGCTACCTCATGCTGCTCCCTTTTCTGTTGAAACATGCCGTGAATATAGCAAACAAAAGAAATGGTCAAATTGCTCAGTTGCAGATAAGTGAAACAATTTAGAGATGCACAGAAATTGATTTCCAGAAGATGTGCTCCCCGGCTGACGACTCCCCGGTGTTTACATTTCATTTTAATTACCTCGGACGAGGAGGTTATGTTTTCACCCCTGTCCATTTTTTTGCTTGTAAAAAGGATTATGAAAAAAACCACAGCATGGTTTAAGAAACATGTGCATCTAACAGTCTCTGTCATATGAGGTTTGCTTTATAGATTCAATATAGAACCACGATTCAGTTGTCGCTCCTGCAGGGGAGACAACTTTGCTGCTGGTTTAAACTTGAAACTTGTTTTAGTCAGAGTCTATTGCTGACATCAATAAATATGGAGGTACACACAAAAAAATAGACAAACACACAAAACAACTCTCCTAAATGCATTTCCATCTGAGAGTGTAACAAGGCACAGAACACTGCTGTCAGTCTTGTGAGTTAATGAACAGTGAAGTGAGTCTGTGCATGAAGCTGTCGTTTCACCATGATGTGCTGTTAGTTCACTTTGACAGTAAAAACATGAATTCATTATAATACAGGAAAAGAGGAAAATAAAAGGATAAAATATTTTCACTCAAACAGTTAAAAATAAATAAATATTTAAATGTCTCCTTTTATTCCAATACATGTGTTCTTCTCTAAAACATTGATAACGAATTTAAAATATTCTACCTAAAATCATGTTGTTTGATCTCGTTAATTCAATACCACAGACGTTCATATTGATCGTTGAGCTCTGCATTGGAGCATGCTGGGTAAGTTATGCGCACTGGGTGACAGCCCCTATGGAGTAACACGCTCCATACTGAAGAGGACACCAAGTTGGACACCAAGCCCTCCTCGGTATGTTCTCTCTTCCTCTCTATAGCCTGAAAAAGCTCCTCCGTGTTTCGGTTTGAACTATTTCTAAAGAAATCTCTCGAGAATAAGCTGGTGTGACGCAGGGAGCCACACCAGCCATCTGCAGCCAAACGCGCGCACTCCTCTCCAGAGCCCCGGCGCGCACGATGTGGCTCTCCGGCGTCGCTATCGCTTCGGTTTACGGGGTCATAAGCGTGTTGGGTCTGATCGGCAACATCACCCTCATCAAGACCTTCTGCTCGGCCAAGTCCACGCGCAATGTGCCCAACCTGTTCATGTCGAGCCTGGCGCTCGGGGACGTGCTGCTGCTGGTGACCTGCGCTCCGGTGGACGCCAGCCGCTACCTGTCAGAGGAGTGGCTGTTCGGCAGAGTGGGCTGTAAAGTCATCCCCTTCATTCAGCTCACCTCGGTCGGGGTGTCGGTGTTCACTCTCACTGCTCTCTCTGCTGACAGGTAGGCTTCCACCTCTGTTGTCATTTCCATACCGACCAGGACTCATTTTGTGAATAGACCTGGTAATCGGATTATAGGCCAACAACATGACAATTCAAGGTGCTTTACATGAAATATAAAAGGCATCATACAAATGTTTTCTTTTACAACGTATTTTTGTTGTCTTAAATGGGGAACAAATATACGCGTGTGCTGATCAGAGGAATTTTACGCACGAAGCCGGCCACTGTTTGACACTGTTGACATGTGCCAGGTGTGTGGTTGTGTTTGTGGTTGTGATTGTGTTTGTGTTTGTGTTTGTGTTTGTGTGTGAGTGTGAGTGTATGTGTCTGTGTGTGTGTGTGTGTGTTTGCGTGTGCGTGTGTGAGTGAGTGTGTGTGGTTTGTGTGGTTCAGATATTGGGGTACCTGAATCTATTTTCACATTATGGGGACTTGTCTCCCTAGGGCGACCAAAATCAAGTCCCCATAAAGAAATGTTTTAAAGTTTACGTTTGGGTTAAGGTTTGAGATGGTAAGGGTTAGAGCAAGTCAATCAATGTAAGTCAATGTAATGTCCTCTGACGTCATGGATACCTCTGTGAGTGTGTGTGTGTCTGAGTGTGTGTTTGTGAGTGTGTGTGTGTGTGTGTGTTTGTGAGTGTGTGTGTGTGTGTGTGTGTGTGTGTGTGAGAGAGAGAGTGTGTGAGAGTGTGTGAGTGTGTGTGGTTTGTGTGGCTCAGGTATTGGGGGACCTGACTCCAAGATTCAGGTTAAGATGAGGGGTTAGGCAAGTATAGTGACGGTAAGGCTTAGAGCAAGTCTCTTGGAAATCATTGTAAGTCAGTGTTATGTCCTCTGACATCATAGATACCTGTGTGTGCATGTGTGTGTGTGTCTGTGTGTGTGTGTATGTGTGTGTGTGAGTGTGTGTGGTTGTGTGTGAGTGTGAGTGTGTGCGTCGTGGTTCAGGTAAGGATAAGGTTTTGGTTTGGGGCGTCAATGTGAACATCTAATGAGCTGCTGTGCAAACCTGTATGTGTGGGTGTTTTACTATTCCTCTTTTTGTCCCTATCTCATGGTCACTGAGTCATTTCCTCTCAGTAACAGAATCTGATCATTAACACAAGATTGTTTTGATCCTATACAAGATAATTTTCATCAAAAGCAATATGACCTAAGTCCAATGACATTGCATTGAGCAAACATGGTGAGGAGTTTTAACAGATAATTGGTTTTAATGTTCACTGGAGATTTGTTAAATGTTTTGTATTAAGTGTTTTTTTAATTTCTGTTCATAGAAGGGCGATTAAAACTACAGCCTTCACCCAGGAGCAACAATAATAAAACAAATTATGGGACATTTATTGTTTTATCAATAGTGAACTCGATGAACCACGTAGCAATGACGCATACAGAAATGGAAGACATACAGAAGTTGGAGAAAAAGACTAATCAAACATTTATTTTATCTTATTTTATTTTGAGTGCCGGTATTCTCATGAGTTGCGTATTGCTGTCTCCTTGTTGTACCTTATACTTTGTGAAGCACTCTGGTCAACCAAGTGGTTTTAAATGTGCTATATAAATAGAAATTGACATTGAAATTTCACATATACAGCCTAAAAGTTGAATTTACAAAGAAATGTATTTTACTAAAAGTATTACAAACCCCTTAAATTCTGGTGTGGATGTGGATCAGGGCGGAGTTCAATATATATTTTTTAATATTCCTCATTGTCCCAGAGAATAGAAAATATAAATAGCAAATAGAGTTCTATAAGCTCGGCAGTTACAGCCGCTCGTACAAGGAAACAAAGTCTCCTACTGTTAAAAAGTCTCCAGCAGTATTTTCGTTCAGCCAGAAAAGCTCCTCTGTGTGTTATCGGTAATCGATAACTTTAATTGCATGCTGCAGCAACAGGAAGGTGTTTGAAATGTTAGAGAGCATTAATGATCAGAGGTGAGACGGCTGCTGAAGAGGTGACTGTTGATGGGTTTTCCCAAACATTTCACATTTCACTAATCCCCTGTGTCTGTCAGGAGTACACAAATTGTGTGCCTTAACTTTGTCATCATCAGCTCCTCGCTCACTGTCAGATCTGTCCACAGCTCTGGGTCAGCGCTGGAGAAAGGTCTCGCAAGCTTTTTGCCCTTGTTTAATTATCATTCTACTACACAATATGTATCAGTGACAGTACATGTTACGTGTCATTTAGCTGACACGTTTGTCCACAGTGTCTTACATTTTTAGTACACTCAACATTTTATGAGTGGCCATTTAGGGGTTCAGTATCTTGCCAAGGACACTTCGGCATGCAGATGGGGAAGAGTGGGGATTGAAGCGGCAACCTTCTTGTTAGAGAACACCCACTCTACCCCCTAGGCCACACCACCCCACCGACACTTTGTTGCCTGCAAAAAGGGACAGTGTGGAAATAGTTTTTTGCTGAAATATTTGCATGTGGTGCAGGTGAGCACTGTAGTTAAAATGGCTAATTATCTGAAGCACGACAAAAAAACAATAAAAGACATTTAGACTGTGTGATCGTACGATTTTAATATTAATCAAAGCTTCCAGGTTTCAGCTCGAAGGCTACAACTCGTAAGGTGATGCTGAAAAACAGTGACCTACAGGAAGTGGAAAGGGATTTATATTATTATTGTTATTATTGTGATTATGGCCTACCACAGCTTTTGTAAAAGGGCCTGTGCCCTTTTCCGGCTGCTCCGCCTTATTTTTATGAATAAGGCGGAGCAGTAGTGAGTGCTGTTGATTCCACGGACCAAGCGTCGTTGCCTAGATACGATAGCAATGTTCTGTTATCATCACACTCCATGGTTATTATATGTTTTGTTAAAGTGAGGCCTATTTTTAGACAGGGAAGGATGACAGTCTGTCACAGGGCACATACACTCAAACAATCATGCTCACATTTACGCACCTGGCCATTTTTTTTTCACCTTAAGTGGATGTTTGTAAATGGAGGAAAACCCATAAGGCCTGGAGAGAACAAGGCAACAGTGCATTACATGTTTCATAAATAAAACATTTGTGTTGGAAAAAATCCAACCAACTTCAGACCTACCTACCAACCTACCTACCTACTTCCGACCTACCTACCGACCTACCTACCTACTACCGACAACCTACCGACCTACCTACCTACTACCGACCTACCTACCGAACTACCTACCTACTACCGACCGACCTACCGACCTACCTACCTACTACTGACCTACCTACCGACCTACCTACCTACCTACCTAACTGCCGACCTACCTACCTACCTACCTACCTACTGTACGATCTACCTAACTTTCTTTCTTTCTTTCTCTAGGTACAAGGCCATAGTGAAGCCGTTGGACATCCAAACATCAACCACCACGAGCAGCATAGTCCTGAGGGCAGCTCTCATCTGGCTCTTCTCCCTGGTTCTTGCGATCCCAGAGGCCGTCTTCTCTGACCTCCACACTTTCAACCTCCCCTCAACCAATGAAAGCTTCAAAACCTGCGCGCCTTACCCCCACGCTGGGGACCTGCACCCTAAGATCCACTCCATGGCCTCCTTCCTTATTTTCTACGTCATTCCCCTGCTGATCATCTCTGTGTACTACACCTTCATTGCCCGGAGCCTGATGAGGAGCGCCTCAAACCTGCCTGTAGAGGGCAACGTGCACGCAAAACGACAGGCTAGTGTTAGCGTTATCACTAATGGGACTGTAACCCAGTTTACAATATGCTAATGTCATTCAATGCCTTGAATAAATCAATATTTTCAGAAATGTATTTTGGTTATATTTAAACCTTTTTCCACAGTCTATGATTTAGATCAAATATCGACTAACTAGCTAATTAACTACTCAGAAATGAATTCACAGTGAAAATTTTAATACAAACTTAAAATACTAGAATCAGTTTATTATATATAATGTAGCCCCGAAATTCTAAGAAATAATAATAACAACATAACGTCAGTGAACTCAATAGTTGCTACGGCTATATATAATACAATTTGTTTAATGCGGTAATTAAATGTTATTTACTTTTTCCTCTTCTTATGTTTCGATGTCTCTTCTGTTAGCTTTGCTCTTTGTTTTGAAGTTATTTCAATAACCCGCAGGTTGAATCAAGAAAGCGTTTGGCCAAGACAGTGCTGGTGTTTGTTGGCCTCTTTGCTGTTTGCTGGCTTCCCAGTCACATCATCTACTTGTACCGCTCCTACCACTACTCCCAGGTACAGTAAATCACTGACTGACGATATATCAGATATTTTCTTGTCTATATACAATAGGATTATATAATCTAGTTACTGTCTTTATGTTATATTAAATAATCTTTACTGCGTTTCATCATTTTTCTAATGACACCTACATTTCCTCCCTAAAACAATAGGTTTTGTAACGTAATATCTTAACTATGTACCTAAATAAATGTATGAGTTATCAACTGTGCAGGTTGAAAATGTATAATTAATTAATAATTACCAATGGTCAAGTTAGAATTTAATGATGGAACAGACGTTAACCCTTGGCAAACACAAGTCAGAAATTCATCAGGTGAGATAAATAATTGAAAGTGGTGTGAACTGATAATGAGAGATGGCCCCAGTCACTTGTTCGGGCATTTTGCATAATTTAGTTAACTTTGCGAATCAGATTCAAATAATCTGGACGAACATTATACTGTAACAATTCTGATTCTGTCCGTTCACAGCACCTGATATCCCGGTGCTGTATTTGTATTTGTTTGTATCATAGTATTCTGATACATTTCTCAGTTTTGCATCCTCTGTCTTTCCCCCGGCCAGGTGGACACCTCGCTGGTTCACTTTGTTTGCAGTGTCACAGCTCGTATCCTGGCTTTCACCAACTCCTGCCTCAACCCGTTCGCCCTTTACCTGCTGAGCAAGTCCTTCAAGAAGCAGTTCCAGCAGCAGCTTTGCTGCTGCTGTCGTATGATCCTCACACACTCCTCACAGAGCCCGACCCACTACAACACACGTGTGACCTCCATCCGCAGCACACACTACTCTGTGGCAAGTCTGAGCCTCATCAACGGCAGACAGATCTTTCAGGAGGACTGTGTGTGAGCGAGTATGAGTGTGTAGTGTAGTGTTGTGTAGTGTAGTTATGTGTGTTGTCCAAATAATAACACCATGTTCCACTTTGCACTCACCACAAATTCAAATTAAGGCCAGCTTGTTAATTATAAATGTGGATAAAACAGATCGTCTCTTAATGCGGGATGATCAGTCACAGCTCAGGTGCAGATTTCACATCTTCAGTCAAACCAGTTGTGTAGTAAAGCACAGTGATGCTTCAAGCTGAAAACGAACATTTTTAACGCGTTAACATTCTCAGAGGGATAACACAACCACGGTCTGTATAAAGATGGACGACTTAAGTGAAGCCATAGAGTCACTTGGAGGTCATAAACCTGGCTTACTCCGTGTTAGTGGATGGGACATGGACCAAACTAGAAAGTCATAATTACCCATTATATACGTTTTTCTCAAAGATGGTTTCTTTCATTTGCGGTAGTTCTAATCACGTTGTTAAATGTACATTTTCCCCAAAAATCTGTTGTAATTTGATTCTATAAAATCGGGGTGACACATCATGATTGACAGCTGAGACGGACCTCGACAGCGCAGCTCCACCCCAGTGGACGGACTCTGGCTCTACTTGAAGATGGCAGCGTTCATATCCAGCAGCATAATGGTGATATCCTCTGTAGTTCCAATAGTGACTCTTGGGTCAAGAGGTTCCTTCACTGAAGGGAAGGAAATCCCCTTGAAACAGGATTTCTGGACAGAACTATATTAAAGATATTATTATCATCCGCCGTGCCGCTGCCTTCATATGAAAGTTCAGTCAATGTGATCCACAGGGGGATATTTAAATGTACATGGATATTCTACTGACTATTGATGTGTGAAACTCTGCCTGCACCATATTGCTGTTTATATGTGTATATCTCTTAATGTCAGGTGCTGTGATCGCTGTGAAATTTAAAGCAGAGATACTCTTTCAATGTGAGCCGTCCTCTGGTTAAATTGAGCCGTGTGCCTGTTGAACACAATGTGAAAAATAAACACTGAACGTGAAGGCATGTGTTTGAGATCCCATTTGTAAATTAGTGTTGGGTTTATGCAAGGTGTGTTCTTGTTTCTCTTTAGTTGTGTTAATCCAGTTTACAACCAACTGAAGGTTCAGACTAATTTTCTCTCAACAGTTGAAGAAAATAATGTGAAATAAATATAATTTCATTTAATCCCTCTCTGAAATATATTGCAGCGTGAGCGTGAATCCTCGCGTGCACCTTTTATACTTGAGTTATTTTCATGGCCTCGGTCGTGTGTATACATCACATAATTTTAGCCCCTCTGTTGACTGGACATGATTATTCTGCACTGTCACATAGATTAACAGTCACCATATCACGCCACAGTTTCCTAATTTGGTGCTTCACACAGGGACAGGATCATGCCCAGTTTGTGACGAGTGGGTGTATAATTCAGTCTGGATAGTGTTTGTTTAATTGTGGTAGGAGTTCGTTGCCAAATTTCTGTCCTGCATGGTCTCAGCCTTCTACTTAACATGACGTCTTTAAAGTCTGTGGAAACTCTGCAATGTAAATAAGGATCCCTTAATATCTTTTTAGTGTAAGGACGAAAGAAAACCGATTAAGACAAATAAAAGCCCATTCACACATGTATGAAATCACTCTTTTTTAAGTTCTACCTGCAGAAAAGTTTTGCTCTGGGGGTTTTAAGCACAATAAATGAATCCAGTAAGAAAAGTCCTGCCTCCTGCAGGAAGTCAGGAGGAATGTTTCCTGCAATTCATTCAAATCCCAAAAGATAGGTTTTGAGGTACAAGACAATAGGAAGAGCAGGATTAAACTTTTTCATGGTTCCAGAAGGAATCCTGCACGAGAAACTCTGACAGTCGCACCTGCAGCATTACAGATTTGACATAAAGTAAAATAATTTTTGGTCAGAATGTTTAAAGATCCCCAGGCTTGTTATAAATATAAATGAATCAAACTAAATTAAATCCAGGGGTCACGCATGTTGGCGGTTTTGTGTTCGAGCTTGGGTCCTCGACCAGAGTCCTGGGAGCCTGGGGTTCTGCAGTGCAGGATCTTAGCTGCTGCTTGGACTGAATACTGCTGGACACAGATTTCAGATGTTGATCTGCTTGAGCCACTCTCCAAGTGAGAGGGTAACAGCCTTGTGTCGATAACTTCTGGAACCAATGATACATTCACTTTCCACATCTTCTCTTGCTCCTCTTTTAGCCCTTGGTATTTTTTGAGCTGCTCGTATTCAATCTTCTTGATGTTGCCGTCGCTTGGGATCGTTACATCCTTCACACCTGCCTCCTTCTGCTGTTTGTCGACCACAACGATATGCCACCTGGAATAATGGCACATGGGCGGTCCGCTCCTTTTTGCCAAATCTGGGCCACAAGTAAGCCACAACAATACCACATGTCAACCAAACGTTAGAATTTACTTTTATGCAGTTTAGGCCATATTTACCACATGAGTCACTTCACCTCCTTGCAGAGGGCATGAACCTTAAGTGGCCAATGTGAATGATGAATATGGCCCTGATGGCACAAAATAATTTGGTTGACATGCAGTATTGCTGTGGCTTACTAGTGGCTCAGATCTGGCAGACAGGAGTGCACTGCCCAAGGGCCATCATTCCATGTATGTGGAATGTGGCCCACATCTGGGCCAGAACAATTTTGCTATGTGGGAGGCAAGGGTGTATTATAAAAACTATATAAATAAAATGTGAATAAAAAAGACAATTGTCTGAGCCAGTCGCTCCAGACATTTCTTTTCTTCATATGGAGGCCTTGATTACTCAGAACTGCCTGAATAGGAGGAGAAACATAATGAAACGCTTCCGCCCTCCTGCGCCTCTCACACGGTGTCTCTAAAGGTCAGCGTTATGGGCTCTGCATGTGTTCACCGAGCGGCATATTGATCCGTATGTGGTTGGCGCCCTTGTTACACGCCCGCCTGCCTCGGAAGCGACCAAATGCAAAGTGTCAGAACCATCAAAGCACATCAGAGAGCTGAAATGACATCTCATTATTTCCCCACACTTGATGTCAGTGTCGTCTCATGGGGAATTTGTCACTTGTTGAAAGAATTTATAATTGGTGACACTGGGAGCGGGGGCACTTTGAAGCATCAGTATTCATCTCAGACCAGAGCAAAAGTGAATCTTGTGCCATAAAAATCAATTGATTATCTTTGGTACCATGTCCTTAATCTCTGCTTTTGCATAAGATTAAAAAGAAGATATGATTATTTTATAGTCTTTACTTTATTATTGTAATGCTGTATGGGGTATTCGGTTTGGATTTCGTGTCTTGGATTCAATTTTGGTTTAATTTAGGTTTTTGTTTAAAGTTAGCTTTGACACATTTCAGGATTCACAGTTTTATGATTTGTTTTTTTCCTTGTAGAATGATATATTGTTGTTTTTATAATTATGCATTTAAAGGATATATTTTTTAAACTGAGGTTTACATTAAAATAAACCTCCAACCTTTGTTTCAGTTTTCAATTTGAACCTTAATCTACTTCTTACAACCCTAAATACTATATTCTCGGATAAGAGATAAATAATAATATTTATTAAAGCCGGTATGTGATGTTTTAGACAAAATTTCACCTTATTTATATGCCAATTTTTATTGTTTTGATGCATTTGTCTTTTGTGGGCACTGATATCTTGCATAAGAACATTAGAAAGTCATACATTGGATGAACGAAGGATAATGAGTCACAAGCTTTGAAAGGTACAGCATCTCTTAACAATGCAAAAATGGTTTTGTAGGGCGACCTCTAGTGGCCGTAGGACTTCTGATGGGAGCAGAGAGAAGCGATGAAGGTTGTGTTAGTATGAGGAGGTTGAGGTGGATGGATAAGTCGACAAAATATCATAGACACAATGACAGGAAAATATAACGATATCTTAAATCAATATATGTGGGTCACAAAATCCAGTCAAAGAAAATAAGGAGGCACGTATATGGCACGCTCATTTTACAGGCGATATATAGGAATACAAAACTGTAAATCAATACATTCACCAAGCAACAACAGTAAAATCAATACATTTACAAATGGCTGACATGTTTTACGAGATGCTGTATTTACAGTCCGCGGAGTTCTTGTTATCAGAAAATATGGAGTTTCACCTGGAAGCTCAAATACATATCCAGTATAAAAGGTATAGAGGGTCAGATCTCTATCAGCTCTGCCACCATCTGGCAAAGAAATTATTCACAGGTTCTAAGAGCAATGCAGCAAATCTCACATTAGCGAAACAGCTGCTTAATTGTATATTAAAATGTATTTTTATTGTTTAGCAACATTGGTTATAAGGAGTCTGGCTTTATTTGTGTGTGACTCAAATAAAAAGTTTGAAAAAAAGATGTAAAGTCATCTAAATAAATCACAAATGTAAAAATACTTTTTTGCAGCTGTGATCTCTTCCTCCACGTCAGTATTATTGAGTTGATGCGCATTAGGCAGAAATCTCGGCCTTGAGTCTGTGTGGACTGGTCCGTTTTGCCCATGTGGAAATTTCTTCCTGTTTCTTTGTAAAACAGCTTCATCTCTGCACAGGTATCATGAAAGACAACTCCACACATTGCTATCTGCAACTGAATAGATACATTGAGCCTGAGTTCATTAATGATTAAATTCTTTAGGCTCTTTGTCCGTGCACCAATCATCTCAATGTGCTGATGATCACAGGGAGCAGGTGCCAATTGTAAATGACATTGGGCGAGGTGTACACCCTTGACCGACTGTACTGAGACACAGCTACAGAATCAATTCAGTGAATTAATTTAAAGACTGGTTGAATAGCATCGGCGTGATAAGGCTGTCCCATTTTTAACGGCTCCTGTAAATGCATCCTTACATCCCCGATGAATGAAGGCTCCAGCGTGTGGAGCCCGACGTATCCCATAATTACATTACCTTGAGAAACTGTTTTCCAAATTGGTAACGTTGCAGAGTATCACACCTCAAATCAACCGAACCGCTAATGATAAAAATGTTGAAAAAAAAGAACAAGGGCATTACAAGTTTCTCGTTGGACATTTTTACAGATATTTAAGAATAAAAAAAACGGTTAAATCTCCTTTGACTGGAAAAAAAACATGAAAACTTCCACAGAGGGTGAATCATTTTTTATAAAGTATCGTTATTATCTTTCAGAAGTAACAAGAATCAACTAACCGGGTGTTGTTGTTGACAAAAACTGTGGATAGGAGCCCAGCAATAACTCATACATTCATTGCAAATTCAAATTATAAAAATAATCTTTTAATATAAACTACATATTCAGTGCACAAAGAACAAATGTACAAAACAAGCTTGACACGTTGATTGAGACTTAAGGTACGAATGTTAAAGTAAAATCAATTGTAAACACAATCTTGTGAGTTAATATCATCATATTTAGTTAAAGTGATCAGCATAAATAGGACTGTAAATAAATTATGAGCCTTTTTTTCTCTGCCTTTTTCTCTGGTGAGCAGGTTGTCGTCGTTTACTTCCCGGTGGAATTCTACTTGGTCGGTCTGCACCTGGGAATAAGAGACGAGTCATTTAGAAACTGTTTATTCACTTCACCCTGCACGTAGCTGCCGTCCTCACCGACTCTCATATCTCATCCTCTTACTGTCGCTCTGTCCTATTTAATTCCCTCCACCTATAGGAGGTTATGTTTTCACCCCTGTCTGTTTGTTTTTTGAGGAAGAGGAAGTAAGAATTGCATTGTACAGGATCATATACATGACAAATAAAACACTTTGAACTTTTGAACTATGAAGGAAGAATTCATGACACTTTTGGAGCTTATCCTGACAAAGTTACAGAAGAAGGAATATTATTTTTAATCCACTTTTTCCTGCTCTATGAAAATAGTGTTTTCAGGCTTTAGATTTAATCTTTTTCTCAGGAAACAGTTCATGGATTTGACTTGGAAAAATAATTCTGGCATATTTAGGAGGTGAGCATCTATGACAGCTGAGTGCAGATGAGATTAAAAATCTAAATATCTTTTCATATGGGGGGGGGGGGGTCTATTCTCAGCTACTGTAGGAACAACACAGGTCTAGAAAAAGTCGATGAGACAATGGGGATTATGTTTTTAAAGTTGATCAACTTATTGTATTTGCTTTGGATAAAAGTGTCAGCTAAATAAAATGTAATGTAATGTAATCTAAGAATATGATGAATATTTTGGTGCGGATCCAGATCTGACCAGAAGGGAACACTATGGGCCTTGGAGGAGATCTGTGCTCTACTCGATGCCATTTTATTTATTTCCTTGATAGCATTTTTCCCTTTATCATTTTACCTGTTGCTTAAATCAAAAAGTCTATATCAGACTAGATTCAACGAAGGAGTTTTTATTCTGAAGCATCTGTCCAGTTGGTCTTACCTGCATAAGGCTTTATCGAAACGCTTATTACTGAAGGCACAGATGGTGGTGTTGAGTAGGCAGCGTTGGGTCGGTCTTGGCTCCGGGGTTGGCACCGGACTGAAAAGACAGGTGCAGCGCTCCACATCTATTTCACAGTCGGGCATCCATGAGCTGAGTGGCAACTCTGAGATGAATGCCATAAAGGGGGAGTGCATGTAAGTAGAAGAACAAGAAATCACTTCTCATCACGATTTCAAGAGCATTGGGTTTCATCCCACACACGCCAACACACACCTGGTGTACTGGAAGGGTAAGGTATGCATCTGTCAGCGGAACAATCCCAGATTGACCCACTGGCACAGAGTCGCCTGGAGTCCTCTGACGCCGAGCGCCGGCTCGTCGGAGAGCAGCTGCCAATGAATCAGATGGATTAGAAAAAATATGATTCACCAGAGGAACCAGAGTCGACCTGGTGGCGTGAGACTCACCCACTGCTCCTGTGAGGCTGAGCATTACGTCGTATGATGGCCGGCTCCATGCACCGACACTCTGTGTGATTAGCCACTTGTATTAGCACGGGTTCCGGCAAAAAGTTGAATGGAATGATACTTAGCACCTGAAAGGCACAGAATAACGCGCACACACACACACACACACACAGGTGTAAGAGTGTTGAAACTTAAATCCTCAATAGAAGTGTTCCTGCTCTTCAGTCTGACTCACTCACAGTTTTGTTCACGAACACAGTCGACGTGTTCCTGCAGGTGAGGCCCTCTTGATTGCAGCAACCACTGCACCTGTCAGTGGGAAAATAAAGCCACATCTGGGTAAAGTGACGTGCGTTGGTTCAAACACTTCACTGCACAACATGTGTTCCACATTTACAGGAAACACACAGCTGCTGCCGCTGACTCCGAGCTGTAATATCCAAAACATCATGTTTAAATGTCTCGTGTCAGTTGTGCAGCTCTGATTTCAGGTCAAACAAACCTGTGGACGGAGACACAGGGTGGCTTGAAGAACATCGATGGGTCGGTGCTCAGCTCCTTGGCCACGTCGACGCACGTCTCCCTGGGCATGCACTGAGTCCGCTGCCACTCTTCATCAATGGCTAAAAGCAAGAGGTACATGTGTCATTAACCTCGTCAGCACACATAGACATGAACACGATCCACACATTCTATCCGACCTTTCAGTATCTCCAGGCTGTAGGATTCGGCGGCGTAGCGCGTGGAGCGGTGTGACCCTCCGGACGGCAGAGAGGAGAGGCTCTCTGGCTGCTGCAGCCTCAGACGACATTTCCACAGGTTCCAGTCCGGAAACTCTTCGAGCCTCAGCAGCTCGTCCAGGCTGGAGGCCGATCGCACCTTCTGTTCCCACTGCTTCATGGCCTGCTGGGATCACAGGCCACAGGCCACCATTAATATCTCACCTTGACATTTGTGTATTTCTATCTGGTCACATGATCCCATTATAAGCTCGTCCTCACAATTTAAACTCGAGGCTTGAGTTGCTTTGAGGTTAAATGTCAGGTAAAGGTCAATCTTCAAGTTTGCACTAAACAATACAATAAACATTGCGATTTTATAGGACAACTTTTTGTTTCTGTCTTTTTAAAGCAATCTTTATCTTAAGTGACGTGACATCACATGCATGATATAATGATATTGATAAACAATAAAAATAATAAAAAATCAATATAACTCCCTGATTTATTTTCATTGCTTTCAACATATTAAATATTGACTCAAATAAGTTTCAAAACTATAATAAAAAAAGTATTAATATAAATATTATAATTATTATATTGCTGTTATTGTAATAGGAAAAGGCAACTCAAATGATGACTGAAAAATAATTTCCATCACATCTACAGTTTGTACAGAGTAGATATTACAACCACTGTCATGATTCATAGTCAACAAACATGAAATCTAACAGACGTCTCAATAGGACTTAATTTGTCTCGCGTCTGAAACCTTCATATGGATCTGTAGGATGAGCGGTATAAAAAACCCTTATGTTAAAACTACCTGGATATAACTTTATTAGAGCTAATGTAAAATAATGTCATTGACGCCCACTTTGACACATTATGGGGTTAGGGCCAAAACCCAACGCCGCACATGCAATCCATGATTTGAATGATGGCTGCTCTCTGTTTGCAACACCAGTAACTTATACTGGACCATAGACTGACGATCACAACCCGAAGGACAGTGTAAACACATGTAGATTTATTCTGTTCTGTGGGATTTACACAAGATGACTGCAACACTTTTCTGGGCCAGCAGCATGAGTCAGCAGAGTCAGGATGAGGCCACAGCTGTCCACAAAAAGCCAAGTCTGGAATCAGGGGTAGTTTCATTTAAACTGGGTTGGAAGCAATATGCGAGAGGCCCATCTACTCAAATCTTGCAAATGACCTACTTTGGATTCAACATGTACTAAACATGTGACATTTGATGGGAATTTTCCTAAGGGGTTGTATGTGAGAACGCACATGTCCGAGTCAGTTGCTTTTCCTGCCAGCCCTTCAGTAAAATGTCCAGAAAATGTCAGAGTGTGAGACTACAGCGGGAAACTATCCCCACGAGTGAGTGAGTGAGTGAGTGATCGTGTTAATGAAGTTTCTAACATGCGAAAGACAAAAAGAATGAAACGATAACACAAAGAACAAAGGATGAAAAAGAGGAGACATACACACAGAAGACAATAGTGAAGATTGGAAAGACGACTGAGGCTGATGTCAATGTGCAGCAGGATTTAAATGGCTACCGAAAACAATCTCTTTGTTTACGTACGTCATTTTCTGCTCATGTGACGTTTACTGTGGAGACACTGGGAGTCGACATCACGCAGTGGGTGACGCTCATTACACTTTGACAACTGGTCATTTTTAAATGTCCAGTGTGTAAGATTTAGGTGAAGATTCAATTAGCAGAATATAAAACAATCCTACAGATTTTTTTCACTACTGTGTTTCATCTAAATTGTACATATTGTTGCTTTCTTTACTTTGAATGGGACCTTTATATTTAATACTTATATTAACATCGGGAGTGGGTTCTCTCAACTGAGGCCACCATGCTTTTTACAGTAGCTCAGTCTGGACAAACCTTTTGAGGTTTTATGACGACTGAAGGCTACCACAGGTTCTCTTTCATGTTGGAAGGAGAGGGTGAGGTGTGGGGTGCTCACCTGCAACATACAACTTCACCACTAGGTGTGACTAAAATCTACACACTGAACCTTTAAGTCTCCTTTACCAAAGATTATACATGTACAATTGAAGAGGACAGGAAGACAGATTTAACCATAACACATTCAAAATGCTTGGACCCTCAACTACAAATCCCCAGCGTGCACTTTGAGAGGAGGCAGCAGGGTCCTTAAGCACATGCACCGTTTGCACACATGCACAATTACCAGTAAACAGAGAGAAGCACTGTGATTCAGATCGGAGATTAAACCATAAAAACCAGCTGTGCTGATACAGAACTTCAAAGTCCCCATGATGATGGTAAATGGAAGCAGAATAGATTGAAATAGGCAAATAGACTGGGAATAAGGGGAACGACCAGTATGAGGCTTAAACTCTGCTTTCCCAATGTAAAAAAATAGTTCAACACACACATTTTCCTAAAGATGGTTTCTGGGATTTTGGGTGGTTCTCTTCACAGTTATTTTTTTTCAATATCAGTCTTGATTAGGTATTCGATGCTACAAAAAGGGGTGGAGACATCATGATTGACAGTTGACATTGAGTCATGTTTCGGAACAGGTGGGTGGTTTCGGCAGGATTTAGAATCCACACCTCCACTGGCTGTGAGCTACACAACCTGCCCAAGATGTGCGTCACGTTTGTAATGTCGGTGGAAGTGGAGACGAGTAAAATTGGCCATTGGGAGCAATGACAGATATCCATAAAGTTTTTACTGTCCCTGTCTACTTCCCCCCTCCTCATTAAAAAAAAACAGATCACCGACTGCTTGCACTAATAACATAATGATGTCCCGTGTGAGGGATTTTTACAGTTTTGTTTTTGTTTTAAACTTGTTGAAATTTTACTAGACTTTGAAGAGGGTGTCAGCTGAGGATGGGAGAGCAACGATTGAGGAGTTTCCAGGCTCATTTTTGAGGCAGGAAAACCAGAGCCGGATAACTGGATGGTAGCTCTGCTACTGGGGCGAAGGCACGTCACAGAGGATAGACATGCACTTGTCTGCGCAATGCTTTTCTTCAACTCTGGTAAATGATCCGAGCCCTCTGATGTGTTCAGTGTGTTGCAGAAGAGAGGGTGGGGCAGGTTGGCCGGCCGACTGCTTCCACTTAAATCAGAGGAACAACAGAACAGAAAGTTGGGAGGTTTCCCTGCCGCAGCTTCAACCAGGGGATAGACCCACTTAATGAGAACCAGAGAGCGAGAGAGCTCCTGAGAAAAAGGGATGACGGGAAACAGGGGTAAAGACGGGGGAAGAGTTCGCAGATGGGCTACCATGTTCACGTCCGGTTTGTCTTGTAGCCACACGCAAAGACACATGGTTTATATCACGTCAGGTTTATTATCAGTGGACAGGAGCAAAGGTGAGTGAACAGCAGTCACAGCATCTGGTCAAGTGTCAATAGGATTATGTCACAATGGGTGGGAAAAGGAAAGAGGAGGAACAAGAAGTGAAATCAAGACTAATCATTATTTGCTCCCTGCACAATGTCAAATAATTACAAGTTTTACCAATGGGAACAATTTCTGTCATCAGCTACAAACAGAAGCAGGGAATTGTGAGAAGCTACCGTTGATTCTCGGTCACGCATTAAGACATAAATCTTTTTTGCCGCACTTACCCGACTCCCTCCCTGTCTGTCCATGCTGTGGCCCCCGTTGATCCAGCTCAGCTCCACCACCAGAGTCACCAAGCAGGAGAGTCTGCCCAGCGTCCGTCTCATCCTCATCATCATTCCTCTGACTCTGCTCGCCGGCTCTGAGAAGCACTCAGCAGTACGAACTTGTCTCCTCTTTTCTGCTGACAGAAAGCACTTAGAACTGCCTCTCTGACTCAGTTTCCCAGACCAGCTCCGTCCCTCAGACCACACACACACACACACACACTCAGTCTCTTCAGCGCAGGTATGTGCAACACAAACTCTTGATCCTCCAGCTGCACAGTTGAGCGTCAGAGTGTGTGTTTGTATGTGTAAGTGTGGTTGTGTGTGCCTGAGCCAGACGTGACCTGTCACAGCACCCCAGACACCAAATGGAGAATGCTAAAGAGGCTTTAAAACGTGTACCTCTTGCTGCTGGAGCTTTGATGCAGCACCGGAGGATTCCTGTTAAACAGCAACACTACCAGCAGTAAGAGGTGGGTAATTTCCTCAGTAAAAACAGAAGCCGAGATTCACTTGAAGACTCACTGATCAATAAAGTCTGTGTTGAAGGCCTGTGACGTATTACGGGGCCTCAAACAAATTCTTCTATTTCAAACTTGTCCTCGTTATATTCCCACCTCATGGAAAGGCTGCTGGCTCCCCTTAACCGTTGTTTAGAATATTTGTCCAGTACACTTCCCGTCTGTCCCAACCTCACTTCTCCAGATCCTTATGTGGTTTGTCCGACTAAAAACCCTGAGGTTCAACACAACGCCTACTAAAAAGATAAATGTTGGTTTGTGCCCTTATGTCTCTCCCTCTGCTGCTGCTCCTGCTGCCTCCGAATGCTCCTTTTTATTTGCTGGAGTGTTCCCGTCTTGCTTTTTTTAATGTCTGTGTCAAGAAATCAGTTCCCCTGCCTGTTAAATCCCCATCAGTGTCTTCTCCTCCGGAGCTGCCAAACCGCATCCAGCCAAAGAGCAGTAACATGTGTTTTAAATGTGATCCAGACCTCTGTAACGTGTGAGGGGAAATAGGAGTCCAGCACCACCCCTATCCCACCGACACCCCACCCCCTCGCCCAGCCAGGCCCATTTGACTCAGCATGTTACACACATAATGGAATTAATGTGAGAACGGCGTTCATACATTCATTATTTGCATGTGAATGATGAAGAGCATCTTTTCTCTCGCCTGTGAAAACCAAATCCTATTAAAATGCAAACAAATTTGTGCTATATTGTTGTATTTTGTATTTTGTCCACTCCTGGAATAATAAACAAAGTCAATGATTGTCTTCAATACATTTTATGGTATATAAACATTTGGAAAAACCATTATACCTTAAGTACAGTATGAGCATGTCAATTATCTTCATTACATTGTGTACAAGCAACTATTACAAGTTTCATAACCGCAAAGCAACTGTGTTATTTCAAACAGTAGAAGGAAACTGGGATAAAGGTTCAATTTAATAGGGGAAGAGAGATAGAGCAGTTAGGGGCACATTTTCCATAAAAATCTATATTTTACGATGAGAGGGGGTAAACGACCACTGTGCCAACAATGGGGCATGTCATTTACTCCCACCTGAAGCACTTGGGTGTAATAAGTTAACATAAACGCTGTAAAATACAAAATGTCCTGTAAACACATGCAGCACATATTCTAAAATAAACAGGTTTCCATTGTTCAATGTTACAACATCTAGCACACCCATAAATACGTTTCTACAACAAGAAAGACAGTTAGTTGTATCAGAGGCAACAAGAGGGTTTAGAAGAGAAGTGGGGAATCTTTTCCTGTCAAGTACAATTTCAGTTTTCATAACATCCTTCTGGGGCCACACTAAATTACCCAACACAGACAGTAGACTCACAAAAACCACTGCAAAAACAACAGTAAAATCTGGCAGCAAAAAGTTGCCACTTGGCGTCAAATTACTGTAAATAAAACATAAGTTATTGAACAGACACTATTTTGAAAAACAGACATAAAAACAAGTACATACATTCAGCAATAGTCAATAGTATTAATTTTCTTATAAAATAAATCTTTAATTTCCTGCTATCAATTTACTCTAAATTTAGGGGGTGGGAGAGATTTAATGCAGTACATTTGACAGAACTTTTTTAACAGTGTATATCAAGTTCTGTAATACCTCTAACCTAAGTGTAAGCTTCCTCAAAATGGGAAAATCCTCATGACGTACGCATAGTTTATAGAACTCAAGCAGAGGGAGGTGGTTGTACTTTGCCCCTTGATTGCAGGCACATCAGCAGGTTCCACATTAAACAGTTCAGTTAATACGCTCAGTTCCTGAAACCTCTCGCCAAACGCCTGGAGCACATGGATCTCCTGGCTTTTGCAGAGTAGGAAAATTTGACTTTGTCTGGTGCAAGCAGCTACGCAGTCACAACAAGACAAGGCTTCACAATCTCTCCTTCTCAGCGAGGGTTCAGCTTCTTGGCCGTTATCTCACTCGACACTAAACTCGCTTGTTTACCTTGATGGGCATCTCTCTGTAGAGTGAGAACTTAAAAGCTGAGCTCAAACTACATCCTGAGAGCTAATTTAGCAAATCGAGTTGAATCAAGCTCAAGATTAGAAAGTAACAGCACATCGCTTTGTAGTGATGAAGACCAAAGGCAGAAGAAACGAGTCTGGATGAGGATATGGTTGTGTAGTCGTGGTCATCAGGCCCCATCTATCATTCAGTTTAATATGGGTCAACATGGTTTTGATATATTGTAATGCTAATAATTATCTGGTTGTGATTAGATGTGAGATACGTTCTTCAGGGAATTGTATCTTTGCCACATACTGAAAAACATTTCCTCAAACTCAGCTGTGTATAGTATAGTACGTTGTTTCTCTGTCACCATTTCAAAAGCTCTACTCGCCTCTGATTTGTTTCCACTTGGAAAGTAGTGATGCAATCATCCATATTTTAAACATGTTTAATAACTATCGGGACGGCCCCCAATTCTGTGGGCGATTCAGGAGGATAAAAGATCCAGTGAGTAAGACTAAGGTGAAAGTTATGTTTTCTTTTATAAATTCTATCTAAAATACTCCTAGTGTGTTTCATCTAAATTGCATGAATGAGCCCTCTATATTTAAATACTTTATAAAATTACATCAGGAGTAGGCCCTCTCTGCGGAGGCCGCCATGTTTTTTACAGTAGCCCAGACTGGACAAACTAAACACCTTTTGAGTTTTTATGTCAACTGAAGGCTACCACAGGTTCTCTCTCATGTTTGGAAGGGGGAGGGAGAGGTGAGGGGGATTCAGCTGCAAATCGCAGCTTCACCACTAGATGTCATTAAATTCTACCCAGGGAACCTTTAAAGGTAGAGTTGGTCATTTGTTTCTGAAACCCTTATTTTAAATATTATTTGTTGAAATCAAAACTATTTCTGATGTTGCTTCTTTGTGTATACATCTATTGTCTCATAGACTGGAGCGTGAATGTTTCCCTCCACTGCTTTAGAAAGAGTCTCTGATCTTGGATCTCCAGTTTACGGCTCTCTCAAAGCCATTTCTGCCGCTCTGGTAGTCCCTGATGGCCTGACTGATCTCCTCCTCTGTGGTCATGACAAATGGACCTGAAAGACAAACACGACATTTCAAATAATGACATTAATGCTATTGATTACGTTACGCATGTGACATCAAGGATTTCATTTGTTCAGAGGGATGGAGGGAATGAAATGTCGTACCGCGTTGTACCACAGGCTCTTTGATTGGTTCTCTTGCGATGAGCACAAAATGAGAGACTTCAGAGCCCTGAGGAGGAAAGAAGAGGAGGTGTTATCGTGTTTGTGTGTGTGAAGTGGATTGGCATTAATTTATCTGTATCACGGAAACTAGTCGATTCAAACCTATTGAACCGAACTAGCAGAGTCCCAACATAAATATGTGTGTAAACGTATGATTAAGTAGGTAAGGAGGTATCATTTGGATCCATAAAGCAGAGCGTGTAGGATCCTGCCAATATATATGTGCTCGACAAATTGTGAGTCAGTCTAAACTGTCCGATCTAACCCTAAACCTGTCAATAATGATTGTCCCCATTTTTAAGGATCAAACGAGTTATTAAAAACAGTTCGTTTTTAAGTTACTGGAAAACATCAGCTTTATAAGAGCGACCTTAAATGAGAGAAACCATCTTTGAGAAAAGTGTATTTGATGTGTAAATTTTTGGGTTTCATGTCCCATTAACTAACATGGAGAAGAAAGGGTTTATGACCTATACTGCAGCCTGCCACCAAGGGGCAACTGAGAAATTGTCATGTCCATCTTTACATACAGCCTATGGATCACGGGGGTTAGCTTAGCTGGTTTACCATTACTATTATTTACTATTGCATAATTGTTGCTGTCACTTCTGAATATCCTGTAGAACCTTTTTTAAATGTTAACTATGAAAAACCGCTTGAATTATATTAAAGGTTCCAGAGGGAGCCCTGTGGAGAAGCGTTTAGGAGCCACTGGTCGTCTCAGCACTGAGAACTCACCTTGTTTTCAACCTTGACACAGTCTCCGTCTCCGAACACCACTGTGTGATGGGACGCCACCTCCTGCTGCTCCGGGTCTGGGCCTTGACAACAGGAACATTTTGTACAACCAGAACATTTTGTGCTTAAAACATTGCTAGACCTCTTTATTTTAATAGTCTGTCAATGATAAAGTGAGGAAATAGCCATTTAAAACACACATGCAACTAAGGGATTGTGGTCTTTGAGGTCTTCTTTTATGCATTTTTGGAAAAGTGGAATCCATGAGAAGCTTCTCAGTAGAGGAAATTTAAAGAAATAAAACCACAGGGTTGAGGGGCAATAGTTCAGTGGTGAAGACGTCTCACACAAGCATATTAAGAGGAAACACGAATGCAAAAGCCACACAACAGAAACAAAACTACCAAGGAAGAGAGCGACTAAGGATTTCCCACCGTCAACCTTTTTCTCTGCTATGGCAGGTGAGCTGTTTGTAAAAACCCAGTCAATCCAGACGCGGCTAAAGAAATTGAGCCTCGTCTATTTCAGGTTTTACGGTTCAGGTGTAAAACCACTTGTGTTTCAAAATCATCTCTTGTTTGATTGTTAACATCTTTTGTCACTCACTTCCATTGTGATTGTGTGGCTTCTGCAGTTGTGTTGTGGCTTTTGCATTTGTGTTTTCTGTTAACGTGCTTGTGTGAAACATCTCAATTCCATATGCTGGAATATTACCATTTAATTATTCACTCAGAACCAGATTACCTGCAGTCAATGAACAGACGTTGTGCATCATTAATAATAATTACATTTTCATTTCAGGCTACCACTATTCCTTGTAGTGTAACAAAACCACTTTGGGTTCAAACAAAATAAAAGGCACCTGCGTGTATTAAACACTTCGGCCTTGTTTAGCGGTTTGCTCGCACACTTCATCACTTAATGGCTCTAAACGCTGAGAGAGCCAGACACCTCCATTCGTGGCGGACGCATTCATCAAAGCCAGCTGGTTCCGATTTGGCCAGACTACATGCAAAGTTCAAGACTCAAGATTCAAATAACGTCTTTAATACCGGCGGCAAATTTCATCCTCGCGTGTCATCAAACATCTGTCAGCAATTACAACCAGTCTGTGACGTCCTGCAGCACACCGGCGGAGAATAATCAAATCATGATGAAATGTCATGACAGAAGATGAAAGGGGGAATTCTGACCCAGAACAACGGGTTTCAACAAACCAACAAAGCCTCCGACAATGAGAATGAGTTTGCCTGCGGAAAGGGCTCGTTCTCATGCGAGGAGAATTCCCTGATCACATGATGCCGTCCAGTAAGCAGGAAATGCAGAATTTCACAGTAAAATGTCAAAGAGCAGTAATCGGGAAACAGGGCGTAGCTATTACATGTGTATAAGGTGACTGATCTGAAGCCAGACTCTAAGCCGGTCGTAGTTTACAATAGCGCAATACTTTTCCCAGTGATGCTGGTTAAGTTTCCGATTGAGCTGCTTTAGTCTGAAGTCTGAACACATCAGGGTTCAGTGACGGTATGAATCCATCAAGCTCTAAAGGGGAACACATGGGCCTTCTGGCTGAGCGTAGGAGGGAAGTTGCGATTGGACGGAGATCACACACACGTAACTGTAACGTGAATATCGCACGTTACAGCCAGACAAGCAGAGAGGGAAGTGAGAGAGTGATCAAATTCACAGAAAGTGAGAGGGCATAAGTTCATCATATCCCGCTATAGAGAGTATTCTGAACCCTGGTTATGTCAGATTTCTTCTTTTTATATTAAGTGTTGGATAATATAAGGGTAGTGATATGAGGTCACCGTGATCTCTGACAACTGAAGTCAGAGGTCACAGTCTTTGAGTCCGAGTGACAACTGGTCAAGAAATGACTTCTTTTGAGGACCCCATGACTTTAGACTAGCTAAATCAATTTATTTTTTAAAGATTCTCTTGAGCTTGTTCTAAGAAATCTCGTTCACAAGGCAAAAAAGGGTTTGTGGGGTCAAGATGACCGGGACCATAAAGATATAAAAGTGTCAACACTGGGACTTTCTCAACTCACCAACGTTAATGGATCCCGATAACGTGTAGATGAATGTAGTCCATCCTGTAAAACCAAAAAGAAAGTGTAAGCAAATTGTATTTTTAATAAAGATGGTGAACAATTAAAAAAGCTATTTGATCTTAAACCTAAAATTACTCTTTTGTCCACCAGTGGGGGAGAAAAAACAAGTTGTGAACACAATATTGAAATGTTGTTTCATGTTATTTCACTGATCTGCCGAGGAATCTGCTTTTGGAACAAAACCACAAACAGACTTTAAAAACAATGGGCAAAATATGTGAAACTACTTTTCCTTTGCATTCTACTCTCATCTCTCTCAGACTGTTACGTCATTATGCTGTGGTAATCAGTCTCAAAGCAACAATCAGATGCATCATTAAAGTCCACTCTTGTTATTAATCAACACTGTGGTGAATTAAGAGTTCGCCCACCTGAAGGGACTGGCTGCAAATGCAGGGCCCCCGCCTGCAGCTTAAAGTCCAGATACAGGGTCGGTGTCCTCGTGAAAACCTTGGACTGGAGGAAAAAGAGAAAAGGACATAACGTCCAAACAGACGCAAACACAAAGTTAATATCGTATATTGAACCGACTATATTCAAACAAACTGACATTGTGGTGGCTGTTTGTATACAACTTCAGAACCATCTGCAACATCTACTGCTGCCTGCAAACAGGTTGTGAACTCAGCTGAGTTGCTTGAGCTCCACAATCTGCTAATCATCCCGTATGTTCTTCAGAGATAGAGTCAGAATATGTTATTGCTACTTCCATGACTTACTGTATATGTCCCTCTACAGCTAATGGTGTTTAATTTTTGTTGAAATGAATGTGAGTGACACAGAGCACCAGGTAGCACACGTGGGATTTTAATCGGGTCCATGAGTTTACTCCACATCTGCACTTAATGCAAATCACCTTAAAGAAAGTTCGCTGACATTAAACACAAAGGAAATTACAGGGCCTGGCTTTTTGTTTCTTCTGTGTTTGAAAAATCATGTCCATTACATTTTTATGAATATAAATCCATAAAGATTTCTTGTTTATCATAGATTGATCTGAAATTGTTTGCAGTTTAGGGCAAATTATTTGAAGAAAGTATCAATTAGTCATTGAATATAAGTCAATGTAAAAAGTTAATACACTTACAAAACCACCTGCTCCAAACCAAATGAGGGACATAATAAATAACATAGAGGAACATTTAGCAGTTACAGTTTTTCTCAGTTGTTAACACACAAAAAGCGATAATTCGGCACAATTTGCACAACCTTCATTTAATGCATCAATCGCTCGACCCAATTTGGCACTACTTCACACTCCCTTATCTGCATTAGACTCTGACTTTCATTCTTTACACTCTGATGTCAATTACACATCACCTTGTTGTCAAAACACTACACACAATGTTCAGTTGTTGCACACACTTCTCAAGCAAAATCTCAAAGCATCAACCTACAACACACAAATACTCAAATCTCTAAACATTCAGGTCTGTTGAGCAATTTCACCGCATTTTCACAGCTGAACAGGAGACTGAAATTGTAGATATGGTTCGTACGAACAACTCAATCACACTCAATAAAAACTAGGATCCTGGTTGACCATGTTACATTTATAAAACGTCCAGACCGTCAGCCTCTCTACATTGGACCGTATTCTTCATAGGACTGCCATGTGGATGAAACAAGTGTTCAGGGTCCCATTTGAACGGAACACAGAACGCATCAAGGAGTTACGGCGAGAGTTTGTGATTGTAAGTGCAAAAATTCAGCACTGACACATGCATGTATTGTACCTGCAATCCAATATTGTTCCTTTTCTACAGTGTCTCACTGTAGCCCACTGTGTTGACCTCTCTGTGTCCATACTGTAACTTACATTCTCATGCTGTTTGTGTCAGCGGATCCAGGAGCATGACACAGCTCATATGTTGTACCAGTACATCTTTATTGATGAGGTGGGATTCAACCTGGTGAAGAGGAGGCGACGGGGCAGAAACCAGCTGGCCATCGTTGAGGTTCCAGGCCAGCGTGGTGGAACATCACAATGTGTGCTGCAATGAATCACCATGGGATCTTGCACCGTCACCTAGGGGCCTATAACGCTGTCCGTCTCCTGGTCTTCCTGGATGGCCTGCATGACCTGCTGGTACCACCTGGCCAGATAGATGACCCACAGCGGATTGATCAAGTTGTCATCTGGGACAATGTGAGCTTCCACCGGGCTGCTCAAGTGCCGGAGTGGTTCCAGGACCACCCCCATTTCTCCGTTCTATACCTTCTACCTTATTCTCCTTTCCTGAATCCCATTGAGGAATTCGTTTCAGCTTGGTGGTGGAAGATATATGAACAAAACCCACAGGACCGGGTCCCACTGCTCCAGGCCATGGAGGAGGCTTGTGGCCACGTGAGTGTCGAAGCCTTTCAGCATTTTGTGTGTGAGGTTTTTAGTTTTCTGTTTACAGTTTTGAGAAAGCCATTATTGTTTGAAAAAAGTGTGTTACCAATTGTGAAAAACTGTAATTTTTGTGAAAGGGGGGGGGGGGGGTTGAGCAGGCCGGTTTACAGTACTGTTCTCTGTGTGTACCGAAATAAACCTTTTTATGCTGCATATTTGTGTGCTGTTTTATGTTTGACTATGAAAAAAGTGGACATTTTACAAAAGGAGAAATGGCTCATTCTCCAGAGTCACTCATATGAGTCATTCATATGGTGGGTTCCATTTTGATGATTGTGTTTTCAGTTTTGCACATCAGTGTGCTGTAAATGCTTGGTAGTGTTCAAGCAAATGCTTAGTGGTTTGTACTCAATGAGTGGTATGTGTGTGTCATTTGAAAAAATGGCTGTGTGTACCAAATGAAAACACGAGTTCCATTTTGTGAACAGGTAACAGATTTGATGGCAAAGAGTCACCTTGCAAAGGGAGTGTCAGGTTTAGCATTTTGTGTGTGAGGTTTTCAGTTTTGTGTGTGCAGTTTTGAGAAAGCCGTTATTGTTTTGAAAAAACGTAAAGACACAGATGTGTAATAAATGTTACAGACCCGTTTTCTACTTACTTTTCCCTTTTTGGTTGAAATAAATCTCATCTTTTGAAAGTAATTCTGTGTTTGTTTGTCCTTTGACAGTTTTGTCCCTGAGGTCAAAAAAACACACACACTAACATCTGACTTTATCTGCAAAGGGAGTGGAAACTGTCTCTCTGAGGTCAAAAGGCCCTGCAGTAGAAATGGGTTTTTATCGGCTTAGGCTCAGACTGGGAGAGATGGAAACATGACACCTGGGTGAATGCGCCAATTTCTTCTTCGCTATTTTGGCAGTCTAGATGCTGATGCAGCAGTTTTCTTTACGATGTTAGAATGGTCATTGACCTTTAGGGCGTTGGCGTGTTAATAGCCATCAGCACACGTGTACTTGTGTTTTGGGAACAACGTGCAACAGTGATGTGTTTTTTCTTCATATTGTGCAAAAAGCAACACTGGCAAGACAACGAGTTGAGCTTTTCAGCTTCTGGCGAATTCATGACGTCAAACTTGATTCACCAGGGAAAAACCAGGATTGCTCTCCCTGCAATGGAAAATGAATCAGTCTTTTAAAAACCTGCTTATTCTCACTTATTTGGTTGTAAGAAATCAAAGGTTTTAGTGTTAAGTTGCTAAATGTATGTTCAAATTTTATAAATCAAATATTGTGACTCATCCCAAACACAAGTCACTGACTGTAAATTGTTATAAAGCTGAGTGTTGTCTTGTTGAGTGTGAACATAAAAACAAGGCCAAGTTGAGCTGAAATGTTGTATACAAATCAGTCTTATAACGTTTAAATACACTGAATACAGAGATATTGATGTTTATCAGTGATTCTCCTGCCCGACAGTAACCCTGGCATTACAGTAAAACACACACTAACACACCCACTACAACTCTCACAGGCAATCTGCTTCTCATTTTCTGTTTCCTCTTTTCAGAGGGACACTCCTTACACTAACACTGGTCAAATAGCGTGGTTAACAGGCATTCCCTCACACACACACACTCACACACACACAAGGACACACACACATACACACGGACACACACAGACCCAAATACACGAATGCACGCACAGTTTTTCCTGTTTGCCTCAGGCCTCGAGCAATCATGATGAGATCATCAGCTACCAGGAAGGTAAAGTGACTGATTGTAGGTTTAGTGAATGGTGCTGCAATGACGTCACATACACAAATTAAGCAGATGTACCCACACACACATATAGAGAGACACAAACACACACACACACACCTTCGCTCCTAGAGCCTCTCCAGATATAACAGCGACTGTGACCCCTCCCTGGCTGCGTTTGGGAATCTCTGAGCCTTTGAGCTCCTGGTACGCTGGCTCCACCATCTTGTCTCGCCTCGGCAGGTTCACCCACAGCTGTAAGCCCACCACCGGCTCTTCTGATACAGGCATTTCGGCATGGACCACCCCCCGTCCTGCAGTCATCCACTGGTAGACATATTTGAAGTAAATATTGATATTAGTTTCTATAAGAAAATCAGAAGCCAAGAGCAGAGCATGAATCTATAGGCAGCAGGAATAAAATAAAACAATTCATATGAAATGCTGGGGAACAAAATGAGGTGTTGCTGTAACTCTGGTCATGATTTTGAATCAGGGAGTGATTTAAAACACTGGATGAAGTGAAGTTCACTTTAACAGCTTCTGCTTCTCCTTTGGGCCGGATGGAAATTTCCACTGTCGAGCTTGGCTTTAACGCTGCCGGCCAATGATAATTCATCTGTGACTGTTCATCATGATGTTTGCTTTTTTTTTTATTGCTGCGTGCTGGATATTTACTGGGAGGGGGATCTGCTGGATAATAAAACATGCAGAATACAACCGAGGGGAACTAAAAAACCACACAGGCAACACGGACTTGAGTTACAGCTCAGCTTTATTTCAACCATGTTTCTGGGCAGAGTAAAGTGTGATTTTAAAATATAAATTTTCTGCTAAATTTAAATATACAGATGTGAAACTCATCTAAAAATTAGGGGAGGGATTTTCCTCAGTTGACTCAATGTCTTCACCACTTCCTTTGACGAAGCCATGTCTTATTCTGAAATGGAGTTTGAGCTTTCCCTGAAGGACAGACAGGCTTCTGTCTGAGCATCTGCAGCTCCCACGTGACGCCCGGCCCGACGGAGCGTGCACAGGGTGTGTAAGAGCTGAACTGACTGAACCTCTGCTATAGATTGAAGCAGAGTCAGCAGCCTGAGTGCATGTGTGTTTGTGGGTATGTGTGTGTAACTTTACAACTTTAAAAACACAGGAAACAACCCACAGGGCATGATATCCAATTAGTGTGAGTGCACGACATCATGATGCATATGTAATGAGTTTGTGGGGATTGGTAAAGGCTTAACTCCTCTTCTGCTCTGCAGCTCGTGAAGGCTCCTGATTCCTGTTAAGAACTTGCTCTCCACATTTACAATTAGGAGATGAAGATCACAGATAACGGACAATACCTCAGTTAGATAATGTGTATCTTAACATCTCAAAAACAGGAAGCACAAATCTATTGGATGTTAGGTTACAGGAATTGTTTGGCATTGTGGGAAATATGCTGATTAGCCCTCTTGCTGAGAAATACATGAGGCGACTCTCATGTCTGTGAGGTAGTATGATGGAGTATTTCCAGAGGTGCTAGTTGGCACAAGCTAACTGTCAGTAGCTTCATATTAAACCACAGACTGTAAATAAAGATGGAAGACATGACGGCTACCCAAACGTGAAGCCAAAGCATCTCCATCACGACCTAGTGGCCGGTCGCAGTAAAGCTCATAAACCAAGCGTCCTCCATGTGACTTGTTTGTTCAAGTGTCCATGTTTTCAGTTTGAATGTTTATATATATTAATGTCTTGCTATTAGAACAGAGTTTGACCCTTTTCATTAAACTCTTGGTCAAAAAAAGCTAATCGTTAACGTTTATCAAATACAGCATTTCCGAAGATAACTTTATTTCTATTAAAAAAAAATCCCCAAATAAACCAACATTAAGTTATGAGTAATAATGTAGTACCTGCAAATCTCCAGGTTGCAGTCGCCCAGAACGGCCACAGAAGTCTTCATGGGCCGTGACACCCTCTAAAACATATGTTACCTGTTTGAGGAAAGACACAAACACACACATGTAGCATTAAGCTACAGTAACTTAAGGCAAGATGACCTCAGATAACCAAATTATTATTTATATATAAAAACAAAAAAGTAAAATATTTTCTAATTTAGGTATAATGCTTTTGGGATCTCAATGACCCTGAGTGAACTTCTTTAAGTTTGGTGTAAACGTCTATTTGGCTCAATGATTTCACAGATTAGAATTTGGTGATCAAAGGTCAGGGTCAAGGTGATCTCACAAAAACAATCCATGCCTTGTGCATTATCTTAAAAATGCTACCAGAGAATAATTTTCAATTTGGCACAAATTGTTGATTTACACATTTGGGAAGTCAAAGGTCGATTGAATCTGCTTTTAGGTCATTTCTACATATTTTTGACCAGTTATCACTTGCACTCAAATATTTACTGCTTGGATTATAGTGGTCAAAGGTCAAGGTCACAGTGATCTCATATGAGAATGAAACTACACTAGTTGGTGTGATAGTTGTAGTTTAACCTTTTTTTTATCGTTTTAACAGCTCGATTATAGAGTCAATAACGTTTTAGCATTAAGGAAAATACCTTATTTTATAATCTCCTGCAACAAGCTTCACAACTACAGTTACTTCAACACTGAAAGCATGTGTGCGCTTGTCTCATTGCTCCAGTGGTCAGACTGGACAGGAAGAGAAGAGCTGCATCTCCGGTCACAGGTTCAAAGGTGAACATCTGTGTGAAGGGAGAGAGCTCAGGCCCCTGCAGGGAGCTGCCTCTGATCTGTCTCAGCAGCTGTGCGATCTCAAACGCCACGTGAGCGTGAGCAAACACACCTGCTGAAAGGCATGCTGGGAGTGTAGCCTAGTGCTGTCCGCCCACACTGGGAGATTTAAGTTGCATCTGCCAAATCCAATATGCTTGGAGGAAGGTCTGGCAATCTGAGGACAATGATCAGAGTTCAACTTCAAAGATACAAGTCAGAACTGTCACATTAGCTCCCTTCAGTCAGCGATGCGGTGGAGTTACTGCTGATAGTGCAGCACAGACGCATGTAAGAATAACTTGGGAATATAGTGATGTTTATTAGAGCATCATCTGTCCGCCCACCAACAACCAATCACAGCAATGGGATATGTGATATTACACATTAACAAAACGCTGTGTGGTAGTTTGTTCTTCGTTTCCAGGCATGGATCAGACCTCTTTCACATCATGCTATCAAGATGCTTCAGGGGAGCGTCTCTGTCTGTCAGCGTATTAAACCCACACTATTTCAGATAAAGCCTTGTGATTGGCTCAACCTGTCTCTGGATGGATGGATGGAAATCTGCCTGAGAGAGATATTCAGGAGCCTGCTGATTGGCCAGGTGTTCAAGTTAGATGACAGTAAACTACAATAGTAAGAGAATAGACCGGCTCGTTTTTCTATGCCGTGGTGGAGTTATTTAAAATAAACACAAAACTGAGCAGAAAAAATGCCACAAGGCAACAGAAGCAGGGACAATTCCTCTATTTTAAAAATATATTGTTTTCTGAGTTATTATTACAGAGCAGCTTATAGAGTAATTATAATATCGCTGACATCTCTGGCTTCCTGGATAATTTTTTTTAATATATAAACCTTAACGAGTATTTGTAGAACGCAAAGTGGTTCAGTAGCTTACAATGTCCCTTTGTCGCCATCTGGTGTTAAAAGTAGGTATTTTGACTCCCTTATATTGAATGCAAACCTCAGAATTACAGTCAGGTGTCACTTACTGTTTCGAAACCTCGGTGAGGATGATCTGGAAAACCTGCCGGCTTGCTCACTCTGAACTCGTCCAGCATCAGGAAGGGATCCAGGTTCCTCAGCTGGAAGTCACACAGGCACAGTCTTCAATGAATAATAACTGTGTTGGGTTATTTTTTAGCTCACTGGATGAAAGCTGTGTGACGTTAGCATGTTGAATGACTCACCTCCGTTCTGCCGATGCTCCTGCGAACACGAGCACCGACCCCCTCGGCCTGCTCCACACTCAGAACCGTCTTTTCCACTTTCCTCACATTCATTGTGCCAAGAGAGCTGGTTTCCCGACTCACTACATCACATACACAGTAATGAAGTGACAATAAAGATAAACCATGGTCGTAATAGAATGGGTTTGGGTTTTATTTATCTTCAAGATTTAACTTATGCATCTCAAACTATGGTACATTAGTGGTCTCAAACTAAATCTCAACTACTGCAGCTCAAATAATTTCAGTTAGAGCAGCCTATCTTGTAAAGATTCTTATTTATAAGATACAATAAGATAAGATAAACTTTACTGATCACATACCAGGGAAAAACATTGTTACAGCAGCAGACGGTCCAAAACAAGGTAGACACGAACAAAAAGAATGAAACTGGCCATTGAAATAAAATACAATTTCCAAAAATACAGAGATATGTATATAATATGAATATTAGGGGTAGATAAAGTGCAGAGGCACAGGCGTTTGCAAAATTATGTATATTGTAACTGTCCATATGTATAATATATGTATATATATATATTTTACATACAATAAATTAAATATGATATGAATATTTAAAACTAATGTAGATTCATATAATTGGTATTTGTGATAATTATGAAATATAAAAGTTTACAACATGGTGGTTAGTAAAAGTGTTGTGATATGAAACAATGTTACTTTACTTTACTTTGATGACAATAAGGAGACAAACTCTTAAATGAGTAGAAACCTGTCAGAGTAAAATGATGTTGAAAAACAACCTATGAGGTCACAACTTTACGGGGATTTCCCGGTGTCATGAGACGAAACCACTGAAACCAGTGACACAGATACTACACATGTGAAACCAGTTGATCGTCACCTGATCAGTCAGCTGATCTCTGTTGCTGCTGAAGGATCGTTCTCCACAACTGTCGCTCTGTCCCTCACCTTCCTGTCCCTCATCTCCCAGTCCCTCACCTCCCAGTCCCTCACCTCCCTTTCCCTCTCCTCCCAGTCACCGCACCATCTCCGTGCGGTCTTTTCTCCACCTGCTCATGTTTTACTTTTATAATATGATTTCACATCGGAGCAGCTGCAGACAGTCCAGATCTCAGTGAATCAGCCTCACGGTTATTTTCATTCCAGTCACCTCGCCTGACACGAGCAGCACCTTCACCAGAGTTGTCATCATCCCCATCAGCGTTAAATGACATAAAAAACAACACTTACGTGTTTAGTTTAATGACAACAGACCAACACTCACCTACCTGAACGTAAACTACCGGAAGGAGGATTATAAATGCGGAAGTCCAGCAGGGGCGGAGTTTAGGAAGAGGTTATGTCACCAGTGTTTGTTTGTTTGTAAACAATACAACACTAAACAGCCGAACAGACTTTCACCAGAGATTGTGGGACGGAACTGGAAAATTAACATTTGAACACCACTGTGACAAAAACATAATAAAAAAATGCCATTTTGGTTTGGTTTTATTTATGACCAATATTACAGCTAGCCACCAGGGGGAGACTGAGATGCGTTGGCATCACTTTTGGGGAACTGTAATGTCGTCCATGTTCATAAACACTCTATTTGATGTCTTATGACAATTAATCATTTAGCTTATGAGCCCAGTTCCTTTTTTTCTTTCATACTTCCACAATAAATGTTACACAATCATGTGTAGGATTGTTCAGACTTGGCAAAGGTACCCACTCTCCTGAGAGCTGTCTATCTATCTATAGATAGAAGTGTGGAATCTAAACTGCTGTTAATAATCTGTGCTAACAATTTTTTTATTTTTTTTATAAAAGACAATTCATAATAACTACTGCTTTAAGTTATCAGTCCCATATCCAGTCAAGTCAAGTACACCTTTTTTTTACGATATACATAACATTGAAATTAATTTCCATGCATGTCATTAATTGTTAATAAATTATACTCGTGATTTGTGCTTAAAACAATACTGATTGGATTGTCGAGCATTTAAAAAAGAAAAATGAGTTTCACAGCATTTAATCGTTTGATACAGTCACATTTGACAAGTAAAGTATAAAGACTTCGGCTCCTCGAGGCTGAAGAGTGAAGTCAGAGCCATAACAGGCCGTGCATTTGTTGAACGTACTCCTCGGTTTTCGATTTCTCCTCAGATGCATCCCCACCATCCAGGTGTCGATGGCGCATGATGTCCTTTGCGATTCTCATGCTGGCAGCCTGTCCACCAGCCAGGTTTAGTGCGTGAGGTCCAACCTGTGTGTGAGGGGCAATAAAGGCAAGTGATATATAAGTAAAATAAGGGTGCAGGTGGTTGTGCATCAAACCGTTGTGTAGATGACCCACCTGAAGAGCAGTGTACTGTCCCATCAGATAGAGCGGGCAGCCGTCTGCCCACCGCAGGCTGTCTGATATGCACGGCCACCCGTCCATCACCTTCACAGAGGACAAGCCGGACACATTTTATGAATCCCTCTTAAATCATGATGGTGGATCACATGGGATGATTTTATGCTCTAGTCATCCGCTAAGTTACGACCTATGAAGGATATGTTTTCACCCCCTCTGTTTGCTTGTTGGATGGTTTGTTTTTAAGAAAGATCACACAAAATCTACTGGACAGAAACTTGCTGCAGGTGAAAAAAAATGAATCTCTTTCTTTAACATTCTTTTCAACATTACACTGATTTCCCACAAAATAATTCATGGATCATGATGAAAAAACACATTTTAATGGGAATCTTATTTAACGTAAGGGGACTAATGGGCCTTGGTGGAGGTATTTGCTCTACTGAGACTTTGCCTTCTGTTCATCTGACCATAGATGCATGCATACTTCACATATCTAAAAACTATTTGACCCACCTGAATTGGGAATTCCTTCATCACCTCGGAAAGCAACGGGTCTTGTCTCACGTCAAGTTTGCAGCCGGTGGCGAGCCAGATCATATCTCCGGTCCAGTGGTCCCCTGTGCTGAGGGTCAGACTCCAGGCCTGGCTCCTGTAGCACCAGCTGGCCTCACTCACCTGGACATTATATGAATCATCTCACATCATCTGCCTTCACCTCATCTCACTTTGACAAACCTCATTCACTGCACCCATTACCCTGTGTATTGCATGTGTACTGTTACCTGACAGTATGTCTTGACCTCCACCTGTCCACTCAGTATGAAGGGCTGTAGGTGGATGTAGGCCTCTGGGGTGACGGCCCCTCCCTTCCGTGCCTGGCGAATCATAGCCAGGCGTTTGTGAAGGCTCCGTTCGTTATAGAACTGTCGTAGGTAGGCTTGGCCGTCCATCTTGATGCCGTGCTCCACGTGAGAGTAACGACCCACCAGGCTCTCCACGTCGCCCACGTCAAATTGCTTTAACTGTAAAAGAGGCAGTGAAGTCTGACACGTGTGGCAGAGGCAGACAGGTGTAGCTGCAGTAATTCTTTATGGTTGGTCTTCATGCAGTTTCACACTGGCACTAGACCTGCAGGTGCTTCCTCATGACCCATGTCACATGGCTGGCCCCTTGCTGCAGGGCAAGTGAGACGACATGGGCGCTGGTCAGACCTCCACCAACTACCATTACTCTCTGCCCTCTCTGACACACTACACACAGCTCTAGACACACATAGTACTTGGTAAGTATTGCATCACAGAACCAGTGAGGTCTTCAGAAATGACAGGTGAAAGCAAATACAACTCAATTAGATGAGGATTCTGGCAAATGTGCAAAGGCATCCAGGTCAATGATTTTGCTTAGCAATAGCAATTATCCTTACAGCTCCAAGACAAATGCTAAAAATGATTAGATTTTCTGAATGTTTGTGTTGTCACAGTGGCCTCTGAGGAGATTTTATTTACCTTGAGATGGAGAAGTGTCTGTCATTACTTCTTCATGCTTAGATTTTGGCGGATGGTGCATGAGATGCACTGTGTGCAGCAACCGCTCCTCTGGGTAACTCTCTCCAATGTTCTTCACCCATGAGGGGATGTTTACCATGTGGGCCCGTGTTGGTCCTGTTGCCATAATGACCTGGTGAGCCTTTAGGACGACGCCCTCCTGAAGATGGACTTGAAAGTACTTCACTCTCTTCCTTTCAGTCGTGGCCTCACCCTCTGTCCCCCTCTCCTTCGCACAGTCCTCCTCTTCTTCCTTGGGCTCGATGACAGGGATGATGCGCTCCACTGTTCCTTTTACCAGCACTTTGCCCAAGTTGTATCTCTCCACCTGTGTTTAGATTAGGTAGAACAAGATCATTGGCTCTCATGCTGCTTCATATAAAATATTGCCATTATTCCACATTTTTTTGGCTACATTGTTAGAACATCTCTCAATACTTTCCGCTGTTATCTGTGTGGAGCCCAACTCAAGTTGTTCTTTGTTATTTTGGAGTTAAACGTCAAGTTAACCAATGGGAGAGCTTTTAATAAACGGCTTGTGTCATTTAGTGAGAGAAACTAAGCAAGGTCTTAATGAAATTCTAGGATTAAATATACCATTGAAGCACACAGACACACACACACACACACACACACACACACACACACACACACACGCTCTATGTCCAACCTGATCTCTAAAGAAGTCCACACTCAGTTTGGTTCCGGGCAGACTGAAGGATAAACTCTTCTTCAGTGTGGAGGTGATGTTCAGTCGTCTCTTCTCCTTCTTGCCGAGTCGTGTGTCATTGAAAAAAGCATTTTCATCCAGGATGTAAACCTGGTCTGGGAGACTGTGCAGCTCTGATGAACGATCACACTTTAGAACAAACTCCTGCAGGGCTTTCTGTCAAAGAAAATATACAATATACTGTCAAAAAAAAAATCAACTGTTGTCTCTAATTCAGGAGGGAGTTGATTGAGTTCATTCACTACCTTGTTGAGAGGGTCAGTGTGCACCAGTGTGTGTGAGCGCAGGTGAGGGATGCTCAGAGCTGTGAACTGCCTCTCCCACAGAGCCGTCCACTCCCCGTACGAGTCCACCGCTCGGAGACTCAGCGGGGGGCAAACAACCCTCTCTGGTTCCTCCACTGTCAACCCTGCAGAGACTAATCACAAAGTCACAAATGCACTCATTTATTCAACCACAAATACATCAACACAATCAAAAGACTGACTGAAAAACAATTACTTCAATTAACTTGACTTTATAAACATTCAGAA